>NC_043712.1:72487569-72637855 GCF_006229205.1 Suricata suricatta | reverse complement strand
GTGAAGTCCTATAACAAGAAATCCTGTGAGAGTTATATAGTAAGTCTAATAATCAGAAGTGTTCTTAAAGCAGGACACGCATGCCCTCATTGCTTGTCGGTGTTCCATTGGCCACCCAAAAATTCTCAATTGAGGGGCTGAAAAACAAATAAAAATGCAGATTACATTGGTAAGTTCCCAGTGTCAATAATTTTATACACAATCAAAAACTATTAGAAATTGTCTCTGGGGCTTTTTTCAAGGTCAGATAGCTTGTTATAGACTTTTTAAAAATGATTATCATCTCTGTGATTATGTATATTATGTATGGAAATGAGTTTTTCAGGGAATGTGCATGTTAAACATACTTTCTTACTAATTTTTGTATCAACCAAATAGTCTGTGCTTCTTTGGACTAAGCTTATCATTCTTTGGTAAAAATGTGGCTAATGACAATGTTAATCTTTAAAATGCCTGTTTCTGCATCACTACAATATTCCCCTCACTTTTGTGTTCTTGAGACCTCTCATGTGGGTCCTGGCCCAGCTGCCTATTACCAACTGCCTTGGTTTTTTAATTTATTCTGATAGTTTATAAACACAAATGTTAATAGTGAAGTTCTTCCTCTTGAAATCGACCTTTGTCTTCTTTTTTTTCTTCTGAAAATTGATTCATCATGCTTACTCATGACTCTTTTCTAAATTATTATTTTTTGCTCTTGGTAGAATTATATTTCTTGGTCAGATGACTGCTCAGTTTTTGCATACTTTTCCAAATAAATTGAATCAGACTTCCGATCTTCAGTCTTTCTCTGTTTTTAGTTGTTGAATAGACATCCTTGTTATGTTTCTGACCCTAGAGAGAGGAAAAGCTCTCAGTTTTTTCCCATTGAGGGTGATATTAGTGATGGGTCTTTCATATATGGTTTTTGTGATGTTAAGGTGTGTTCCTTCTATCCCTACTTTCCTGAAGGTTTTTGTCAAGAAAGGATACTGTATTTTGTTAAATGCTTTTTGTGCATCTATTGAGAGGATCATGAGGCTCTTATTCTTTCTCTTATTAATGTGATATATCACGCTGATTGATTTACAGATATATAACCAGCCCTGCATCCCAGGAATAAATCCCACTTGGTCGTGATGAGTAATTCTTCTAATGTATTGTTGGATCCAGTTGGCTTGTATCTTGTTGAGAATTTTTGCCTCCATGTCCATCAGTCCATCAAGGAAATTGGTCTGCAGTTCTCCTTTTTAGTGGGGTCTTTGTCAGGTTTTGAAATCAAGGTAATGCTGGCCTGGTAGAATGAGTTTGGAAGGTTTCCTTCCATTTCTGGTTTTTGGGGGGTTATTTTGTTTTTGTTTTTGCTTTTTGTTTTTTTTTGTTTGTTTGTTTTGAAAAGCTTCAAAAGAATAGGTGTTAACTCTTCTTTAACTGTTTGGTAGAATTCTCCTGGAAAGTCAGCCAGTCCCAGAGTCTTGTTTTTTGGGAGACTTTTTATTAATAACTCAATTTCTTTACTGGTTTGGGGTCTGTTCAGATGTTCTATTTCTTCCTGTTTCAATTTTGTTAGTTTATATGTTTCAGGAATTTGTCCATTTCTTCGACTTTGCCCAGTGTATTGGCATATAATTGCTCGTAATATTCTCTAATCATTTTTTAAAATTTCTGCAGTGCTGGTTGTGATCTCTTCTGTTTCATTTTTATTTATTTGGGTCCTTTGCTTTTTCTTTTTGATCAGTCTGGCTAGTGGTCTACTAATTTTGTTAATTCTTTCAAAGAACCAGCTCCTGGTTTCATTTATCTGTTTTATGGGATTTTTTTTCTTTTATTTTGATATTCCTGATTCTGTTTTAGTCTTTATTATTTCCCATTTTCTGCTGGTTTTTGGCTTAATTTGCTGTTCTTTTTCTAGCTCTTTAAGGTGCAAGATTAGGTTGTGTATCTGAGACCTTTGTTCCTTCTTTAGGAAGGCCTGGATTGCTATATATGTCCCCCCTATGACCGCCTTTGCTGCATCCCAGAGGTATTTTCATTTTCATTGGCTTCCGTGTATTTTTTAATTTACTCTTTAATTTCTTGGTTAACCCATTCATTCTTTAGTAGGATGTTCTTTTTTGTTAATTTTTAAAACGTGTATTTATTTTAGAGAAAGAGAGACAGAATGTGAGGAGGGGAGGGGCAGAGAGAGGGAGACATAGAATCTGAAGCAGGCTGCAGGCTTTGAGCTGTCAGCACAGAGCCCACCGTGGGGCTCAAACTCACAGGCTGAGCTGTGATCATGACCTAAGCTGAAGCCAGACACTTAACTGAGTTTCTACCCAGGCACCCCAGTAGGATGTTCTTCAATCTCCAAGTATTTGTGGTCTTTCCAAATTTTTTCTTGTGATTGATTTTGAGTTTTATAGCTTTGTGGTCTGAAAATAATCCATGGTATGATCTCAATGTTTTTGTAATTGTTGAGGGCTGATTTCTGTCCCAGTACGTGATCTGTTCTAGAGAATGTTTCGTGTGCACTTGAGAAGAATGTGTATTCTCCTTTAGGATGCAGTGTTCTGAATATATATGTTAAGTCCATCTAGTCCAGTGTGTCATTCAAAGCCATTGTTTCCTTGTTGATTTTCTGCTTAGATAGTCTGTCCATTGCAATGGGGTGTTGAAGTCCTCTACAATTACGGTATTATCATCAATGAGTTTATGTTTGTGATTGATTTATATATTTGGGTGTCTGCACATTGGGGGCATAAATGTTTACAATTGTTAGATCTTCTTGGTGGATAGACCCCTTAATTATGATAGAATGCGCTTCTCCAACTTGTTACAGTCTTTATTTTAAAATCTAGTTTGTCTGAAAGAAGTATGGCTATTCCTACTTTCTTTTGGCCATCAATAGCATAATAGTTGGTTCTCCATCCACTTACTCTTAATCTGAAGGTGTCTTTAGGTCTAAAATGGGTCTCTTGTAAACAGCATATAGATGGATCTTGTTTGCCTATGTGTTCTGATACCCTGTGTCTTTTGATGGGAGCACTTAACTGCATTGACATTTAGAGTGAGTACTGAAAGATATGAATTTATTGCCATTGTGTTGTCTGTAGAGTTGGAGTTTCTGGTGGTGTTGGAGTTTCTGGTAGTGTTCCCCAGTCCTTTCTAGTCTTTGTTGCTTTGGGTCCTTTTTGTTTTGTTTCATCTTTTCTCCCCTTAAAGAGTTCCCCTTGAAATTCCTTGCAGGGCTGGTTTAGTGATCACAAATTCCTTCAGTTTTTATTTTATTCCTTTGTCTAGGAAAGGTTTTCTCTCTCCTCCTATTTTGAATGACAGCCTTGCTAGATAAAGAATTTTTGGCTGCACATTTTTCCAATTCAGCACATTGAATATATCCTGCCACTCCTTTCTGGCCTGCCAAGTTTCTTTGGATAGATCTGCTACAAACCTGATCCATCTTCTCTTACGGGTTAGAGACTTTTTATCTCTTGTGGATTTCATAATTCTTTCCTTGTCTGTGTATTTTTTGAATATGACTATGATATGACTTGTCGATAGTAAGTTTTTGTTTAATCTAATGGGAGTTCTCTGTGCTTCTTGCATTTTGGTGTCTATGCCTTTCCCCAGACTTGGAGAGCTTTCCAGTATAATTTGCTCATGTAAACTTTCTTACCCCTTTTTCTCTCTCTTCATCTTTTGGGACTCCATGATCCAGATGTTGTTCCTTTTTAATAAGTCACTGAGTTCTCTAATTGTTGTATTGTGCTCTTTTGCCTTAGTTTCCCTCTTTCTTTTCTGCTTCATATCCTCCATAATTTTGTCTTCTATGTCATTGATTCCCTGCTCTATTTTGTCCATCCTTGCCACCAAGGCATCCATTCAAGATTACATCTCAGTTATAGCATTTTTATTTTCATTCTGACTGGATTTTACTTCTTTTGTCTCCACAGAAAGGGATTCTATGCTGTTTTAACCCTAGCTAGTATTCTTAATATCGTGATTCTAAATTCTAGTTCAGACATCTTGCTTATATCTTTATTGATTAAGTCCCTGGCTTTCATTTCTTTGGTTTTTTTTTTTTCTTTTGGGGTGAATTCCTTTGTTTTGTCATTTTGGGGGAATAAAAATAATAAAAATGAAAAATTAATTAAAAACACCAAAAATCAAATAAAGGAAGCTAGATACTAGGTGTGTTTTAGTCTGGTTATTGAAAGAAGCTTGACAGAATATTTTTTTTAAAGTGTGGGGGGAAAAAGTTTAAAAATTTTTTTAATGTATGCAATAAAGTGAAATAGAATAAAATATGTACAAGAAATTTAGGACTTTAAAAAGAATTTTTTAAAAAGGAAAATAAAAATAAATGTCTCTGTATCCAAGAAAAGAATACAGAAGAAAAAGGGGGTGGGGGGGGAGACAATTTAGAGAAAAGCAAAAAAAAAAAAAAAAAAAAAAAAAAAAAAAAAAAAAAAAAAAAAAAAAAAAAAAAAAAAAAAAACTAAAGAAATGAACCAGCAGGCAAACAGAATGAAACCTGAATGGACTTACATCCAGTTTCCCTAGCACCCAAACTGTGAAACACTCTATAGTCCAGACACTAAGCAGGCAAAGAGACTTGTGTTCCTCTGGCACATGTGCTTGGAGGGCACAGTTGGGCAGGGCTTGGTGTAAGGGCTCCAATCTCCACTAGGCGGCGCTGCTTAGCTTACTGGGATGCATTGGTGTGGCGCTGTCTGTGTATGTGCATGTACACAAGAGGTGAAAATGGCCGCACCCATCTTCCTAGTTTCTGGCAGAGGAACTCTGTGCTCTCACCCACCCACAATCAAGCAACCCTTCTTTGTCTCAGGCTTCATTCCACTTCCCACTCTACACTGTCCCACTTCTATGCTGTGTGCGAGCCTTCATCCTTCCAGGTGGCACCTCCCTCCCGAATTTTATCTCAGATGGGGCTGTGTTTCTAAACCCCTCACTTCTGAGAACCCTGGGGCTTGGACCTGCCCCAACCCTCTGGGAGAGGGTCTTGCTGAGCAATGGCTGGGTGGCAGCTGCCCCAGAAAAAGTGCTTGCAATTGCTCAGCGACAGTGGTTCAGAGATTATGGCAAATCACAACCCATAGCCAGTGCCAGGGTTCACTGCAGTCTCTGGTGTCTTTGTTCCAATACCAACAAATGTGGCTGTTCTCCAGCGTCTGCTGGGACTTTTGCCTGTGGGGAGGTTGCATGGCCTCTGTCCAAACAATGCCATCTAGGCAAGGGAACTGCTTGTCCTCATATGGCCAACAGATTCCTCGGACCTCACTGCCTGCTCCTAGGGGTTCCAATGCTTGTAAGTTCTTAGGCAAAGCACCACGCATGTGCCTCTCCACTTCAACTTTAAATGCCACATTTGAAGGATGAGAGAATTTCTTTACCTGCAGAATTCACATTGGCAGAGATGATTAATCTACCTCTATTATGGAGAGTTCAGCCTTTATATAACTTAAGAAAATACTTTGTTATTACTACCTTTTGTTATGATTTATTAGAAAGTGCTCCTGCTACTACAAGTGATGGAAAGCCATCGGTTTTTGGGATGCTTTGTCAGCCAAAGGTAAATTAACTATAATAATAACTCAATGCTAGTAAGAACTTAAAACTCTGCACTGTTTAATTCCCTCGATTACTGATTGTCATGAGCACTTTTCATAAGTTAACTAATTATCAGAAGCAGTTCTTAACCTGTCGTGCCTGGTGTATTTCCCCCTCCTCCCTCTAGCTCTGCTTTTCGTTCGCTCCTAGATATCCAAGACCCACCGCCCCATGTCTTTGACCCTGTGGGCAAAGTTGTCCTGGCTGTCTTCCTCTTGGACCTTCACCTGTTGCAGCTAATCTTTAATGTTTTGTCAGTGTCCACAGAAACGACTGCTTTTGCATTCGTTTCATGAGAGAAGGTTGGTTTTTAAAGTTCAATGTTGAGGCGCCTGGGTGGCTCAATTGGTTAAGCATCCCGCTTCAGCTCAGGTCATGATCTACATGGTTTGTGGGTTCGAGCCCTGCATCGGGCTCTGTGCTGACAGCTAGCTCAGAGCCTAGAGCCTGCTTCAGATTCTGTGTTTCCCTCCCTCTCTGACCCTCCCCTGCTCGCACTTTCTCTGTCTCTCAAAATAGACAAAAAACATTAAAAAAAATTTTTAAGTTCAATGTTGCTATGATGGACTCACTAGCTATATAAGTGATTCCTGTCTTTTCCAGCATTGATGTTCTTCTGTTTCTTATTTTTTTTAAGTATTTTGTCCTTATTTTTTTATTTAAGTATTTTGTGTGGGGTTTTTTTTTTATGTTGATTTATTTTGAGAGAGAGAAAGAACCTGAATAGCGTAGGGGCAGAGAGAGAGGGGAGGAGAGAGAATCCCAAGCAGGCTCCACATTGTCAGTGCAGCAGCCAGTGAGGGGCTTGATTTCATGAACCATGATATCATGACCTAGGCTGAAATTAAGAGTTGGACGCTCTACCAACTGAGTCACCCTAGTGCCCCTGGTTCTTTTTTTTTTTTTTTTTAACTTTTGTAATGTTTGTTTATTATTGAGAAACAGAGCATGAGCGTGTGAGAGGGAGACACAGAATCCAAAGCAGGCTCCAGGCTCTGAGCTGTCAGCACAGAGCCCAATGCAGGGCTCGAACCCTTGAACCCTGAGATCATGACCTGAGCCAAACCTGGCCGCTTAACCGACTGAGCCACCCAGATGCCCCTGTTCTTCTGGTTCTTTAATAGCTTCACACTTGGAAGTGTTACAACTGAATGAGAACCTGACTGTTTTCTAACTGGCTGACTGAAAAAAAGGCTTAGTATAGTTGCAGGAATGCAGACACATTGTTCCAGGACATATGTACATTTTGTAGACTGATTGGAGGTATCACACCCTAAGTGATGTGATTGCGTGTGTATTGTATGTGTGTTCACACCTTCAAGTAAAAAGCAGAAACAAGGGGCGCCTGGGTGTGGCTGAGTCGGTTAAGCGTCTGACTTTGGCTCAGGTCATGATCTCAGAGTTCCTGAGTCTGAGCCCCGCGTCGAGCTCTGTGCTGACAGCTCAGAGCCTGGAGCCTGCTTTGGATTCTGTCTCCCTCTCTCTCTGACCCTCCCCTGCTTACGCTCTGTCTCTCTCTGCCCCTCCCCTGCCCATGCTCTGTCTCTCCCTCTCTCTGTCTCTGTCTCAAAAATAAAAATAAACATTAAAATTAAAAAAAAAAACCCAAAAAAGCAGAAACAAAACCATACCAGGCCTGCCGTCTGGAGCACTCTGCACTTCCCAGGTGAGTCTGCTCTGCTTCACTGGGCCGCTCCTGGAGGAACTCCAGCACAACACGATGATGGATACAGAATACCTCAAAAAGGAGCATGAAGGGGAGTAGAATATGCCATCCCAAAAATAGGCCTCTTTGGCATAAGGATAGTTTTTAAGCAAAAATGGATGCAGGAAAGGCATAAGGTACCTTTGTAAGGGAATTTGATAAGCAAAATCTTTTGTAAGGTGCCTACCTCTCTGTATTAGGAAGATGGGATGACTTTCAATCACAAACTCGTAGCAATGCAGAAGGGGCTCAACTTAAATCTGCATCTCAGCCTTCCTGTGATTTCCCTGTAACCTCCCGTAACTCGCCTTCCCACCTCCAACATCTTTCTCACGTGGGAAAAAAAGGTACGTAAGGTGATAGCCTAGGCCATTTCAGAGAGTTAGTTTTCCTGGTTTCCCCCCATGTTTACAAGAGGCATACATCTTATTAAACTGTTTGTTTTTCTCCTGTTAGTCTGTCTTTTATTACAGGGCTAGGTCTCACCCAAGAACCTAGAAAGGGAGAGGGAGAATTATTTTTCCTCTCCTACACTTTGGCTACTCATGACGGGACTTGCTGAGACACCACACTCCCTCTGGAGCCTGCAGATAAATATCCTGAAAAACTGACAGAAGTCGGCAAAGGGTAAGAATACTAACCAAGATCAGCTTTCCAGCTCTCTCTCTGTGCCTACTTGAGACAGGAAGGGAAAACTTCACCTTCTTCCATCCTTTAAAAATTCAGATTAGCAGGAAAAAATATTTGTATGAACAGTTCCTTGTGTATAAAGACTCGTAAAGATTCTTGTTATGAGTACCCTTATTTTCTATTGATCCGTTTCCTCTCAGAGATGGTGTTTGTTTTCTGTTGTTTCTTCTGTGTCATTTGTCCTAAGACGGAGAACCATAGGCCAGAGGTTTTCCTTTCATCTTTGTTCTATGTCTTGAAAGCTTGACTTTTTGACCAATGAGAATACTTTCTCTCATCTCCATTGGAGGGAGGATGCATGTATGGTTTTATACATGGCAGCCAGCCAAGTAGGCTGCGGATCCCAGACCCGAAGTGAGAGCAGCATTCTCTGTACCCTACTGTGCCCACTCTCAGGCCCGTCCTCTCCAGCCGTCATTGACCCAGTGCCAGAGACGTCCCTTTGCAGTAGCATCTGTCTGATGGCACAGATTAGCAGGTCTGGGACTGGAGGTGTCTCACTTTATCCTGGAAAACAACCCTTTCACTGCACAGTTCTTACTGCCTGTGACAAGGAAAGTCTGTTGTATTAAGCCAACCCTAAGAGTAAACTTTTTGGATCCTGTAAGGGCTGCATCTCTTCCAACAAAGGGTTAGATGCCTCTTGTCTGCCCAAAGGGGCGCCTCTTGCATCCACATTTAAGACATAAAAAGGCTTATCGGGTTGAGTCCCTATGGAGATTAAGATTCTACTCATTAATAGCCAGATGATGGATCTTTTGAATGGGAAGAACTTCTATACATGAAAAAAAATTTTACCTCTTAATCTACACAGTTGCCTTACACAGCTACAGAATGATCAAATTGAAAAGAGGACATGAAGGAATATAGCATCTGGCCCTAAGAACTTTCTTAACAAAATGAAATTCCAAAGCCCTTTTTATCTCCACCTTTGGAAGATTCTACCAGATTTAGAAGTAGTGGGTCAGTGGCCATTCACAGCCCCACTCACAGGGATCTTCATTGGCTGGTCTTCCTCCCATCCCTGTTTACACTGCAGTGACCAGACAAGCCAGACAGCCCACTGAGGCAAAATTCCCCTCACAAAAATGGATGACCAGTATTTCTCCCGGGCCCTCCTGCAAAAGATGAAGGAAGTGCTTTGGTTACGGCTGATGTTCAGGGCCTGATAGAAGCAGTAGGATAGTTTTCTCCCTAAGGTGGATTGGTCCAAGGTTGGATTGTACACAAAAAAGTGAGCATTCGAAGGTTCTTGTTGATGGTTTTATATAGATTTTACAAAGGCATACTGCATAGGGGCACCTGGGTGGCTCAGTCTGTTGAGCGCGGACTCTTAATTTCAGCGCAGGTCATGATGTCATGGTTATGAGGTCAAGCCCCACATCTAGCCTGCACAGGGCTCCACACTGGGTGTGGAGTTTGTTTACAATTCTATTTAAAAAAGAAGGGGGTGTGTGCCTGGGTGGCTTAGTCACTTAATCATCCAACTCTTAATCTTGGTTCAAGTCATGATCTCACGGTGAGCTCAAGCCCTGCATTGGGGTCTGTGCTGACAGCTCAGTTATTTGTTAAACTTAAAAGAGAAGAGAAGGGAAGAGGAAGGAAAAGAAAAGGGAGGAAGGAAGGAGAGAGAAAGAAAAGGAAGGAAGGAAAGAAGGAAAGGAAAATAAAAGAAAGGAAGGAAATGCTTTTAAAACAATAAGAACAGAAAGCAAAGGTATACTGCACTTAACCCTGAAGTTCCTGTAATTTTTTTATATATATATAATTTTAGAGAGAGGGCATGATTGGGGGAGTAGAGCAGAGAGAGAGAGAGAGAGAGAATTTGAAGCAGGCTTTGTGCTGTCACCACAGAGCCCAACACACAGCTTGATACCATGACCCTGGGATCATGACCTGAGCCATAGCTGTCAGACACTCAACCAACTGAGCCACCCAGGCACCCCCATAGGAATCTTTTGATTTCCATCTTACCCCCATACTGATGTAAATAAGCAAATTGAAGATAATGTAATTGGATGGGTGGGTCAGCCCCACAGTATCATTCAGGCTCACATAATTCCTTGTGGAATTAGAAATGCTGTTTTGTCTTATAAACCTTTACAAAATTAGAAATGCAATTCTAGAATCAATATAGAGTCCATCTATCCTTACCATTCCCCAAACCTCCCCTCTCCATCTCAGAATGCATACAGATACTAGGATTGGGGTATTAGTAATAGAGCTGTCCTGCACCTAAGATAAGGGAAAGAAGTTCTGATAATGGGCAAATATATCTGAAACTCTTTGGAGAAAACTTGGACATTTTCCCTGTGTTTGTGAGATGTACATTTTCTATCCCCACCTCTCCTAGGAGCCAAGAGCCATCTCTTTGAAATGAAGACTTTAGGGAGAAGATGAGATCATCAGAAGGAAAAAAGGAGCTATTTGGAAATTGGGCAAAATTTTTTAAAAAGTATGTTCCATACAGATCTAGATAAAAAAGCTTTAGCCATCTGATTGCCATAAATAAACTTAAATCATTCCGTCTGCCAGAGCACAATTTGGATCCAACCTTTCTTTTATAAACTACTGAGTTTTATGTTACAATACCTGATTCATGGTTAAAATGTTACAATGATAGGTCTAAGGTCTCTGTTTATATCTATGTGTGTGTATTTATGTATGTTGTAGATTTGATAGTTGTCTATCTCCAGATGGCATTGCCAAAATTAATCTGTAAACCAGCTTTATTTAATTGGCTCAGAAATAACTGCTTATATGAATTGAGCATTTCTAGACTCAAAAATCTAGAAACTAACCCACATGTTTTGCAAGTTCATGTAATCTGGAGAAATATTTGGTAAATAAAAGCTAGTTTAATTTGGTTTAATTGAAATAGGTCTTGATGGGGTTCTGGAATGGTGGCTGATGGCCAAGAAATCTTGAGATGTCTTTAGTGCAGAAAGGTGATTTTATTAAAGCGTGGACACAGGACCTGTGGGAGAAAGAGCTGCACTGGGGTTGTGAAGAGTGACTAGGTACATGCTATGGAGTTGGGGGAGGGGAAAGCCGAAGAGAGGCCTCCAGAGGGACCTTCATGCACTAAGGAGGGCCAGTAAGATACCTGTGACGCTACGGTGGTGTTCCCTGTAGTGAGGCACTAACATTAAGACAGTAGGGAGTAGGTGATTAACTAGTTGTTACGTAACCTTCTAATTTCTGTATAAGTCTAATTACAAGAAGTTGGTGTTTTGATTTTTTACTTTGCTTTTCTGTTTGGAGTGTCATTGTAACTACTGTATTGTAAATGATTGAAAATAATTGCATATGTTAAAAAAAATATGAAACTTTATAAAGTAAAAAATAAATAAGTTTAAAAAAAGACAGTAGGGAGTTCCTGGGAAAATGTGATACTCTAGTTGCCTCAAGTATTTGTCGATGGGCTGCAGGTTATAAAGAAATTTCATTTTACCTGCCATTTCCTTCTTGTCTTTGTTCCCTAACATCACTGTGGAGGGGAGGGTGATGTTGGGGCTCCAAATAACTGAGGCTGTAGGTTTCTGACTATCAGGCTATTGATAAGACTGCTTTTTTCTTATAATTTACTAAGACACTTGTAAACTGATGGAGACTTAGGACCTGTGTGAATGTGATCTCAATCGGTTAACTATTTCTTTTCTCCTCTTAGCTTTAGGGCAGCTAGGAATGCCTGAGCAATGACGCACATGCCCCACCTGGAAGGGGGTGGGCAGCTTGCTAGCCCTGCTTTGCCCTCAGCTTGCCTTCTGCTCCCTCATCAGGTCTGTCTGCAGAGTTGTCATTGGATATAATGCAGGTATACAACTTTTATTCTACCTGGTTTATTCATCAGATGAGTGCATGCGATCTCTTACAAAACTTGTCAGCAAGAAAAATAACAGAATGCTGGCTTTAATGCCTCATGAGAGTTGCAGAAGTAACCTCAGTATGATTAAGAGTGCATTCAGCAGGTGTAAGTGGGATAAAGTGTATAAATGAGACCTTCAACAATGAGGGAGTTTTAGATGTCTACCTTAAAATTGCTTTTAAAATCTTTTTGGTAATTTTAAACCATAAAAATTTTACAAGTTAAATGATACACATTTATCAGAATATCTAAGTTTCCAAATATGATAAAATACTAAAACATTTACTGACTGTAGCTTTATCTACTTTTGGCTTGTTATAGAGAAACTAAGCATATTTGGGTCTGTTAGTAAACATCTTGGACCATATTTAAAAATTGTACTGTGAGGCAGCATATGCTTCCATAAATTATGAAATGTATCCATAAATTTGCCAATACACAGAATGTTGGTATGTAAGCAGCTGATAACTGCTGCTTCTCACTAGAAATTAGGGTTTCAGAGGGTTGGGAATACTAGTTAACACGTAATTAAAACTATTGGAAGTAGTAAGGAAAGCATCTCTGTGTGCAAGGAAAAGGTGAGAACTGAGCCCCCTGGCCCAGTCAAAGGAGGGGGTGCATGGACTCGGAGCACAGTGAAGTGAGGCTTTGATCAGCGTTCTTGCAAGAGCAGGTGTCTGATGAGCATGCGTACTCAGGGTAGTGACAGCAGACAGTGTGTCTCTTAGCATGTAAGTCCTTCCCCCCGGGTCCTCAATGCCTGAGGACTACAGAGGTTACAGCCTTACCCGGAACTCCCCTATGCCCATTTAAGGCAAAACGTAGTCTGATGGGAACAAATGTACATACCTTGAGGTGACCCAGAAACTTTCAGTCCCGCCTCCCTCTGTTCTTTGGTGCATGCCTATTGCAAAGCCTTTGAAAATACGCCCCATGAAACAGGGAGGGGAAGAAGAACCAAGAAGTGAAGCATCTAAGGTTTGGGACTCCACTGTTGGAGGGGGTAGAGGAAGGCAGGAGAAGGTTCTATATTTCCAATAAGTTGTAAACGTATTGTTAATTAGCACAGCTTTGGGTATTTCTGGAAATGAATCTTCTCTCTTCTCACAGAAAGTAAGATGTGCTTTAAGAAAAGGTATGAGGTACAAAGACGCATTTTTGTTACAGGAAAGACAAGTTTTGTTCTAAAAATAGAAGGAGTTGTTTCAGAAGAGGAAAGGGGAGAAGATGGGACAAATTAATTGGATATAGAAAGTTGGAAAGAGAAAACCTTGTGTAATTAAGTTGGCTAACATGGAATGAATTCGTAAATGTTTGTAAACCTTAATATTTTAATGAGTATACTCCTGTAAAACTAAAAATTTCCTTTCATCTGCTCAAAGTGTAACTAAACCAATGGGAGTTCACTTTTTGGTGAGTCACAGATAAAATCTATACCAGGTTGAGTTGTTGGACAAAGTAAAATTGATTTGCAGCTGTGACTCTGCAAGCAAGGGTGGATGGGTTCCTTTTATCTAGGGTTGGGATGAATACTTAGATAGGGAAGCCTTGTCATTGTAGAGGCGGGCGTAAGATGGCACATGCACCGTAAGGAAAAATGCCCAGACCACATTGTATGTTATGTAAATGAGGCTTAGGCTCCTCCTTAGGTGGAGATTTTGATTTTATAATGAGGTATAAAGATAGTCGTCTGTCCTTCTGGAGGTCATGCCATGGTCCATCTGCACAGGTGAGAGTCTGGGGTTCAGCTCAATCTGGTCTGGGTGATCAGGACCAGCTGGAGGTCTCAGCAGGGCGGTAGCCATAACTGTTGCTCCACGGATGGTTTCATTTTCCATTTGCCAGAGTTAAGAGACAAACTGCAATGAACAGCTCAGGGAACAACGCGAGACAAAGGTCGGTGAGTACAAGCAGGTGGGTGGTCAAAGTCAGGCCTTGGGGTCTAGCTGGTGACTCGAGGACCAAATTCTCTTGGTTTGCTCCTGATAAAAGTCTCCAGAATGTTTTCTCTTTACCTTTTATGTTATCTGACCAGAAATGAAAAGATTGTGTGTTTTACTGAAATAATTTCCTGTGTGATCTTTATCATCAGGCCTTTGATTACTTAAGAAAACAGTCTTCTCAATATTAAGAGCCAGGTTTTGCCCACAACTATGTCACCTGTATTCGCCTTTAAAATCGTATCACTTTAGGTTTCAAGTATCGTTTCATAAAGATCTGTGATCCTAGTCAAGTGTTGGAAACTGTGGTATTTTTGAAGAGCTGAAAATCAAATTTCTAAATGAAGTCTTTCTGACCCAGAACTAACTAGGGATATTCCAGAGGACCCCTGGAACATCTCAAGATTTTTCCTCTCTTTATTAAAGGAGTTATCAAAGTAACATTAGGCTTCTGTTAAATTACATGGGAAGCACTCACAAATAAGTGATGCTAAACTTTGTTGAGGTTGTATCTGTATGGATATATGTTATTAACATAAATGTTCCAGAAATTGTGTGACATTCCTAGACATCTGCTATGTCCTTGTATAATGGTTACCACTTGTAATTCTAGTTATTATCTTAAAATAGTAGATCACAGAAATAACCAAATTTTATCAATTGCATTGTAGTGAACATTCATCAGATCTTTAATCATGGCCATTTTTAAAGTGTTTTGCCATTTATAGAGGCTACTGTTCTGCTTTTGCAAAAGTGCTTCATCTTCAAGGAGAGTCATGGAAAGGATTCTGATGAGTACACTTTTCCAGTAATTTTCAAATCATACCACTGAACTGGGCCAGAACTTACAAATCTCTAAGGAAGAAGTTAAATTATAAAATTGCTAATAAAAGGCCAAGATCAGCACGAATTACATGAGATTAAATGAAGAGGATGATTTTAATTTTTAGGACTATTTGAAATATTGCCTATTTCCAGATTTAAGGAGACCTTTTTCTTTTCTCCTAAGCTATAGCAACTTGATAAAGTATACCTTCATGAACAAGATGAAATAATTCCTTTTTCTCCTTGATTCTTCCAGAATTTGGAAACGCATAGTGACCATTCCTTATTTTCATGGCTAATAGCTATATGTGGAATAGGACACAATTAGAAACATTGGTTATATTACCAAGGCTTTGACTGGAATGTCATATTTGAGAATGTCTATAGACTCATATGTGACTGTATAGTTTTAAGAAGTTCTGGTTGATTTTATGGAGCCAACACACCCCTCTGTAGAATATTTGGGAGATCTTGAGAAGACAGGAATAACCCAAAGTGTGAGGGTAAGATCTTGGCTTCATGGCCTCAATAGACTCTTATGAAGTCCAGAGTTCCAATAAAACAGATTTAAGAGAGCCTGTATGGTCAGTCACTATTCCTGCTGCACTTATATAAATCATCAGGCCAAGTTTGGTTTTATTTATAATTATCATTGGTAAAAGGGGATAATTACAGAGAAAGATGATACTTCAGTAGAAACTAATACACCCTTAGGGGTATCAGATTCTAGTCGTGTTGTGTGAGGCCTCATTCTTCACCTGTACATGGACCCAGTCCTGAATGCTTCTAGTCCCCTCACATAATCTTGTTATGGACCTCTTCAAAAGGACATTCCCAATTTCCTTCTACTCTTTTTTGATTTTGAATCACTAAAGACCAGCTGTATGAAACTCCTGGAAACGTGGCCTGCCCTGGTGCCATGTTGTCATTTACAATGGGCGTGTGCCATGGAAGGAACCGGATGTCCCTGTCAGCTCCATTCCAGTGAGCTCTTACCAGATCTTTAATGACAGCTCCTTTGTCTCCTCACTCACAGAAGTTATTCTCAGTTTTGCAAAAGTGTTTGCCCAGGCCCCACAAATTGAATGTGAACAACTTGATATCAACTCCACAGAAGCTCAAGTTTACAGTCTTAACGCCTGCTGCTTTGCAGAAAGTTTGCCTCAACACCTGATGACGGCAGACACATCCAAACCGCAAATGATGCTTTAACACCAATATGTCGAAACCTTCTGACTGGCTGCCCTCAGGACAGAGACCTAGTGTAGCATTTGCTCCAACCATTAACCTTTCTCTTTTGTTCCCTAGAAATGCCTCTTATTTAAATACCTGCTTGCGTCTTAGAGCTCTCACTGGGATCCCACCTGCACGACCTCCACCACCTCCTCCTGAAACGAGACACAACCTTGTAACCGACCTGAACAATTCTCAAGACTGCGGGAAGTGCTATTTATAGTGGGTACAACGGCTTCAGAGTTACTTCCTGGAGTTGGAGCACTGGGTGCAGTCCCAACGGAGCCAACAAGGTGCACTCCATGGCATCTGGAGGTGGGGTTTCTTTTAATAATTATTTTTAGAGAGAGAAAGCACATAAGCGGGGGAGGGAGGGAGAGGATCTAAAGCAGGCTCCACACTGTCAGGGCGGATCCTGAAGTGGGGCTCAAACTCACAATGAGATCATAACCTGAGTGAAAACAGAGAGTCAGCAGACACTTAACTGAGCCACCCAGGTGCCCTGGAGGTGGTGTTTCTACTGATGATCAGCAGGTGACTGGGCAGGAGAGGGAAGTCATGACGGCTGCATGGAGGGTGCTAACCCCATACAGCACACCAGCCCCAAAGGCAGTCTCAGGCCCCAAGGAAAACCCTAATCTAGTCCCATCTATCACCAACAAGCCAATAGTGGGCTGCCTCTGAGAAGAGGACAACGGCGCCATCGTCTGGTTCTGGCCACACAGAGAGGCCCAGCGATTACCGGCCTGTACCCATTACAAGCATTAACGTACTCCAAATGTGCTTTAAACTTTCTGCATTCCAGTAAAGACTAACCATTGCTTTGGCTTCTTCTCCCATAAAAAAAGACCGAGACTGGTTCAGTAAAACTAACAAAGCAACCTGTCAGTCAACTCAGCTTCTGGACCATGAAACGAATCTGAAGCCTCTCAGGCAGACTCAAGAGGGAGCAGACTGTGGCACCCCAAAATGTGCCTCTTTGGCATAAGGATCACTTTGAACTTATTATTTTTAAGAAACAGGAGGTACAGCAAAAGCTCTGGAAGTCTGGTAAGAGCTACTCCTTTGTAAGGGTTTCTCCCTGTCCCAGAAAGCCAAGGCTGACTCCCATCATCGCCACCTTACTCTTGTTTACTGTGCTTTGCCTTATACCCTCTCATAGGTGGCTCTTCCTCTAACATCTTGCTGAGGGCTTTAGCTGAAGAAGGCACTCAAGGTGAGAGCTTGGCCTGTTTGGGAAGTGATTCAGCTCTTTTGGGTTTCTCTCATGTATACAGGAGGCATACGTATTATTAAACTCTGGGGCTTTTTCCTGTTCATCTGTTTTGCTTGCTTGTTTTACAGGGGGATCTCAGCCAGGAGCCTAGAAAGTAAAAGGAAGTTTATTTTTCCTCTTTTATGAGGCCATGTAGAAAGTTTGAGTTATAAAGTATCAAAGTCGCAACATTTTTCTTTCTAGGATCTGAACCTTCAAGTCAACCATGAGCTCAAAGAAACAACATAATCCAATGCCTGTGGCGGAACGGTATATTCTTAGCCGCCTCGGAAAGGCACCGCGTACCCTGGTTCAAACAGCAAACCTGTGCTGGCCGTCAGAACTTTGGCAGGGGTTACATTCCATTTGTTGAACAGGTTAGGCTTTTAGCCATTTCACAAGTTTACAAGACTTGGTTGTATATACGTACACACATTTTTTTACAACATACATGCTATCTAGAGCCCATTTATGTCAACTTTGGCTGCATAGTGATCAAATTATGGCAAAACTAAGTTGGATATATTAATATAGTCATTAATTTGGCTTAGAAATATTTAACAAACAAATGTTAAAAAATCTTTGATGGCATGTTAAATGCGTACTTCAGCATGAAGAGAGAAAAACAATTTAAAATCTCTAAATTACAAGATTTAATAAAAAGCCTCAAACCCATTAATTTTCTTTTTTTTAAATTATCACCCAGACTCATCCGAGAGGTCTCAAGGTATGAGCTACAAACTAACAGACCCTTCTGTCACGTGACGTGTTAATGGCTATTATTAAACACACTTTAACTTAAAAAAAGAACATAAACCACAGTGGCTTTTAAAAGTTCTGTAAAATATCAACTTCAAAACTTACACAAAATCTTAGAGCCAAAAGTCAAGAAAAACAACACAGGAACAAAGACTTCGAAAAAGGTCGCTCAACTCAAATATCTCGGAAGGTCCCTCACGTGTCCCCGCGGCCTGCGTGGTGGGCTCGGTGCCGCCACAGCACTGGCAAGTAACGCGTGAGGCGCGCACAGGGCCTGGCTCCCGGCCTGGACGCGGGGCGCAGCAGCTTTCAAACCAGGTTGAATTCCCTCAGGTTGAGCTGGAGAATCGTGTCCTTCACAGCAGCGAACACGAAGCGAATGTTCTCCGTGTCTGTCGCGCACGTGAAGTGAGAGTAGATGACTTTCTCTTTGTCAGGATTCTGGTCTTGGTAAAGCTTCAGGATAAAGTCTCTGGCAGCTTTCACATCCTGCTTGGGTCCTAGTCAGAAGTGCAGTTACGGGAACAAAGAAGAAAGACAGTGACCAACCACCGGGTCCCCCCCAAACTCATTCTCTATATACTCTTGCTCTGACATGGGGTCCTCCTTTGTGTGGTCTTATTTCTAGAGGGCTGACCTAGGGCTTAGCTTTTATCCTATTTTATTCTCTCTCATAAGACAGTCTTTGCAAGTGTCCACTGCCATCTAAAACTTGTACTTTACAGCGATTTGTTGAAAGATAGTGAGCCATTTTAATTGTTGGATTTGGATCATGGAAGCAGACGGAAAAGGAAGAATATTGGACCATGATTAGACACCCACGTCTCATTTTAAAGCATGAGGGCTCTCTACACGATATGGCCACTGCAACTATTAGAGGGGAATACAGTGCTGAAACACTGCTCTAAACATCAGTATCGAACTTCGTGATCTTTGAGACCTCCTGTACCAGAAATACTGAGCAACAAGACAAACTTTCCAGCCAGGGACAACCCCGTTGTCTCCCCTGTGCCTAGGAAGGGGGCTGCTGCGCTAATACGAACGGAAGTGCCCGGCACTCAGGCAGACACTGGAAAGGCAAGGTGGGCAGAGTCTCTGCCTGGGGCACATGAACAGAACTACAGAGTGACAAAGGCCCGGGGACAACAGCATGTGCTCACGCTACTGGGGGCACACCAATGCAGAGGAGAGGGTCGTGAGGGTGAGAAGGACTTCCTGGAGGAGGAGGCAGCACCTGAGCTGGGTCTTGGAGAACAGGGTGAAGATCACAAAAGGTGTGGGCATGCGTGGGGGTACACAGGCAAAACACAGTGATGCGCCTGGAGCTTCGGTGAGAAAGTGTGTGAGAGGCAGGCGGGGAGGGTGCGGCCCAGAAATGCTGGACAGCTGCCAGGGGAGCCCACAAGACGGCCACTCACCTGTGTACTCTGGGAAGTAGCTAATGAGATGAGAGTACATGATTTTCTCTTCCAAAAGATCCTTCTTATTCAAGAACAAAATCACGGATGAGTTCAGAAACCAGGGGTAGGTAATAATGGTTTTAAATAAGGCTTTGCTCTCTTCCATGCGGTTCTAAGTGAGAAACAAAGGGCTTAGGGTGAATAAGAAAGAAAAAACAGCACTTTGGAAGCAACGTGCCAAAATCTCTGGTTCTGCTCATCTGTCCCGTCACCCAGCCACGGTCTCCATATGACTGTCCTTGCTGAAGCTGGCGAGCACCTGTGGCCCCTCCGGATCCCAGGTCTCCTACCTCCCCCCACCGCTCCCCCACCTTCCTTCTGGCTCTCTTAATCACTCCTTTCCGTAGGTGTTCTGTAGCATGCCAAACACACACACACAAAATATAAGGCAGGCTTTTGTGAAATCTGAAAGAGAATTCATATCCTATTTGACAAAAGTTTTCTAGGTCATTACTGGTATTACTGAGTGGGGGAAATGCAGAACTTAGACCTCAGAGGCCCGGGCTCCTGCAGCACAGCCGCTGCCCGAGGACTGCTGCACTCCGGCAGAGCAAGGGACTCACGCCACTGCGCACCTTGCCTCTGCCCCACTCTCCGTGTCCCTGTTTTATGGATGAGCATACTGTTGTTAACAAGTTTAAATCCTGTCCCAAGCCTCTTTAATGCAGAATCTGGTCAAAATTATGCAGAAAAATGGTAAACATTTAACATTGACACTGGCAAGAATGTATCAAATGTTCCTACTTCAGAACAGAGTTCTATCCAGAACAAATATTGTCACCAGATAGGATTTGTATGTGCCCTGTCTACTCTCCCTGAAGTATTTTTTTTAATATTTATTTTCAGGGGAACGCAAGCCAGGAGGGGTAAAGAGGAGGGAGCAGAGGGTCCCGAAGCAGACTCCACTGACAGGCTGGCAGCACAGAGCCCAACATGGGGCTCGAACTCACTCCTGAGCCAAAGTCGGACAGTCAACCAACTGAACCAGCCAGTAAAGAAACAGGAACTTCCCTTGAGAGAGGGAAGTGCTCAGACAAAACTCGAAGGCCTGGCACGCCCACGCCGGAGGGTCGTGCTGTAAGCCTGTGTCCCGACAAGTCCTGTACGTCGGGATTCATGCTCCTGCTTGGTACCCTTTTGGAATTAAGATCTGGAATTTATTACCAGATAGGTAACCCCTCAGTTGTTTTGATTATTGTTGTTTTTACGTTTTTAAGAAGGTTTTTGAGAGAGAAAGAGACAGAGCACACCCCAGGGAGAGGCAGACAGAGAATCCCAAGCAGGCTCCAGGCTCTGAGCTGTCAGCACAGAGCCCAGTGCGGGACCCAAACTCACCAACTACAAGATCATGACCCGAGTCACCCAGGTGCCCCATCCTTCAGTTGTTTTTAAAGCTTTAAAAATTTTTATTATGATCTCCACAGAAATACAACACAGTTGATGCTTGCACAGCATAGGAGTGAGGGGTGCTGACGTACTAGCACAGACGAAAATGTGCATATAAGGCCCAGGGTGGCTCAGTCAGTGAAGCATCCAACCCTGGATCTCAGGTCATAACATGGTTCGTGACATTAAGCCTCACATCGGGCTCTGCACTGACACCACAGAGCCCGCCTTCGATTCGGTGTCTCCTCCTCCGCTTGCTCTCACTCTCTCAAAATAAACTTAAAAAGAAAATGTGCATGTAACTTCCTACTCCCCAAAAAACTTAACTACTGACAGCCTACTGTTGACCAAAAGTCTCACCAGTAACCTAAACAATCGATGAACACATATGTTATATGGGTGTTATATACCATATTCTTACAATACAGTAATCTAGAGAAAAGAAAGTCATAAGGAAAATACACTTACTGTATTTATTAGACAAAAAAAAACCCGACCATGTATAAGTGGACCTGTAACATTCAAACCTGTGTTGTTCAAGGATCTACTGTATATGAAGAAACAGTTCCTATGTGGCCCAGTGAGTGGGCGCAACACAAAATGACAACCAGGATAGGAAGTCTGGAGTGGCAGCCATTTCATTTTTCTCCAGATACCTTGTGATTTTCAGCAGAGAAGAAAACGTTTAATTTCTACACATACTGGGCTGAGGAGCTGGCCCCTCGTGCCCCTGCATAATCTTTTGAGTTTTCTGAGAAACATCATTAAAGTAATCCTGAGACAAATTTGGAGCCAATTTTTCAGTGATAACTTGACGCCGTTTTTGCTTTTTAAAAAAAAATGTCTCGGGGCACCTGGGTGGCTCAGTCGGTTAACTGTCCAACTTCAGCTCAGTCACGATCTCATGGTTTGTGGGTTTGAGCCCCGCTTCAGGCTCTGTGCTGACAGCTCAGAGCCTGGAGCCTGCTTCAGATTCTGTCTCCCTCTCTCTCTCTGACCCTCCCCTGCTCACACTGTGTCTCTCTCAAAAATAAATCAAACATTAAACAAAATGTCTCCCATGGAAGAGCTGGGTGGCAGCCAAGATTCTATTCTATTCTCTGTACAATGAATGACACTAGTAAATGGGTTAATCCTCCACTAATTAGCTGCTGTAACTGTGTTCCTCAGAGAAGTCAGCTCTCAAGAAACACAAGATATAATTTGTCCAGTGATTGCCTAGTCCTGGGCAGAGTTCTCTACTGGTTTACTACCGTGACCTAGAAGCCAGAGACATTTTTCTATGAGGTCAGCATGTCTCGTGCAAGGGTGGGGAAAAGACCAGGGGAGGAAACTAGTATCCACAGGACATACCCCCACCTCACGCAGAAGGGACGGTCATGGCTCTCTCCATTTTCTGGGCCGAAACGGTTAATGGAGTTGGACCAGCTAGGACCAGGGCCGCGGACACGGAATGCCTGATGGGCAGGTCCACATAGCTCAAAGCCTCCGGCACCACTTCCCATGCCAGCTCAGGTAGGGACCTAATTCGGGTACACCATGGCAGTTGGGAAGCCTGTTCTCATGATATTTATTGGAAATAGCCTTTCTTTGGCGTGCCTACACGGCTCAGTCAGTTAAGCATCCAATTTCTGCTCAGGTCATGACCTCACAGTTTGTGAGTTCAAGCCCTGCATCAGGCTCTGCACTGACAGCTCAGAGCCTGAAGCCAGCTTTGGATTCTAGTCTCCCTCTCTCTCTCTGCCCCTCCCCTGCTTGTGCACACATGCTCTTGAGCTTGCGCTCTCTCTCTCTCTCTCTCTCTCAAAAATAAGAAAGGACACTATTCAACTTTGGCTGTATATTAGCATGCATAAGGGGCTTGGAAAAGATACCTCCAAACTCAAACCCGGGAACTATGAATCTCTGCTCTGGGGTCCAAAAGATGGTCTTTTGAAAACTCCGCATGGAGTCGAGGGGGAGGACCCTGGGCAGCACACACCCACCCAACGCAGTCAGAATCCTGAGTTGGACCCAGGCGCCACGTTTATCTTGATGCACCCCAGGGAATTCCAGTGTGTATCCAACTTGGAGAACCAGGTATCTAGGCGAGTGATTCTCCCACTTCCCTGCGTGCTTTATTCCGTTGGCGTTGTCTGACTAGGCATGCTGCTCTGACAGGTGCCCAGACGATGGCGCTGCTGCTAAACCAGAGACCACGTGTTCACCGCAAGACGGGTTCGCCTCAAGGGACACAAACCACGAGAGGCTACTGAGTTCTGAAAATGAACGGAGGGCTGCGGGTAGAGGAGGAGAGGGGAAGGGGGCGATGGTCATGGGGGGGCACTTGTGGGGAGAAGCCCTGGGTGTTATATTGAAACCAATTTGACAATAAACTATTAATAAAAATTAAAAAACAATCAATCTAAGGCCAGAGTGCTGGCTTCTTGCAAACTGCAGAAATAGTTCTCGGTTTTCCACAGATGTTCCCTTCCCCACCCAGCATACCTCGTTGTCACACTCAGCCAGGACCTGGTCATATTCACTCAGAGCAACCAAGAAAATAATGGAGGTGACGCTCTCAAAGCAATGGATCCATTTCCGTCTTTCAGATCGCTGGCCACCAACGTCTACCATCCTGTTCAACAGAAACATAGATCAGTCAAAGGTTGGCATACATGGCTCTTTGGAGAAAAAGGCCAGGAATCTTGATATTGTGGAAATCAGCACTCTCTTAGGCTCCTCGATAATTTTTTAAGAGTGAAAAGAGGCCTTACGATCAGAATGTGTGGGCACCGCTCCAGGGGCCGTGAGGAGCCCCAGATGGTTCCTGCAGCACTGGAGGCACAGAATGTGAGCGCAGTTACTGAAGACAGACGCGGACGCCACTCGGGGAGCCTGCTGGGGGACACTGGTTTGGAAGCTGCGGCAACAGTCCAGGCAGGAAGCACAAGTATGCCCTCAGCTGTGGCTCTGACACCAGACACACAGGGGCAGGAAGGCGGGCAGTCTTGCCAGTCCATTCAGCCGGATTCAGGCCCTCACCCCTGCTTTTTCACCGCTCCTCAGACTTTTGCATAAATCCCCTCTGCATTAGGTGGATGCCACCCCGTCTGCCCTATAAAGGCCTACGCGCCTCCTCTGTCCTCTATGGAAATCCAGGGTCCTTATCTGTGTCATTGGTTAACACTTCAGAGAGTCACAGCCCCAAGATGGCGCATAAGCTCGAATGCTCTGGGAGTCAGTTTACAGCTATAAGTCAAGGGGGTCTCCCCAAACCACAACAGCAGGCAACTTCGAGAAGGCTAGGGACCCCATCTGGAGGGTTCACTGCCATGCAGCTGGACGGAAGCACAGGCCCCCCATGCTCAACCTTTTGGAGAAACTAGTTATCAAGTGTTTTAAGCAAAATGGACCAAGTTTTAAATATTGGTTCAAAGGTTGTTTAAAAACACCATGTGGGCTACAGAGAATAGATCTGTGGACCAGACACCAGTTTTCCAAGTAGCAAGCAGCACTGACTCTGAAATGGTCGTGTTCATAAATTCGTGGGCATTCAGATGCAGATATTCTTTTTCTTTTTAGGTTTATTTTTGGGAGGTGGGGAGAGCACAAGTAGCAGGGGGTCGAGAGAGAGACAGACTCAGAGAGGGAGACAGTCTCTGAAGCAGGCTCCAGACTCCAAACTGTCAGCACAGAGCCCAACGTGGGGCTCGAACTCACAAACTGTGAGATCATGACCAGAGCCAAAGTCAGACACCCAACCGACTGAGCCACCTACGCACCCCCAGATGCAGATATTCAAGGGGCTCAACCAGAGGGTGCCCCGGTGCGACACTGCTCTGGAAGCCTTGAGACAGAAGAGGGTTTGCAGACAGGGCCTGGGATCATCTCCACTAGAAAAGCATAATGTAATTAGCTCTAAGGAGGGACATGGGAATGAATGGATGTATAATTACTTTGAATTTGCAATGCTGTGCATGTGTACCAGATCACTCATTTTTTGCCATAATTAAATGCAGTGAAGGTCCACTTAAGTCATTCTAAAAGTACTTCTTATATATGTATGTGGGGATTCATATAGTTTCACACAGCTGAAAGTACTTTATATTATGTAATTTTTAATTTTTTTTTAACATTTATTCATTTTTGAGAGACCGCATGAGCAGGGGAGGGGAAGAGAGGCGGGGACACACTATCTGAAGCAGGCTTCATGCTCTGAGCTGTCAGCACAGAGCCTGACGCGGGGCTTGAACTCACAAACCGCGAGATCATGACCTGAGCTCAAGTCGGGTGCTTAACCAACTGAGCCACCCAGGTGCCCCCATATTGTGGAATTTTTAATACACTTCTGTTGGCTCTTCCTTTGCTTTTTTAAAAATATAGACATTAGAAAAGGGAATATAAGGGAAGAGAAATAGTCAAATTTAGGGAAATAATATCAGCGTTTACAATTTGTGGTTCCAGAAGTATACGTCTATGTGTGCGTATATTTCGCACATAGGAATCACTCCAGACTTACTAAGGAGACTTATACTCTAAGGGGATCGGCAAGGGGAGCTCCTCTCCATGCCAGGACTGGAGACCTATCACAATTCTAAACACCCCGTGACCGAGAGGGCCATATGGCTCCGGGAGCTCTGCCCCCTTTCCGGAGTAACTCCCTTAAGTAAGAATCCATCTGGGGACTCCCAGGGCCGGCCAGACTCCTCATGGACCAGGTCAGGGCGAAAGTCTTACCGAAAGATGATGTTTTCCAAGTCAAACGGATACTCGATGATGCCGGTTGTGGGCACTCGGACACGAAGCACATCCTGCTGCGTTGGCACGAAGGACGGCATTGCGATCCGGTCGATGTCGGTCAGGTAACTGAGAGCAGACAGCAAGGCGCCAAGATTGTGTCAGAAATCCGAGAGGCATCCGGGAAGTCGGCTTTACTCACTGCACCGCCCCGGCCAGGCTCATGGGTTCCATCCAGATTTCTTGGGACCTGGTCCTGAACAGGCCACCCCAACTATGACCATTTGGGAGGGAATGTGGGTCAGAAGCTCCCATGAGCCCCCTGGGAAACCTGTACATAACGCGGTCTCTTCCTCTGGGCTCCAAGCTCGCTCACTCGCTTTCTCTCTCTCTGGCCAGCGAGGGAGCCAGAGGGTCGGAAGGAAAGGATGTTGGGATTGGCTCTCTGACCCTCCCCCGTCCCACACTCACTCCCATCCACAAACACAGAACGTAGATGCTGTTCTTGAAGGCTGTGCTCAATGAGTTAGAGTTTCTGTGAGAATATAAAGGTATAAAACAGGCCAACTCAAAGTTCTTTCACAAGAAAAAGTTCACTGTTTATTGGGAAACTGAATGTCTAAAATAAGCCAAGACCTGTCTCAGATGATTTTGGGCCATGTATTAAATTCCTGAGCTGAAAACAAGTCACTCTTTCTGTAGTAAAATGATACTTTTTTTTTTTAAACTCTAAGGCTTTTTATAAAAAGGCGTTTTTGGGGCGCCTGGGTGACTCAGTCGGTTAAGTGTTCAGCTTCAGCTCAGGTCATGATCTCATGGTTTGTGGGTTTGAGCCCCGCATCGGGCTCTGTGCTGACAGCTAGCTCAGAGCCTGGAGCCTGCTTCAGATTCTGTATCTCTCTCTCTCTCTCTCTCTCTCTCTCTCACCCTCCCCTGTTTGCACTCTCTCTCTCTCTCTCAAAAATAAAAAATAAAAAATAAATAAAAAATAAATTTTAAAAAGGTGTTTTTGAGAAAAATATCAGTTACCCAGGCCCTGGCCAACGACAGAGATGGTGATTTGGAGGCTCCTGCAAAGTAAGGTTCAGCCCTGCCTTCTCCCTGCCCCCGAGGCTAGGACCACGGTGCGGAGCGAACAGCAGGAGGGGGACCCCCGGGGTACGAGGCCAACCCTTTTGCCCGTGCAGCCCTCACTCCAGGAAGCAAACCACACTCCATCCGGCCACATAGTGCCAGAGGACACAGCACTGCGGCGCCTACCACGGTGCCTGGTCCACAGCAGGTTCCCACCGACGTTCTGTCAAGGGATTGCCTGTCCAAATAAGCACACAGCCCTAGCACGAGACCCGGCCAAGGAGACTGCCCAAGCACCTTGAGCCCTGCCAATTCCGAAGCTGGGGCAAGTGCTGGGGTTACGAGGGCCACACTGTCTCGGCTCTGGCCGCCTAGCCCTTCCCTGCGCTCCTGCCAGCGCCCCAGCTCCAGTGCTCAGGGCTCTGTGGGTCTCTTCCAAAGGGATCTACATCAAGAGCCCCGGCCACCCCCAGGGACCTTCACAGAAGTCAACGACGTTAGGCTGTCTCAGCGAAGGACCAGAGATGGCTTCACTGACTTGGAGACGTCTCCCACTCTACAACGTGTCCCTCTTCCTCGGGACACCACCTGCCTGCCTCCTGGCTCTTTTCTGAGCTGGCCCAACACCTTCTCTGGGCTTCTTTCATTTCCTTTTCCTACTTGACTGCTCTGTTGCGGCTAAATGTCCCCGTGCTCGGGCTGGTAGTACAAACCTGGGTGAAGGGCACTGAACACTCAGCGGGGCACTAGCATCCAAGGGACCCGGGATTTCAGGTATCCTTTCCTGACCACTGCCTTGTCTGGGCCATGGGGTGACCCACTACCTGCACCAGCTCAGAGGGCAAGGGCACAACCAGGAGGGAAGGGGAAAGGATTCTGGGGCCCTCAGATGATGGAAGACGACATGGAGCAAAGGGGAAAGAGCGGAGATGCAGAAGCAGGAATCATCCCCTCTGCAAGAAGCAGCATGACCAATCTATTTTGCACAGTGACCTAGATGACAGAGAGGCATCACTTCAAGAAATTCTTAAGACGATGAAATTCTGTGATCTCCATGGGAGAGTCTGCATGCAGGACCATCTGTGTCATTTTTCCTTCGGGATTAGTGATTTAAAACTAGAGCTTTATGAATCAAAAATAAAGTGTGTAGTCCTGGTGCGCCTGGGTGGCTCAATCGGTTAAGCAGCCCACTTCGGCTCAGGTCATGATCTGGTGGTTTGTGAGTTCGAATCCTGGTTTGGGCTCCATGTTGACAGGTGTGTGTGTGTGTGTGTGTGTGTGTGTGTGTGTGTCTGTCTGTCTGTCTGTCTGTCTGTCTCTATGCCCCTCCCCTGCTCATGCTCTGTCTCAAAAATCAATAAACATTAATATATATAGTTGGGGGGGGGCTTCCCAGGGCTACTGGCCTGAGCTTCCTGTGGGTGCCAGGCCTGCAGAGCCTGTCTCGCCCACTAGAGGGAAGCACCAGATCAGCTACTGGAGCAGGCCTATTTTCATTGCTGGTCTTAACTCTGATTTTAGATTTGAGGACAGTTGGATCTGCTGACTACTGACCAGGAAACCATAAGGCAGAGGGATACGGAGAGGAGGAAAGTAGAATCCAGAAGAAGCGCTAGAAAATTTCAGCACCCCAATGAGATGAGGCCCCTAAAAGGGAGCCCACATTTGATTGAGCTTCTTGTTGGAAAAGAGAGGCTTAGGGACACCAGGGTGGCTCAGTCTGTTAAGTGACCAACTTCAGCTGAGGTTATGATCTCACAGTTCATGAGTTCGAGCCCCACTGTGCTGTGCTGACAGCTCAGGCCCTGGAACCTGCTTCAGATCCTGTGTCTGTCTGTCTCTGCCCCTCCCCTACCCGCTTGCTAGCACACACTGGCTTTCTCTCCCTCTCTCTCAAAAATAAACATTAAAAAAAATGTTTTAAGAAAAAGGGGCTTAGAACACAGCAAAGAAAGGTGAGTGTAGACAAGGACAGAGATCTGGGGAGTCCATAGCTTTTAGGGGGTGGTAAGAGACACACCAAGAAGTAAGAGGGGATGCTGACAAGCAGGAAGGAGCTAGTGTTGCTACTGAGCACCCACATTTTACAGGCGGCTAGCTTCCCCCAGCGAGAAGTTTCCTTGAAGCGCGGCTGCTGTGCCGGAAGCGCGGGGGGCGGGGGGGCTGTGCGGGCTCTGTACTCACTACTTGGCGGAGTCGGACAGCTGGTACTCCCGCCTCCGGTCGTAACACTCCTGGATGCCCGGGTCCTGCCACAGCTGCTTGATGGCCTCCACCTGGTCCCCGGACAGCGCACAGACCTTGTCCACCTCCACTTCTCGGATGAGCTGGGCATTTTCCTGAGGGAAGGAAAGAGAGCCTTTCGATGGGCAAAGGGAAAGGGAAAGGGAGTCCCCGCTGGTGACTCGGGGACAAGATTTCCCATGGTCTGTGGATTGGGGACGATCTCGCTCGAT
The DNA here is from genome assembly GCF_006229205.1 of Suricata suricatta. Lineage (NCBI taxonomy): Eukaryota > Metazoa > Chordata > Mammalia > Carnivora > Herpestidae > Suricata > Suricata suricatta. The sequence continues at coordinate 72,608,896 of NC_043712.1, read as the reverse complement.
GCTGGGTGCCCCCCGGGGGAGCCGCTCACAGGCAAGCCACTCAGCTTCAGCCACAACCAGAGCAGATGATGTGGCTGCTTACAGGGGGCAGAGCCACAGACAGCCCGAGCCCCGTGGGGTTGGGGCCCAGTGGGACCCGGACCAGTTTCACCCGCCTTCAGTACCCAGCTGTGAACAGAGAAACCCAAGAGCAATGGATCAACGCTGTGAATGAATGTCTGCATCGCAGGTAGAGCAATTTGAAAATAACCTTCTTGTCCTGGCTGGCAGGGTGGGGCGGGAAAGACGTCCCCTCCGTGCCCTGTAAGGCAGTGCTGCGAGTCTTCAGAGAACAGAGAGACAATAACGTCACCAAGTAGTTGTCTGTCTGCTTCCTTTGTCCTCTTTCCTTTTTTTTAATCACTTAGACTTTATTTCTTAGAGCAGTTTTTGGTTCGGAGCAAAACAAAGTAAAGAGAGTTCTTATACGGTCTGCTGTTGATCATCATGCGTCACTGATACAACTCTTTCCCGTGTGGAGACCCCCATGCCCACGACTGCAATAATACCGTGATATTTATCACTACTGTCATGAAATGACTATTGCTCTCATACTATTGCCCCATGACTACAGTGTTTGTTAAGATCATCATGGCCGTAATTATGACTATTACAGCAGTTCACAAGTTTTTCCTACTTCCCATGTGGCAAGAGGTAAGCACACAATATGTCATTTAATCAGTGTAGGGCTAGCACGGGGCCAGAAATCTCACCAAAATTGAACAAATGAAAATGCTAAGGCTGGCTGACATCCTCAACATGCCCACGTGTTGGCCGCAGGGTTCCAACATCCCATCCCTTGGCTGCAGATTGCAGAGGACAAGAGAATCCCGCCGAGGGTCACAGGAACCCAGCCTTGCCTCCACTGTCCGTCCTGCCACATCTCCAGGCAATTACATCAGGCAGAGCTGGCCGCTCATGGGCCCCTGTGAGTCAGCAAAGCATCGGTTTAGCAGCTGTGATCTCCTTGAGCAGATACAGAACTCCCTGAAAACTTGCTCCTATCTTGTATTATTCATCCTCATTAACAATCCAACGGGAGGCTGGAGAAAGGGGAGATTTTAGGGATCCACTCGGCTTGGGCCAAAACCGAGGGCTGGGATGCCATCAACATGGCTGTGCGCCCCACTCTGCCAAGGGTGGACACACACTCTTCCCCTGGACTGTGGGGTCCTTGGCAGGGAGAGGATCCCGTCCGTGGGGTCTCAAACCGGGGTAGGCAGCACGGGTTAGTGCGAAGTGCCCTGGGTGGGGAATAAGGGGCTTGAATTCACTTAGTGCAGTTGGGGCTTTTAAAGACTCTACGGTTACTGACCTCCGCATCCTAATTAGTGAAAGAAGCCAGTGTTTTTCAAGGAGTCTGATTAATAAAGTATTAAGTACCACGCAATGTAGGCAAAATTAATCTTATCATTGTGGCGGATGCCAAATAAGTATTTGTTTGCAAAAAGAAGACACATTGACGGCCTTTAGGCCATGACTTCCAATCTGCCCACAAGTCCATTTGGCATCACCTGCCTTAACTCTCAGCCAGAGAGAACACGAACTGAGAACACGGACAGCGTTTGTTCGGAGCCCCACGGGTTCTTCTCCCTCCTCCCACCACCCTCCTCCCTCCACGTACAATCAGGTGGTCTCTTCCCCCTCGGGGCGTGGCTCTACCCTCTAAATTTAAAATATCTGTTTTCTTCCCTGTCTGATCCCAGGGTTGGGGGGTTGAACCCCGTGTTGGGCTCAGTGCAGGGATGAGCCTGCTTGGGAATCTCTTTTCCTCTGCCCCTCTCCCCTACTTGTGCTCACACTCTCTCAAAAGCATGGCTCCTTGAGCTGAAAATCTAAACTGGCAATGGTAGTGGGGCGCCTGGGTGGCTCAGTCGATTGACGTCTGACTCCCGCTCAGGTCATGATCTTGAGGTTTGTGGGTTCGAGTCCCGCCGGGGGCTCTGTGCTGACCGCTTGCTCAGAGCCTGGAGCCTGTCTTCAGATCCTGTGACTCCTTCACTCTCTGACCCTCCCCTGCTCACTCGCTCTCTCTCTCTCTCTCTCTCTCTCTCTCAAAAATAAATAAAAATATTTAAAAAAAATTTTTAATAAATAAAATGGCAATGGTAGGAAGACCCTCAGCCCCCCTGCAGCACCCCCCACCCACCGCGGGACACAGCGAATCCACTTCTATCTCTAGAGCACAGCCGAGGGCTGACGGAACAGCATTTGCTCCACAGAAGCTAGAGACACCACGCAGAGAACAGCAAGAAAGAGACACGTAATGCCGGGAACCCCCTGCCCAGTACCCACTCTGCCAAGTGCAGGGGGGAGGGGTCATCCTGAAGGACCCGAGCAGATTTATCTGCCCCAGGGCACAGATAAAGGCTGCAAGTTTAAAAGGCCAACTAGGATATAAAAGATCCAGCCTCCATGAAACGGCAGGACAGCTGCTGGAACTCTCTCCAGGTGGACGGCCTGGTGAACACCACGGTTTACGTGTGCCCTCCACTTTGACCTCCACGCGGGAGCGGAGTCCAGATGCCACCGTCATCCGCCTCCTCGGCGAGCCCACACTGGCCCCCCGCTGTCCCAGCCGGGCAGCTCCAGCACGGTGCGCCCCAGAGCCGCCCGGCCACCACTCCAAGGGGACACAGACACGCAGGAACACTCCAGACCTGCCCCCACTCGGCTCCAGATGGCCTGCTAGGGCACCCCGGCCCAGAGCACTCTGGGACCTCCTGGCTCATGTCTGCTTTGGCTCCCGCTGCCGCAGCCCTGCAGCACCGGTGCTCAGTGCCCTGGGAGTGACCGCGCCCTGCCTTCCTTCCAGCCACCTGCGCAGAGCCCCGGAACACCGCAAGCAAGTCCTGTCTTCAACTTCAGTCACCCCTCCCGGACACCCCCTGCTCTGAGCCCCCAGGACAATCTCGCTTCCACCCATTCGGTGGCAGCTGTCCCTTCATGGCACCCTCTGCCCAGAGAGCACAGGATTGCCCTTGCCCATGCCGTCTCCAGCTACAGCAGTCCTGCCTGGAGCATCGGGGACCCCAGCACACACCCCACCCCGGCTCCAGCTGCTCACCGGCGCCCCGTCTGCATATGCAGCCCCAGGCTGCACCCATTGCAGCTACCCTGCCAGGGCTCCCTCTGTGTCGAGAGCCCCGGGATTGCCCAGCCCATGCCCACCCCAGCTCTGGCCATCCCACCAGTGCAGCCCCGGCACAGCATGCCCCAGGACCCCAAGCCCACACCCGACACAGCTCCAGCCAGTCAGCCCAAGTCCCAGGCACACACGGTCTACATAAGGGATGACCACACACAAGACCACTACTTCCGGTTTAGAAGTCGCTGCAGTACCTAACTCACGGAAACACACACGGCAAATCAATCAAAATGGGGAGGCAGAGGCAAACGCTCCGAATCAAAGAACAGGACAAAAGCACAGAAAAAAGAACTAAACTAAATGAAACAGAGACACACATCATGCCTGATGAAGAATTTAAACTAATGATCACAAAGATGCTCTCTGGACTGGAGAGAAGAGTGGAGGATCTCGATGAGAGCTTCAACAAAGGGAAAAATATTTAAAAGATTCGATCAGAGCTGATGAACACGGTAACAAATAAAAAATGCACTAGAGGAAATCAACAACAGATGAGCAGATGCAGAAGAATGGACCCGGAATCGGGAGACAGGGCCAGGAGAGGCACCTATGCTGAAGAGCACAAAGGAAAGAATATAAAATGAAGACAGGTTAAAGGATCACTCAGAAAACACGAAGCAAAATATCATTTGCATTATAGGGGTCCAAGAAGGAGAGAGGAGAGAGAAAGAGGCAAAAAGCCTTTCTGAAGAAATAACAGATAACTTGCTTAGGCTTGGGAAGGAAATAGACATCCAGGTTCAGAACACAGAGAGAATTCCCAACCAGATGAGTGCAAGGAGGCCCAGGGCACATCAGAATTTAAATGTCAAAGGTTAAAGATAAAGCTTCAAGAGAGAGCAAAAAGTAATGTACAAGGGAAACCCCAGGAAACTACTAGCTGATTTTTTCAGCAGAAATTTCGCAGGCCAGAAGGAAGGGGCATTGTATATTCAAAGAGTGGAAGGAAAAAGCCTATAGTCAACAATATTCTACCAGCAAGATTATCATTTAGAATTAAATGAGAGATAAAGGGAAAAAAAGCCCAGCAGAAAAAGAATTTCCAAGACAAAAGTTAAAGGAGCTCATCACCACCAGGCCAGCCTTACAAGAAATGTTAAAGGGACTTCCTTAAGTGGTAGAGAGGAAAGGACATAATTAGAAGAAAACGATGAGTAAAAAGATGTAAAATATGACCATGTATACATAAAACATGGAGGAGGGAGTATAAAAAGGTCTTTTACCATGTGTTCAAATTTAAATGACCATCAACTCAACAGAGACTGCTATATACTTAGGATGTTACATATGAACCTCGTGATAACCACAAACCCAAAACTTCTAATAGACAAAAAATAAAGAGCAAAAAATTCAAGCTTAACACTGCAAAAGTCACAAGGTAAGAGAGCAAGAACAGAAGGAAGGGACAGAGAACTACAAAATCAACCAGAAAAGTTAAGAAAATAAGCACATACCCATCAACAATTACTTTAAATGTAAATAGTGTAAATGCTTCAATCAAAAGACATAGCAGGGTGAAATGGATTAAAAATAAAAAAACAACAAAATGGGACCTATCTACATTCTTCCTATAAGAGACTCACTCCAGACCTAAAGATACATGCAGACTGAAAATTAAAGGATAGGAAAAGATATTCCATGCAAAGAGAAGTGGTAAAACAAAATTTTTTTGAGATAGCAATACCTATAGTAGACAAAAAAGATTTTAAAGCAAACACTGAAATAAAAGACAAAGAAAGGTGCTACAAAATGATAAAAAGGGTCAATCCAACAACAAGAGGATAAAACAGTTGTACATATCGATGCACCCAATACTGGAGTGCCGAATACATGAAACAAGTATTAACAGACACAAAGGAAGAACAGGACAGTAACACAGTAATAACAAGAGCCTCTAACACCGTTACTTCCATCAAAGGCTAGAGCAGCCAGGGGGAAAATCAATAAGGCAACAGTTTCTTTCAATGACATATTAGACCCGATGGACTTAACAGACATACACAAAACATTCCATCCAAAAACAATTCTTTTCAAGTGAACAGAAAACATTCTCCAGGAGCGATCACATGTTAGACCACAAAACAAGCCTCATTAAATTTAAGAAGAGTCAACTCATCTCATGCATATTTTCCAACCACAACAGTATGAAATTAGAAATCAATCATGAGGAAAAAACTGGGGGAAAAAATCCCAAAACACGTGGAGGCTCAACAACATGCTACTAAATAGGCAATGTGTCAAATGAAGAAATCAAAGAGGAAATAAAAAAATACATTGAGACAATGGAACCATAACAGTCCAAAATCTCTGCTGAATAGCAAAACGGATGCTAAAAGGTCAATATACAGGAAGACAGACCTACATCAAGAATAAACAAAAAGCTCAAATGAGCGGTCTAAGCTTATTCCTCAAGAAACTAGAAAAATAAAGTTAAACAAAACTCAAGTTTAGTAGAAGAAAATAATAAAGATGAAAGCAAATATTAAGGAAATAGAAACCAACAACAACAACAACAAAATAATAAATATCAATGAAACCAAGAGCTAGTTCTTGGAAAGATAAACCGAGAAACCTTTAGCCAGATGCAAGAAAAAAAGAGAGGATACCAATAAAATTAGAAATAAAAGAGAAGTACCAACCGATACCAGAGAAATACCAAGGATTATAAGAGAATACTAGGACAAATTATATGCCAAGAAATTGGACACCATTGGAGAAATGGATAAATTCCTCAAAACCTACAGTCTTCCAAAACTGAATCAGGAAGAAGCAGAAAATCTGAACAGATCATTACTAGTAACTCAAAACACTCCCAACAAACAAAAGTTCAGGACCAAATGGACTCATAGCTAATTCTACCAAACACTTAAAGAAAAGTTAATATCTATTCCAAAAAATAGAAGAGGAAGGAAAGTTTCCAAATACATTCTATGAGGCCAGCATTACCCTGGTAACAAAACCAAACAAAGACACTACAAAAACGGAAACCTACAGGACAATATCCCATGAATGTAGTTCCAATAATCCTCAACCAAATATTAACAATTCACATTCAACAATACATTAAAAGGATCACTCACCAAAACTCAAGTGGGATTTATCTGGGGGATGTAAGGATGTTTTAATATTCAAAAAGCAATCAACTGATACACCCCGTTAACAAAACAAAGAATAAAATAATAAGATCACCTCAATAGAGGTAGAAAAGGCTTCTGACAGAAGTCGACATCTGTTCATGATAAACATTCTCAACAAAATTCAGAGGGAACATACCTCAACATAATAAAGACCACATATAAAAAAACCCAGAGCTAACATCATACTCACTGGTGAAATACAGACCTGTTTCTCTAAGGTTAGGAACAAGACAAGGCTGTCCATTCACCACTATTATTGGACATGCTACTAGAAGTCCTAGCCATAGCTATCAGAAAAGAAAAAGAAAAGTATCCAATTGGTAAGAAAGAAGCAAAACTATCACTATTTGCAGAGAACATGATATTGTATATAAGCAACCCTAAAGACTCCACCAAAGCACTATTAGAGTAAATAAATTCAGTAAAGTTGCAAGATACAAAGTTAATGCACAGAAATCGGCTATGTTTCTGTATACTAATAACAAAGTAGCATAAAGATAAATTGAGAAAACATTTCCATTTACCATTGTGCCAAAAAGAATAAAACACCTAGAAATAACCAGGTTTGTGAAAGACCTGTACTCTGAAGACTGTAAAACATTGGTGAAAGAAATTGAAGATGACACAAAAAAGAAGATACTCCACGATCATGGATAAAAAGAGTATTTTTTAATGTCTATACTACCCAAAGCAATCTATACATGTAATGCAATTCCTATTAAAACACCAACAACATTTTTTCACAAAACTAGATAATCCTTAGTTCTGTATCAAATCGTAAAAGACCCCAAATAACAAAAGCAATCTTGAGAAAGAAGAACAAAGCTGGAGATATCACAGACCCAAATTTTGAGATTTACTAAAAAGCTGTGGCAATCACAACAGTATGTTTAGTATTGACACAAAAATAAACACATAGATCAGTGAAAGAGACTAGAGAGCCCAGAAATAAAACCTGTGTATGTGTATAGGGTCAATTAATCTATGACAAAAAAAAAAAAAAAGGCAAGAATATGCAATGGGAGAAGACAGTCTCTTCAATACACAGTGCTGGGAAAACTGGATAGCTACACACAAGAGAATAAAACTGGACCCGTTTCCTACACCGTACACAAAACTAAACTCAAAATGGATGAGAGCCCTAAGCGTGAGACCTCACTGAAAATCATAGAAAATCATAGGCAGTCATCTCTTTGACATTGGTCTTAGCAACATTTTTCTAGACATGTCTCCTCAGGCAAGGGAAACAAAAGTCAAATTAAACTATTGGGACTACACCAAAATAAAAAGTTTCTGTGAAAGGAAGGAAACCATCAGTAAAACGAAAGGGTAACCTATGAGATGGGAGAAGATACTTGCAATTAATATATCCAATAGGAGGCTAATATCCAAAATAGATAAAGAACTTACACAACTCAACACCAAAAAAAAAAAAAAAGTAATCTGACTTAAAAATAGGCAGAAGACCTGAATAGATGTTTCTCAAAATACAAAAGTTGCCAACAGAGACATGAAAAGATGCTCAACATCACGAATCATCAGGACAAAGCAAATCAAGCCATGTATCACGTTACACCTGTCAGAATGGCTAGAATAAAAAAAAAAAAAAAAAAAAAGAACAAGTGTTGTGAGGATGTGCCCTGTTAGTAGGAATGTAAATTGGTGCAGCCAGTATAAAAAGTTTGAGGTTCCTCAAAAAATTAAAATAAGAAATACCTTATGATCTAGTAATTCTACTCGTGGGTAATTACCCAAAGAAAGCAAAAACACTAATTCAAAAAGATAAATACACCCCTACCTTAACTGTAGTGTTATTTATAATAGCCTAGATATGGAAACAACCCAAGGGCCCATCGGTAAGATGTGATATATGTATACAATGGAGCATTATTCAATAATACAAAGGATGAAATCTCGCCACCTGCAATAGTATGGATAGACCTAGAGGGTATCATGCTGAGTGAAATGAGTCTAAGAAAGACAAATACTGTATGATTTCACTTATACGTGGAATCTAAAAAACAAAATGAACAAAAGCAGAAACAGACTCGTATACAAAGAACAAACCTGAAGGTTGCCAGAGGGGAACGGTTGGGAGGCTGAGCCAACCAGGTGAAGGGGAGACACGGGCTTTCGGTTACAGAATAGACAAGTCATGGGAATGAAAGACGCCGCGCAGGGAAGGCAGTCAAGGAGGCGGTGATGGAGCTGTGTGGGAACATATGTAGTGAACACAGCAGAAGGTACAGACGTGTCACATCACTAAGTTGTACACCTGAACCTAACGTGAGGTTGTGTGTCAAGCATACTTCACTAATAAAAACACTGACTTCATCTCATGCAAAGAGGGGAAGAAAAGTCAAAAGAATCAGGTTTCGAGAAATGTTATAGATGTGCGTAAGGGGCACGCTGAGTCTGACATGGCTGACTTCTAAGTGGAGATGTCCAGGAAGCAGGTGAATAAAATGGGTCTGTAATTTGTAGGAGAGTCCTAGGTTAGAGCAGTGCGTTGAACTGAAATTGCCTAACACACTGTTTTCATTAAAAAAAAATCTCAAAAGAGCAAATAATACAGGGGCTATTCAGCAGATCAAGAAACATGACCAGTTTCTTAAACATTGAGCTCATATCTGGCATGTCCTCTATTGCTTCTCAAACAAAACCACCATTTTTACCGCTCTGAAGGAGGAACACAGAAAACAGATGTCCTACATGTGCGCTTCACTCAGAAATTCCCAGGGTAACCATGAAAGGAGCTGCTCACGAAGTGGCGCCTTGCTACTTTCATGCATGGCTCCACGGCTGCGCAGATGACAGTCCCTGGGGAGCCCAGCGAGCCCCTCTGGCTGGAATTCAAAGCCCAGCAGGCAACCCTGTTCGCTGCCAGATCCTCACTGGGAGAGCTCCTTACGCCATTAACCTCCCAGGACTGCAGGGCCCAGAGCTTTCTCTCCAAGACGGACTTTATTACTAACTAGGGGAGAGTGTTCTGGAAGCCAGCGTTCTTTTGTCAGATAGTCAAGCATTTTCATTACAATTTATGCTAACACACTTTATATGATAAGAATCGAATTTAAGAATATCTCGAGTGCCTACTGTCATATGTAGTACCTATGAGCTTTACAAACTTTTTGAAGACAAGATTGAAATAAAATATAGAATTAAAAAGGAAAGTTCCCTGTCACACAGTACTGCTCACTTTTGTACAATCACTCTTACTTATTTTGGCATCTACATCAAAATCCAGAATTGTGCTTACCCATCCTATTAAGCAAAAATTATGAAGTAAAATTTCAGTGCTTCATTACTATCAGCTTTTACTGCATCTCGAACATTACATTCTAAAGAAAATGCTAGGGGTTCCTGGGTGGCCCAGTCAGTTACACAACCTACTATTTTTTTTTTGGATCCATGTCTAATATTTATTTTATTTTTTATATTTATTTTTTTAATAGTTTATTGTCAAATTGGTTTCCATACAACACCCAGTGCTCTTCCCCACAAGTGCCCTCCTCCATCACCACCACCTCTCTTCCCCCCGCCCCCTTCCCCTTCAACCCTCAGTTCATTCTCAGCATTCAATAGTCTCTCAGGTTTTGCGTCCCTCTCTCTCCCCAACTCTCTCTCCCTCCTCCGCTCCCCCTGGTCCTCCATTAGGTTTCTCCTGTTCTCCTGTTCGACCTATGAGTGCAAACATATGGTATCTGTCCTTCTCCGCCTGACTTATTTCGCTTAGCATGACACTCTTGAGGTCCATCCACTTTGCTACAAATGGCCAGATTTCATTCTTTCTAATGGCCATGTAGTACTCCATTGTGTATATATAAACCACATCTTCTTGATCCACTCCTCAGGTGATGGACATTTAGGCCCATTTCCATGATTTGGCTATTGTTGACAGTGCTGCTGTGAACATTGGGGTACATGTGCTCCTATGCATCAGCATTTCTCTATCCCTTGGGTAAATCCCCAGCAGTGCTATTGCTGGGTCATAGGTAAGTTCTCTTGATAGTTTTTTGAGGAAACTCCACACTGTTTTCCAGAGCGGCTGCACCAGTTTACATTCCCACCAACAGTGTAGGAGGGTGCCCATCTCTCCACACCCTCGCCAGCATCTATAGTCTCTTGATTTGTTCATTTTAGCCACTGACTGGCATGAGGTGCAACCTACTCTTGACTTGATTTCAGCTCAGGTCATGATCCCAGGGTGGTGGGGTCAAGCCCCATGTGGAGCCTGCTTGGGTTTCTCCCTCAAGATCCCTCAAGATCATGAACAGGGTGCCTCTCCTGTTCATGATCTTTCTCAAATAAATAAATACTTAAAAAATTAAAGAAAATGCCAGCCAACTATTCTAGAAACAGAATTTTTTGCTATCAAGAATAAATAAGAAACTTCTGCTTTTGATAAAGGACAGTTAAATTTCAATTCTTCCACTAAGAACAGTTAGAAATGATGAACCAAATATATTTTCAAAAACATGCTTGAACGTATCATAAAACTAGTGAAATAGTAAATAATTACTGGTCAGAATATAGGGAAGAATGGCATCTAAAAAGCTGAGCCAGCATTTAAGAAGCCTTTCTCCCTGTGGCTTCTGCTTCTTCTGGAAGGTGGAGCAGCAACTTTTTCAAGATCACAGGACTGGGGTGACAGAGATTGAAGTTCAAAAGTTAGCAGGAGCCAAAGGCCCTGAAGGCCCTCTGGTTCTGGATTTGGATCCCAAAGGTTAGCCCTGAGGGTTGAAACTCAACATGGAATCACCACAATCTCAGAATGGAAAAGCCTCAGACATATGGCCAAAGAAAACAAAATTCCATTTTGGAGTTTAGAAGATAACATCTTCCTTACCCCCCAAATTATTTCTTTGCATGCATCCAGCACACCAACAGAAATAACCAAACGTAAGAAGCTAACTCCCAAAAAGGGGGACAAGCAGAAAAATGGAAAAAGATATGCCACACAAACACTAACTCGAAGCAAGCTGAAGCCTATTACAATAAAAGTAGAACTCTAAGGTTTGTCAATAATACCTCCATAAAGCTGGGGGGAAAAGGAGACTTTAAGCTTAAAAACATAACTTGAGGTAGGAATATTTTAAAGGACAAAGATTCAAAAAGATGTAACCGTTTTAAAGTTCTATGCAGTTAATAACACAGGCTCAAAATATAGAGAGCAAAATTTCTTAGACTTAAATGGCAAAACAGACAAATCATCTTGCAGGAATTTTCTATAAAGTTTTTAAATTTTAATTCTAGTAGAGTCAACATACAGTGTTCTATTTGTTTCAGGTGTACAAGAAACGGATTCAACAATTCCATACGCTATCCAGTGCTCATCAGGACAAGTGTACTCCTTAACTCTCACCACCTGTCTGACCCATCCCCCCACCCACCTCTCCTCTGGTACCCATCAGTTTGTTCTCCATAGTTGTTTCTCTTTTTTCCTTTGCTTGTTTCTTAAATTCCATGAGTGAAATCATGTGTTGCTTTTGTCTAACTTACTTCACATAGAATTATATTCTCTAGCTCCATCCATGTTGTTGCAAATGTTAAGATTTCCTTCTTTTATATGGCTGAATAATATTCCATGGTATATATGCACCACATCTAATTCATCCATTCATCTATCGGACACTTGGGTTGATTCCATAATTTGGCAATTGTAAATAATGCTGCAATAAACATAAGGGCATATATATCTCTTCAAATTACTATTTTCATATTCTTCAGAGAAATACCCAGTAGTGGAATTACTGGATCATATAGTAATTCCACTTTACTTTGAGGAGCCTCCACAGAGCTTTCCACAGTGGCTGCGCCAGGTTGCATTCCCACCAACAGTGCGTGAGGGTTCCTTGCCAACACTTGTTCTCATCTTACAGGAAATTTTTAACAGAACTCTCTCAGTAACTAATAGAATAAAAAAAAGCTCTCTATTGACTATAAAGATACAATCAATTCAAACAGCTTGATCAGCAAATTTGACCTTAGGGACAAATGGAGGGTCCTATATTCTAAATAACCATAAATATGTGCTTTTTTCCAAGCACACCTGGAATATTTACAAAATGACCATTTGCTTATTAAGATTTCACATACAAAATTGATTTTCCAGCTTCTTTTGATCAAATTCCAGCTTCTTCAGCAACTCTTACCTCCAAGCAGGGACATACTTCCCATTGGCCACCATTGCCACCAGGGTGCCACCAGGGACACGCCACTCACTATGCAGACATTTGACTAATTCACCCCTGGTCCGAAACTACCTGGATTTCTCGTTACAGAAAGGCAATCTTCCATCACACTCAGACTGGAAATTAAGCTTTCCTAACTCAATTCGAAATTCAAAAGAAGTCTTTATTTCTATGCCAATATTTGTCTTCCTCTTTCTCCTCATCTTTTTTTCCAACAAAAATAAATAACAGAATTCACTGGCCACGAAGTGTTGGCAGGAAAGGCCAGGTTACTTTATCTTTTCCTGTCAGTCAAAACTTGAGTGGGTTTCACTAAAAAGGCTCTTTGCAAAGGCTCCTGTGATAAATGGCTTTGGCCATTTACATCTGTAGGTACAATGAGTATTAATGATGCAACTTAGAGTTGGACTCTGTGGCCTCGTACTGGGTCAGCTTGGCTCAGCCAGAACGATGCTTCCCAGAACTCCCTTCTTGTAGGCTCCCGGGTAAGGTGGGCCCCAAGTGGAATCTGCAAGAGCTCTGGGACTCAGCGGTGGAACACAGCCATTCTGCTCTGAAGGTCAGAGCTCTGCCTTGGTGCGCACCGTGCCCGAGCTTCTGGTCAACCTCACTGGTGCCGGCAGTGGCCACCCCCTCCGCACCAGCTCCAGCTTGGATCTGCTCCTTCAGCTTCTCCAAGTCCTGGGGCCGCTTCTCCATAGCCTGCCTGGCACAGACACGAGTGTGTAAGTCCAAGGCAAAGGATGCAGCTTCTGCTACAAGTCACCTGCCCACAGAGACAGTGAGAGACACGTGCAGGTTCCAGTTAGGGCCCAGGGGGTCCCTTTTGTCTTCAAGGGTTTGGTTTGTCTTCACTCTGCCTACTTCACATCCAGTTTTTCTTCTCCCCCACTGCCAGTCCTGCTAACCAACCACCAGATACGCAGAACAAACAGCCTTCTAGCACATTCTTCAAAGCCCCACCAGTTACATGTGGTGCGATCCTTACGGTAAATCCATTATTTCATATCACTCTGAGTGACTCTGACTTCCTGACCAAACCCAAACTGATGCACAGAATCTTCCATTCCAGTCCATTCAGTTCTATGTGGGGGCAAAATCCCCCATAACCTTAGGTCCAGATTGTGGTGGCAGCTTAGGCCTCAGGTGAGGTGACCTCAATGTCCCAGACTCAGCTGGACACTGGCAGCCAGACTCAGTCATCCTTCAAGGCACAGTATCCCACACCCGCTCTGTGTTTGACCCAGGACTGGCATTAGGGAATGAGAGCAGGACCGTGGCCCTGCCCTTCGGCATTAGAGCTATGCCATTGGGTGGAAACCACATCAGATCCCCACACAGAAGTCAAAGAAAAGTAGAAATTTCAACGGAGGATGCAGGAGGGGATGAGCTAAGAGTTTCCCCCTAGAGGCGGCCTGATGTTTGTAAGAGAAGGCGGCCGCGTCCCCTCCTTCCTTCATGAATGTGGATTCCTGACTGCTTGTCAATGACAGCACCGTGACCTGATCAGCTCTTCACTATCTCGATTTTCACACGGCATGCCTTCAGAATTATCAGAATGCCCTCAGGTCCCAGGGTAGCTGAACACACTGAAGTAGAATTTACCAGCAGCATCTGGTAGCTTCCCCTCTATACCAACCACTGCCCCTCCCTCCAACGAAAGAATAAGTGTGTTTGGCCAGTGGAAGCTGCCTCTCAGAAAAACATTTGTTTCCGGCCAGTTTAGCTGTCTATGTCCAGAGGCCTATGTTACGCAGTGAGATGGGATGTTTTGTGTTTTTTTTTGTCCCTATCACCCTCTTGTTCCTTCCCTTCCTCCCCCAGTTGAGAGAAATTCTTTTAGTTTTGGTAGCGGATCAAAACTGTGTTACGAGAGATGGTTCAAATTCATAAGAGGAAGATCTGTCCCTCTGTGTCGGTGGGTATCTGCAGACCGGGGCGAGGGCGGGGCTAGCAGGATGAAGGCCAGGATCTACCCAGGTCCTCCTCGGACAAAGCCAAAATGACTGTGGCCAGGGCCAGAAAGGCAGAGTGGCAGAAGTGAGAGCGAGATCAGAGAGGCAGGGCTAGGGAGACAGGCGGCCTGGTCCTAGAGAACCCCCACCTCCACCAACCCTCTGTCCCCACCCTCACAGGGAGGGTGTAAGTGCTTTGCTCCACCCCCACCGACTTCCTGTAGCATCAGCATCAGCCACACGGAGTCCGTTCCCTTTGGTACTGGATTATGTCTTTGGCCCTTCCGGACAGCAAGGCACCACTAAAGGTTTACAGTTATAAAACCTATTAGTAAGGTTACCATTCATGAACAGGTTGGCTCTAATTGTTTGTTTGTAAAGTTGGTTTTGGGGAACTCAAAGTGTCTTCCCGTTAAGAGGGAGACTGCTTACGGGTCCCCCAAATCCTGCTGTGTTTTCCTGGGGGCCTTACAGGTTGTGGATTTCCCCGCCCCCTAGCGGTCAGGTGGGGCCACACAACTGAGCTTCTGAGCGATGGAATTCAGGCTGAAATGAAGCGCGCTATTCCCTGGCCTTAAAACCCTCCCCTACAACTCTCCTCACTTGGTCGTTCCCTGCTTCCCAGCAGAGAGGAGAAGGGGTCTACATCTCTGAAGGACCGTGTGAGCACAGCCCACCACCGCTAAGTCCCGTTAGATTGAGATGGTTGTGACAGAGAAATAAACACTGACTTTGCTACACCACCAATGTTTCAGTGCTGAGTTATTACTCACATTTTACTTCCTTCATCTACAGAGAAACAGGAATGGTGTTAGGATGGGGAGCCCCAGGCTACGGCAAACGAGCATCTTAACGAGCCCAGAGATGATCCACTGTACTGAAGGCATCTGGCCGCATCCTGGGTACAGGGATTAGTGTGGTTCATGTATGATGTTTTAAGCCACTTTCTTCTAAAAGTCTCATTTCTCCATCCCCATTCTACCTCCCAGTGACCCTCTCTTCTCAGACCCAAACTGCAGTATACGCACTTCCTGGACACCCACTTTCCGAAAGAGCGTGAGCCCCCAAACCGCCTCATTCCCCTTCTCTCCAGCCAAAGACCAGGTCTGCCTGACGGGCAGCCCTTCGCTCTGGAGAGAAGAGCTCTAAGCTCTTATTTGTCAGTTTCTTTATCCATATCTGAGTCCAAGTTGGGATTAATAGAGAAGAAGGCCAATCCCCCCCTCCCCGCCCAAAGTTCAGGGCCTTAACAGCACACACAGGTTTATTTTACACTCCTTCCCAGACCTACCTGCGCAGAGGGTGTGGGTGGGGAGTACTCTGTTCCATGCAGCCATCAGGGACCCAGCTCCTTCCAGCAAGTGGCTCTGCCAACGCCCACGACCCTCAAGTCCGGCCCCGGTCAGCAGGTGAGGGAAGAGAGCATGGGGATAGTGGGCAGGATGATTTACGGGCTGGGTCTGGACACAGTGGACTTTACGACTGGACACATTGTTCCGTGGCCTGAACTAGTCACCCGGCACCACCTGACTGCAAAGGAGGCTGGGAAATGGGGTCTTCCTGTACTCGGCAGGAAAGCAGGACAGAATTTGGTGAATGCCTCCCATCATCTCTGCCACTCACAGATTCTCAAAATCTCTTCACCACAGTGACCTCTAAGGTTTGCGTGGTGCCTACATGCACTCCGGGATAAACCAAGGCGAACTGCAGGGGGAGGCCACAGCCAGCTCTGCCTTGTGTTTATAAACGAAGTTCAGGTGGAACACAGCCAGGCCCCGTCACGCGGGCTGAGTTCACAACCAGGACAGCAGCACGGAGCTGTTGCAACAGAGCCTGTAGGGTCCACAAAGCCTAACATGCTTACTCTCTGAGCCTTTCCAGAAAATGTGTGCTGAGCCCAGGTGTAGATGGGTAATTTCTAATTAAGTGCAATGGAGGAGAACACTGCCTTGACCTTAACTCCTTCATTCACTGAACCAGCGGCCATGTAATTATGAAGCGCCCACTGTTTGCTGGGTACTACACTACCTACGAGTCTGAAACTGGAGAAATCTCCAGTCTTTGCAGGAGCAATGGTAACAGGTGTGTAGGGCACGGAATAAGAATCCTCTAAAAGAAACACATTCAGTGTAAAAAGAGAGAGAATTCCACCTAAGAAAATGTCCCCATCCTTCCAGAATTTTCTTTAGGATTGTGGACCTGCTGAGAGACTTGGAAGCATCTGAAACTCAATAAAAACACCACCCAGTGGAAAAAGCTGGAATTGTTTCTGATTCGGACTCCTTGTCACAAAATTTAGAGAATGTTTGCATTTTGTTTTGATTGGTTTTCCTTCCTGGCTTCCTTAAGCAGGCCATTTTGTCATGTGCTAGTTTCCCGGGGTATAGTATGAGGCAGTTTGTTTTTGTAAAGTCTATGCTGTGTCTACCAGCCGGGGACCAACCACCAGAGGTTTCCCGAAACCCTGAAATGAAATCCAAGACAAGCAGGCTGGCCCCAGACTAAGCAGCCAGTCCCATGTTCTCCCCGGAGCACGGTGGACATTCAAGAGAAGCCAGAGGATGGGGTAGGGAAGGAGCTTCATTAGGTCCATTCCAAAAAATTCCTCCCCTTCCCCCGCCACCTCTCCTGTAAGCAGGTTTTCTTCTCAAACAAAAGCAAGGGGAAGGAAATGGCAGATCCACAAGTTCAGCAATACCATCCAGGTACCTCCAAGGCTGAACCGAAGGACAAATTAAGAAAGTTCTAACGATACTGAGCCAGAGCCGTATCTGGAGAGCTCTCTCTCTAAAAGCCATGTTAGGCCCATTTTCTTGTGTGTGAAATGGTCAGACATTTTCTCTCCCCATTGCCCAGACATGAACATTAGAAACAGCAGGAAACATGGAAAATCAGCGGGATTATGTACTCCCATCCAGACCGATTGGAAGACGGGGCTGGGGAAAGAGACATTTGTACCCTAAGGACACTTGTTCCAAGGACAGCAGGATTCTGGGACTTTGAAATTCGGGTTTCCAGCCTGTTCCACTAAAGAAACTGCACCTGGGTGGCTCAGTCGGTGAAGCTTCTGGCTTTGGCTCAGGTCATGATCTCACGGTTCGTGGGTTCAAGCCCTGCGTCGGGCTCTGTGCTGACAGCTCAGAGCCTGGAGCCTGCTTCAGATTCTGTGTGTGTGTCTCTCTCTGCTCCTCCCTTGCTCATTTTCTCTCTCTCTCTCTCCCCCCCTTCTCTCCCTCTCTACCCCCCTCTCTCTCTCAAAAATAAACAAACATTAAAAAGAAGAAAAAAACCTGCCCTTTCTTGTCTCCAACCTCACTGCATGCTCACTGGTCTTCAGTCCTGATCTATAAAATGGGAGACACCAAGGCAAGATACGAGGTTCTTTTTGTGTCTAGACATTTCTGTTCATGGGCTTTCAGCCAGTGGAGCAGCATATAAAGTGCTCAGCACAGGGCCCCGTGCCCATTAAACTCCCAACAGATAGTGGCGATTCTAACCTGGCCCTCCTCCGCCTCCCCCTGCCTTCCTAAATGCCTGGTGCTTCCGTGTCCCCTTGAAATAAGGAAAACATGCAGTCGGGCCCTCATTATTCATGGATTCCAGATTTGCAAATTCACCTAGAGTTAAAATGTATTTGTAACCCCCAAGTCCAAACTTCCAGCACCTCACAGCCGTTTATGGCTAAGAAACTAACTGCCGATGCCTGTTACCCAGCTGGTGCCCGTCTCAGCTCTCATAAATAAGCGTGCTTTTTGCAGCCTACTTAGTGCTACAGTTTGGCACTTTTGTGCTGTTTGTCAGCAATTTTTTTTTTAATGTTTTATTAATTTTTGATACAGAAGAGACAGAGCATGAGAGGGGGAGGGTCAGAGAGAGAAGGAGACACAGAATCTGAAACAGGCTCCAGGCTCTGAGCCAGCTGTCCACACAGAGCCTGACGTGGGGCTCGAACCCACGAACGTGAGATCTGACCTGAGCCGAAGTCGGAGGCTTAACCGACTGAACCACCCAGGTGCCCCACAATTTTGCTGTTTAAAATGGCCCCCACGACAGCATTGAAGCGTGGTCCTTTGTTCCTAACTGTAAGAGGATTCGGATGTCCCAGGGGCGCCTGGGTAGCTGGTTGGTTAAGTATCCAACTCAGGTCATGATCTCACAGTCCATGGGTTAGAGCCCAGAATCCGGCTCCACACTGACAGTGCCGCGTCTGTTTGGAATTCTCTCTCTCCCTCTGTCTGCCCATCCCCCAATCACTCACACACACACACACACACACACACACACACACACACACACACACTCACTCTCTTTCTCAAAATAAACAAACTAAAAAAAGGGAAAAAAGCAGGATTGGACATTTCATCTGGAGAAAAGCTCCATGCTTCTCTATTTATCCTTCCCCAGAGCCTCAGTTTCTTCATTGGTTCAATAAGGTGGGCAGATTTCACATTCTACAGTGAAAAACGTATTCTTTGATCGTATGGCTTCGTAACCATACTGTTTTGTGGACACCTTTCTTTCAAAGTCTAAAGGAAAACTCACTCTTTCTAGAAAAAGCATGCACTGTAATTCTCATGAATTACACCTAGTTGAGCACGTAAGGGAGTACCTCCATCCAGGTACACAGAACCACCAAGGATGAGAGGCCATGGTCGCTCCAGGGTCCCAGGGTCAAGGCTATTCTGGGTGGACCTTAAAAATCCTCAGCACAACTAACGTGTCGGCCCATCTCTCTCTCACGTCTTACCCATCCTCAAAGTCACCAAGAAGGCAGCATCGCACGCAGCTCCCCCAAAAGATGCTATCGTTTCAAAAGTCTCCCTTCTTGTCACATGTTCATCAGTGGCTCTGAGGGCTCCGGGCCTCAGGTTTTCCCATTTCAAATGGAAAGGGCCGAGTGCCTCCACGTCATCAGCTTCTGTTCTGGTCGGTAACTGAGACTCTGCAGGAACTGGGTGAGGACATCTGTTGGTGTCAGGGCAACATGCCCCTCCTTCAGGCGTCTCCCAGCTGCACAGACCTTTCCCAGGCTTTAGACCCCTTTTCAAAACACCCCAAGCAAGCAAGCAGCTGGGCACATACAGGCCGGGGGTATTGCATGTTCATGTAAAAAAGTGGACATGGTCTCTTGAAGTTTCTGGAGTCCAACAGAGTGGACTGAATGCTCACTCTGTGCTAGGTGTCACACCGGGTGCCAGCGGATGCAGGTAGAGTCCACAGAGGGGCCCCTGGGCGGCTCAGTCAGCTAAGGGTCTGACGCTGGCTCAGCTCATGATCTCACCTCACGGTTCGCGAGCTTGGGCCCCGCATCCGGCTCTGCGCTGGCAACACAGAGCCTGCCTGGGATTCTCTCTCTCTCTCTGCCCCTCCCCCCCTCCCTCAAAATAAATAAAAAGGGGGAGGGCACTTGGGTGGCCCAGTCTGTTAAGCATCTGATGTTAGCTCAGGTCATGACCTCACAGTTCATGGGTTCGAGCCTTGCGTGAGGCTCTATGCCAACAACTTGTAGCCTGGAACCAGCTTCACATTCTGTGTCTCCCTGTCTCTCTGCCCCTCCCCTGTTTCTGTGCGTGCGCATGCTCTCTCTCTCTCTCTCAAAAATAAATATTAAAAAAATATAAAGAGATCCACAGAGGCTGACTTAAGAGAGTCACCATCCAGTAGCAGACAAAGACTGTGCACCTCTGATTGTCACACTGTTTGATCCAGCATCTCTCAGAAATATCCTGCTCCTGGGGCGCCTGGGTGGCTCAGTCGATTAAGAATCCAACTCTTGGCTTTGGCTCAGGTCATGATCGCACAGTTTCATGGGTTCGGGCCCCGTGATGGGCTCTGCATTCACAGCAGGGAACCTGCTTGAGATTCTCTCTCCCCTTCTCTCTCTGCCCCTCCCTCACTTGCACTTCCACTCTTGAAATAAACTTAAAAAAAATAACATATTAAAAGAAGAAAGAAATATCTGGTCCTTGGGGGACTGGACATCTAGTGATTCAGTGAAGAATCTCAGATAAGGCCTCAGAGTTCACGAGCTGCCCACTCACTGGACGTGTAAACCACATAAATTTCCTCTGAAGCAGCAACAGAGAATACCCATCCTCCAAATGCGGGTGGCGAATTTATCTGTAATCTTTCTGCTGTCTGACTCTTATCAAATGTTGACACAAATGATATTTATGGATGGGTTTTCTAAGCACACAGAGTCTAGCTATGCTTTTGTTAGTGTTTCCCAGAGTGATACATCATAGTGAATGTTCCTCTACAAAATGTTGTAAGTATACTGGCGGTGGGGGGGGGGTTCCTTGTCCAAATAAGTTGAGGACAAGATCTGAAACAGTCACTCAAGCTTTCAAGCTTTTCTTAAAGTGCAGGACCTCTCAGAAGTTGTGTGTGTACAGGCATGTGGGTGTGTGTTGCATGTACCCTTGGGGACAGGGCACTTGCTTCTCTGATACACCCCAAGTGCCTAGACCGATGACTGGCACACCAAGCGTTCAATTGCATCCATGTCCCATGAAAATCTTCACATTTAGTCAAAACTGATAAAACATATTAAATGTGCATTCACAGGATGCAACAGCTCATGAAAATACATAACTATGCATACCAAATTCTTAAACATTCATTTATTGTATTTTTATTTCAAAGAGAGAGCATACATGAGTGCATCCATGAGCTGGGGAGGGAGGCAGAGGGACAGAGAGAATCCCAAGCAGTTCCTTGCTCAGCACAGAGACCAATGCGAGGCTCAATCCCATGACCTTGGGATCACAACCTGAGCCGAAATCAAGAGTCAGACACTCAACCTACTACTGAGCCACCCAGGTGCCCCAAGCATTCAATCATTTAGAATGAGACAACACATATGATACAGGAGGAAAAGCCTAAAACTACAATAGGACTCCATCAACGAATGAAGCATTTAGTGGTAATTTGCTGAACAGAGAGAATCAGCAGTCAGAAGCTTATACCAACTACAACACATAGAACACCATGGCGTAGGGATCCCGACAGAGCACGGAGACTTTAAGAGGCTCATTTTGTGTGAGTTTCCAGAGGGGATTCGGATGCACTACTTGCCAAACTTACACAGCTTCAATGTCAGCTGGGGCCCCCCTGTCTCACACGGTCTAACTGGCTGAGACTTCCGTGGCTCGTGGAAATCAGAAGCTCTTCCAAAGCTTAGCCCCCCTCGCCCCTTACACAGAACATCCGATCTGTTCAGAATCTTGGGTTTCACAGGCAGGGTCACATTGCACAGCCTTCTCCCACCGCAGCAGCTCCAGCCCGGCCTGCATCTCCGTTGGCTCAGCTCTCTCTCCTGAAGCTTTGGAGGGCAGGGACCCAGATTCCCCACCTTTTCCTGTAAGAGTGATTCCTTCTTTCCTCAAAGACTCCAATGAAGGCAGAAAGAACTCTGGTTCTACCCCAGGCTTACAAGCCCATCCTTCCGGTCATCCATTACCCCTCCTCCCGGTCACAGTCATCCTTGGAGGATCTCTCCTATGGATCTTGGCAGGTCTAATTCAGATGTCCTGCTCTCCCGCGGCGAACTGCCAAGATACTCACACTTTGCTGAGGCTGTGAACCCCACACAGAGTGATAATGGCAGGGACAGAGAGGGGCACGGATGAAAGTCTCTTGTTTTCACAGTAATGGAGCCGTCAAAGTTCTTGGTAGTGGAATTTCCAGGTTTCCATTTTGATGCTGTTACTTCAGCCTTTTTCATGATTCCATGACCTCCATGACAGCCCTTCCACAAACTCTCTTCTGCATGTGTCAGTCCACTATTTCTATTGTTTACAACCAAAGAGCCTAACTCATCCCACACATAGAACAAAGACCTTTTCTCTGATGTGAACAGTCAGGGTCTACAAAAAAAGATTTCTTTTTCTTATTGCTTGTCTATTAATGTCTCTGTTAATGTTATATTAAATTTAGTTTGGGGAATGCTCTATTTGTTCTAGGCTTTATTTCTGAATCTACCCAAAAACTGTGGACTTCAGCCATATTCTCTAGATGAGTTTTCTTTTGATGTGTAACAAACCACCCAAAACTTTATGGCTTAAAACAACCAACTTTTAATATCTGTTTCTGTAGGTCAAGAAGGTGCAACTGAGTTCTCTGCTCAAGGTCCTACAAGACGGAAATCAAAGATTTTGCTAGGCTGTGTTGTCATCTGGAGTTTGGGATCTTCTTTTTAAGCACATGCACTCACAGGAGCAAGCGGGGGAGGGGTAGAGAGAGAGGAAGAGAATCTCGAGCAGGCTCCACGAGGGGCTCGATCTCATGACCATGAGACCATGATCTGATTGAACACGTAACCACCTGAGCTTCTTCCAAGCCCACTTAAATTTTTGGAAGAATTCTTGTGACTGTAGGACTGAGGTCCTCGCTTTCTCATTGGCTGTCACCCAAAAGCCACTCTTGGCTCCTAGAGGCTGCCCTCAGGCCCTCTCCTTACACGGCAGCTACTTCTTTGAGACTAGCAAGAGAACCTCCACACCTCTAGATTTTCTTCTAACAGGCTGATTGGGTCAGGCCACTCCAGATAATGAAAGTCAACAAATTAGAGACTTCAGTTATATCTAGAAAATCCCTTCACCGGGAGGGGGGCACACGGCCCGGCCAGGGTGTGCGAAAGCTCCATCCAAAAGGGCAGCCGGTCTCCCTTGCTCGTATTCCCCGCCAGTGCGCCCTTCACTTCAAACGCACGACCATCTGGGCTCAGACACCCTTGCTCGGCCTTGTCGACGTTTCAGCTCTCAAAACCATGCCCCGAGCGATGCTGCACAGCTCCTTCCTCGGTTCTCCCTCCACCTTGAAGCTTGTGTTTCTGGAATTAAAACTTGCCACAACTTCCAGAGAATCATCCGACAACATTCCTGGCTCCGCGTTTTGTTTTTATTTTTGTTTTGTTTTGTTTTCGGTGTTTCACTTTTTCCATTCTTCTCAATAACTTGAAGAACTCTTCAGCACACCACAACAAATATTTGGGTCACAGCTTGCTTCAATGATGTGCTTTCGAAACGGTGGATTTAATCCTGGATGCAGTTTTGGTGCTTGTTTTCCTTTTGCAGTAAGAATCCGCAGGCATTTCTGCGGGGCCTGGCGTCAGGAGAGTAGGGCACCCCAGATTTCCCAAGGGCTCCCTTATCCTTGGCTCTGAGGGAGGCCCTTCTAGAATCCTCACCCTGCAGTTTTCCCGTGTGTCCTGGGCTCTCTCTAGGTGGGACAGTGGAGGAGAAGCGAGTACCGCTAGGGGGTGCCAGAGCGGCCCATACGTCCTGTGTCTACCATTAACCCACTTCTCTACAGGCGAAACCAGGTCCAAGTGGATGACTTTGAAGGGAGAAAGGGGGCCTCCTGGCAACTCCATGGGGCCTGAGGGGCCTGGGGGACACCTGGCTGTTTTGTCTCGGTAGCACTTGTGACAGAACAGAGTGGGGGCTAGGGAGGGGCTGATGAATGTGCACAACCCTCAGCATTTCCCATGGGTTGTGGGCTGGTGGAAAGAGATGGCACCCTAAGTGGGTACAGTTAGCCTAAGTTCTGGATTTTATCAGTCCAGATACCTAAGTTCCATAGAATACAATTACCAAATAGAGAGAGAAGATACCCAGTGAACTGTGAATTTTTTTAAGTAGATTTATTTTCCTTTTAGGTTTTAAGCTTTATTTTAAATTTCACTGATTACTTCCTAACACAGTCACACAGGTGTGCACCTGTCCAACAATACATGTGGCGCTTTTCTACACCCCCCACCCCGACACTGATAGAAGCCTCCTTGTTTTTATTTATTTATTTTGAAAGAGAGAGAGAGCAAGCAAGAGAGCGCATGTGGGATAAGGGCAGAAAGAGAGAGAAAGAAAATCCTAAGCAGGCTCTGTGATGTTGGCACAGAGCCTGAGGCAGGGCTTGAACTCATGAATTATGAGATCATGACCTGAGCCAAAGTCAGTTAACCAACTGGGCCACCCAGGTGCCCCGAGTTTGATTTTCAGATACACAACAAATATTCTTTTAGTATAAGGGTGCTCCATGCATTTGAAAGGAAAAAAGTATCTTTTTAACTTGTATTTTGCTATAGTGATACCTCTAAAGAAATCTGGGTGCTTCCAAATCAGGGCTGCTTATCAACACTGGAGCCATTTCCCTGGCTTTCAAAGCAAATTCGGCATTAGCAAGTCTCCCTCCTCAAGGGGTGGAAACAGAAATCAGTGCCCATCTGTCTCTGAATGATGATGTCTATGGTCTACTTGCCAGTGTCCCCAAAAGCCCACTGCCCTGCAGAACCAAATCTCTCTTTATCACAGACTGCAGAAGGATCCGCTGCTTTCTCCCCTCACCCAGCCCCCGGGCCCGCTTCCCTCCTAGGGCTTTTCCTGTCACCAACTTGAAATAGACACACACATCACTGCCCTCCCTCCCTCCCTCACACATGATAAGAACCTAGAAACATGCACAACGTGAATGTATTGTTTTTTAACTTTTTTTTTTTTTTTTTTTAGAGAGAGAGAGCATGTGTGAGCAGGGGAAGGGCAGAGAGAGAGAGGGAGGCAGAGAATCTGAAGCAGGCTCCACGCTGTCACTGCAAACCCAGAGTGGGGCTCCAACTCACGAACCTCGAGGTCAGACCTGAGCCGAAGTCAGATGCTCAACCGACTAGACCACCCAGGTGCCCCGCCAATGTGAATGTAATTAATGCCACTGAACTATGCACTTAAAAGTGGTTATGATGATAGAACACGTTACATATGTTTCACCACAATTTTAGAGAAGACGGAGTCAGGGCTGAGTTGTGTCACTGGCTGACCGCGCAGCCCAGTGTGCCATGCCCTGGCACCTCCTGACAGCAAAACTCTACCAAAATGATGTCTGATCTCCCCTCCTATTCTCCTCCAGGGCTCCTGACGTCGTCACCTGTGCACCAGCCTGGACTTTCATGCTCCCATGATGCGTCCCCTTGTTCTCTGTCCCCCACACGGAGACCCCACACCCGCCCCGTCTCCTGTCAAGAAAAGCCCACCCCTCCAGGCCCCTCAGCTCCAGTGTCCCCCGGCAAAGTCGGTCCCAATCTCTCCTGTGTTGATCCGACTTGCAGGGCAGGCTGGACCATGACTCCTCCTGCTATTTATGAAATATTAGCAATGCCTGATCCCTCAACAATTTTCTTTTCTTTTCTTTCCAAATGTCAAATCAGCTTCTCAGCAGCCAAACACAATAACGTGTCCTTATTCAACCTCAGACTCCCCTGGCTTGCAGGTACAAAGCTTTCTCACAACCCACGGGGCCCACAAAGTGCCCTTTTATCCTCCTGGCATTTCACGGCCGCCCTCTGCCAGGGTTTCCACGCCCTGCTCCTCCCTGCTAGCTCGCAGCTCCCCGGGGCTGAGGGGAGCTGCCCACTGGGCCGCTGGAGGTCCGGGGAGGCCACCAGGGAGTCCCCTGGCTCCTCCCCCAGCCCGCATCTCTACCCACGAGCGCTCCAGGCACCCTCCTCCGCACGCTTATTTCCTTCTCTGCTTTGCTTTCCCTGCTGTGGTCTCCTACCATATAAACCTCCCATCAGAAAGCTCTTCCAAGCTCTAGTGATCTGCACAGCGTCCCCTCCCCAAATTTCTGTCCCAGTATAGTGAAGGGAAGGGCCCAGATAAGATTAGTGCAGGCCCTAAATCCACTGAGAAGACCTTAGGAGAAACAGAAAAAGACACATGGACTTAGGGAAGCAGGCGATGTGAAGATGGCAACGGAGACTAGAAAGATGCATCTGGAAGCCAAGGAATGACAGCACTCCCAGAAGCCAGGAGAGACTCATGGAAGAGGTTCTCCCTCAGGGCCTCCAGAAGGAACCAAAGCTGCTAACACCATGATTCCCAACCTCTGGCTCCTTCCCTCAGCCTGTGCTCAGCCAGGTTGACCAGGAGTCTGTGCCTCTCAGACAGGCAGTTCTTTTCCTCTGAGGCTCATCCGTGCTCAGGTCCGGTCACTAGCATGCCCATCACAGGGGGGCAGTCTGGCAATGGAAGGCCGGCAGCTCTTGCTGTCAGCTCCCTCTTGAAACAGCTGGATGAAATCACTCTAGAGGTCCCTGGTCTTTCCCCCATTCTCCTAAGTTTAGTTAGGAAAGACAGCTCACTCTTTCCGCAGCCTCTCGGCCTTTTACAGTTCAGGGAGGACAGGCAGCTTCCAATTTTCCCCCAGGATCCACAGATCCCCAAACACCAGCTTCCTCCAGCAAGATGAGTGTCCTTGGGCCTCCGAACTGGGCTCTGACAGCCTGTCCAATAGATGGTTCCCCTCATGAGGCGGGGGGCAAGGGGGCCCACTTGAGCTCCTTCCTGATGTAACTCGAGTGCCTTCACCCTTGTCCCCACCCCCATGGCCCTCTGGTGACCACAAGTCAAGGGTACCGAGCAGCTTGGGATTGGAAACACTGAGTAAGAAAGTGCAGTTTGGAAGACCAAGTTCTTGACCTCTGGCTCACACAAAACACACCATTCCACACCACACAGTTGTGTGTCACATCCTAAGATACTCACACATCAGTGCAAAGACCCATTCCCTCTCTGGATGAGACAGACACTCTGGATCTCCATCAGAACCAGATGTGGCAAGGATGCATCTAGATCAGGTGCTACAATTTAGGCAAATAGTTTTCCACTCAAGATACCAAGACCCAAGGCTGCTCGTGCAAATAGTTTGGAATCCATGGATGTCATTTAAAAAGGTTGCATTATACACAGACCGGTCAGTTCTAAGACAGAGGCTGACCTTTGCTTTAGAAAATCTCCCTGCGCGGCCCAGGGCAGGACCATGGCCAGGGGGATTAAATCTGAGAAAATGGACCTTTATCCTTAACCTTTAGTTTTTAACTCCAGCCAAACATTTCTGTCATTTGGAAAGTGTGATTAGCTTTTAGATAAGTTTTTTTTTTCCCTGCAGCAGAGAACATGTGTAGCTTCTCAAGCAATATCAAAAGCAATTAAAAATGTCTTAGGAAATGATTTGATTTTCATTGCATGAGTGGGTGGTGGTAGAATAATGCCAAATTCAGTAGGCCAATACTCTATGAGCCCCCAAGAAAGGCCTAGAAATCACAGGATCAGGAGACTTTTGGGAAGCCAGACAGAACCAGTCAGAGTGAATGGCTAAAATCCAGAAGCAATACTGGGGCCATTCTAGCTTCATGTGAGTAAACTCATGCATGGAACCCTCTCTTGGATACAACTGCTCTTTATATCAACACAATTAAGAAAAATATATAATTATATTGTCTTTTATCATAACCTACATATACACCTTCCCTGGAACTCTTTTTTTTAATATGGATTTTAATTACTGTCAGGTGTCCCTAGCATTCTGCCTGCAGAACTTCCTTTGGTATTTCTTTTAAGCAAGGTCGGCTAGCTTTCGGGTTTTTTTCTTGTTAAATCTGGGGAGGTCTTTATTTCTCTTTCTTTTTTTTTTTTTTTTACATTTTATTTATTTTTGAGAGACAGAGAGAGACAGAGCATGAAGAGGGGAGGGGCAGAGAGCGAAAGAGACACAGAATTCGAAGCAGGCTCCAGGCTCTGAGCTAGCAGTCAGCATAGAGCCCGACGCTGGGCTCAAACCCACAAACCATGAAATCATGACCTGAGCCGAAGTCGGACGCTCACCCGACTGAGCCACCCAGGCGCCCCTCTCTTTCATTTTTTAAAACCAACTTTATTCAGATACAATGCATATACCATAGAGCTCACCCACTGAAAATGTAGTACTCAGTGGTTTTTAGAATAGTCAGGGATCACCAAAACCTTCACCGTAATCAATTTCAGAACATTTTTGTCACCCCAAAAAGAAGCCCTGTATTCATTAGCAGCCTGTTAAGGAATAAACTGTGCCTCCTCCCTCTGAAAAAAGATACGCTGAAGGTGATTCTTAGACCATAGTACCCGTGAATGTGACCTTATTTAAAAATAAGAGATCTATGGGTGAAATCAAGTTAAGATGAGGCCATGAAGGGGGTCCTAAAACATATGACTGGTATCCTTGAGGGAAGAGGGAATTTTGGACACAGACACGCACAGAAGAGAAAGCCAAGGGAAGCCAGATATGGAGAAGATGGAGGCAGATACTGAATTGAAAGATTACCTGTGGCCCCCAGAGACGGGAAGAGGGAAGGAAGGATCCTCTCCTGGAGGCTTTGGAGGGAGCATGGCCTTGCCAACACCAGATGTGGGACATCCAGCCTCCAGAAATGTGACAATCCGCTTTTGTCTGAAGCATCCAGGTCTGTGGTACTATAGGGCAACCCCAGGAAAGCAAAACACGGCCATTTCCCGCACTCACCCAGCTCTAGGCAACCGGCACCGCACTGGTCCCTGCGGAGCTGCCTGTTCTGGAACCTTTATATAAATGGAACCACATAATATGCGGTCCTTTGTGACTCACTTCTTTTATTTAGCGTAACGTTTTCAAGGCTCATCCTTGCTGTACTATGTGTTGGTGCTTCGTTTCTTTTTGTTGTCTAAAAACACTTCATTGCATAATATGCTACATTTATCCATTCATCAGTTGATGGTCATTTCGATTTTTTTTTAACGCTTTTTGGCTATTATGAATAATGTCGCCATGAGCATTCACGTACAAGGCTTTGTGTGGGCGTATGTTCTCATCTCCCTTGGGCACACACCTGGGAGTCAAATTGCTGGGTGAACTATGCTTAACTTTTTGAGGAATTATCAAAGTGTTTCTCAGAGCAGGCAACTCTTTGTTTTTTTTATTTCTACCAGCAAATATGTGAGAGCTGCCTTCATTTTTCAAAGATTGCTTTGTTGGACATAGGATTTGGGGTTGACAATTTTTTTCCTTCCAGCACTTTGCATGCCTACAGCCTGCTGGACGCCTTGGGGTGAGAGCGGTCTCAGGAGGCTTCTTACTGGCTCTTTTCAATCTGCCATTTTGTTCATTGCGGCGGAGATCTTCAGACTACTAGCACGCCCTTAGCTGCTCACCACCGAGCTTCCAATGGTTTTCCACAGTGACCTTAGGTATGAACTCCATGCTGTATTCCGAGTCAAGTCACTCGTCTCTGACAGGAATGCCATTTTCACATCCTGTCTCTCCCTCAGGATAGAACCCCTGTGCCAGAGCTGGGGTGGGTCAATGGCCTGCTTCTCTTGAAGTCAAACTCTGCTCTTCGAGTGGACACTGCATATCAGGAAGGGGGTTAGTAATCCTTGGTCTTCTTTTCTTAGCCCTTTTGACACAAACCCTCCACCCTATAAGGAGGCTGGGGTGGGGGCAATATAGGCCTATTTTTGGTCTGTCAAGACTGAGACAAAGGATCTGTTCCATGACTCAGAGTTAAGCCGGGAAAGGACGTCCAGACTTCTGAACCCATAATCTGCCTGTGATAGTGTTTCCACACCAGGGCTGGAGAGGATGAGATACAAGGGTGGCCTCGCCCTCCCAGAGGTTAACTAGAGCCCTGGACTAGGAGTTGGGGAGAGAAGGCTAGGAGCTGCGGTCCCCTCCCTCAGCCACACACTCCCTGGAGTAGAGCCTCCATCACACGGAGCCAGGGACAGTGGGTGTGAGCATAGGTCATGGCTGAAATGCCACCAACTCTTGATGTTCTTAAGGAGATACAGATTTTCTTGAATAAATGTTTCTCCATTTGCTGTATGCTCTTAGGACAATCTCTAGAGACTGTAGATGATCAACATTTTCACCAGTTACATGGTTTCAGTAGAGAGAACATCTACTAATTCCATACACCACTACTCTGAAGGTCTGAAAACCTCTCTCATAATCCGATGTACAGAGATAGATCATGTTCTTTCTAGCGCCATTTAAAACACCCTCCAAGATCTGAAGCAGCTATTCTGCCCTTGTACCATGTTCGCTATGTGGGGTAGACGTGTCTAGAATTCAGCAATATTTCAGGTACTTCTTTTTCCAGGAACATGGAAAGATGACTTTTTCTTATCCTCCTTGAAGCTGGGTATAACCCTGCGGTCTTCTTTGGCCAAAGAAATGTAAGAAGTTTGTTACTTCCCAGAAGAATCCTTTGCTTGGAATTGTTTCATCCCCATGTATCCTTCTGTATCTTCTTTTCTCTGTTGCCACAAATCCTGGAGCCTTGTGATGAGATGACATCATTATGAACTGGGGCAGCCTCTGTTACCCTGGGTCTTGAGTGACAACTGTGTGGAGCAGAGCCTTCACTTCTCTGGTTGCACATGTGGGCTGAACAAGAAATCAACCTTCAATCTTCTAAGCCAATGAGACTTGGGACTGCTTGCTTCTGAAGCATATCCTAGCCTATTGTTATTGATAAGACTGCGATTCCTTTTAAAGACTCTATCACATGTAGTAATTGTTTTTCTATATTTCCCAAGATCCTGGTAAAGCTCAATTTCATCCCATGGCAAGATGTGTAAGACCCAACTCCTTAGCAAGTCCACAATTTCTGTGCCCTGCTAATCTATTGGTCTCAGTTCCTTTAAGGATGTTCTTTTACCTCTCCTTCCCCCTCTTGTTGTATGCAACTCTAGGAGACTCCCAACCCCACAAATACCATCTGTTCTCTTCCTTTCTTCACATGGTACCACCATCCATCCTTCCAGACTCAGAAAGTGCCCTCTTCTAGGGACCAGGAAGGCGGGGAGTGGAAGGTGGAGTAAGATGGAATGGACAAGACGCTGCATTCATGCAGAAGTTGTGAAAAGGGAGAGTCCAGGAACAGTCTTAAAATGAACTGTGTTAAAAAGAAGAACTTTCCAGGAAAACAATTGTTTACAAGTATTTGTCAAAATTTTACTTCAAGCTCAGCAGGGAGAGACTGATGATGATGATGACAATAACAACAACAGTCTGTTAGAGATAATTAGGTTAGTCAGTCAGTGGGTTGAAGAACCCTAGCTTCCCAGAAGTTCTTAATCACTTAGGAGTATCAGAAAATTGCCCAAGCATTTCATCAGGAATGCAAAATTTTTCCCAGAAGGAGTTGGAGAATTACATCATGCAGAAAGTTCTGCTGCAGACCTGGTTTGGACAATTTTTCTTTCTCAGGAGGCTATAAAGAGACAGTCTGGCTTGACTGGTGGTGATCTACTCATCAGTTTCCTCTTTAGAATTAAAAAGCATTCCTGGATCTTGTTTTCATCCATCCAAACATTTATTGAATATCTGCCAGATGGCTAGATGCTGATGTTATAAAGATTAAAAGATAGCCTCTGCACTTCAGGGAGTTCACTGCCTTTGGGGGGAGACAGACTTGTCCATACGTAATTACGTAAATGAAATTTGTGTGTTGGTATGTTCAGGGGGTAAGCAAGCTATGCAGAGAAGTGGGTTTATTTGGACTCACAGTGATGGCAGGAAAAAGGAAGAGGCTTAAAGAAAAATCATCTCTACTTTAGAAGAGAGCAAGGAATCACTAAGGCATCCAGACAGTTTGAGAAGTAGAGAATGCTCAAGGGAACAGAATGAACGTGGTAGGTTTGGGGTGTACAATAAGCCTGAGTGTGTAGAAAATGGGCAGACAGAAGCTGCTAGGGGTGAGGATATGGGGATGAGTCCTGAGGACATGGAGTGGAGTCAAATCATAGTAGGAAGGGAAGTGCCTGATCAGATAACTCAGGATAGGATCTTCAATGAGAATAGACTGAAAAGAGAAGAATGGGAAGTTGGGAGGGAAGTACAGGTGACAATAATGCACATGAGACATGATTACAGTCTGATCCCATCAAATAGCAATGTCAACTACACTGGCCACAGAATACTCTGTCATGGGTTCAGTCGATGTCCATTTCTTTGCAAAGAGCTTATAGGACATTAAGTTATTCACACATCTACAAATACAACTAAAACTGTTAAGAGAAGAAGTAGCAAATGCCCAAAAAAGCCATAGCTAAAGTACTACAGGGTCTTAGAAAGTACATGAGATTACCACCAGTTGCAGAGATCAAGAAAGGGTCCAGAGAGAAGGAAGCATTTGAGATGAGTTCTAAGAGCACAACAGGATAAATTCTGAGAAGGGGAAGGCATGGAAGGCCAAAAAGACAGAGTAAGCAAAGATCTGGGGAAAAGAAAGCAAAGGGCAAAAAGGGAAGAGGTTGTGGTTTGGCCTCAGCAACACATTGGATGGAAAAGAAATGCTAGGGGCTAATTCATAGAAAACTTTGCATGCAATGGATTTTGAATAGAATTTTACAAGTAACGGGGAGCCATTGTGGTTGCATGAGCAGGAAAGAGATATGATCATAACAGTGCTTGAAGGCTAGTCAAGAAATTACTATTGATTGAATAAACAGATGAAGAGAGGCTGCTCTAACAATCTGGGACACTTTAGTTGGGGGCAGAGCCCTCAGAATGCAGGGAGAGGAAAGTATGAGTGCATTTGACAGAAACCAAACAGGTGCACTCAACATGACCCATTAAAGATGAGATAAAGGAGGCAAGGGATTGGAAGACGTTAACATTAAATAAATGTGGGTGCCAGTCAAGACATATAATGGCACCATCAAGAGAAGTTGGAAACCTTAGAGGAAGAGCAGCCTGAGCAGGGGCAGTAGGGGGTCAGTTTGCTACAGACTGTTTGAGATTCTAGGGATGCATTTTAGGGGAGATGTTCAGAAGGGAAGATGAAAGAACAGGAGAAAAGCCAGGCTG
The DNA here is from genome assembly GCF_006229205.1 of Suricata suricatta. Taxonomy (NCBI): domain Eukaryota; kingdom Metazoa; phylum Chordata; class Mammalia; order Carnivora; family Herpestidae; genus Suricata; species Suricata suricatta. Next base: position 72,575,763 of record NC_043712.1, on the reverse strand, counting down.
GTCCTAACAGTGGCAAATCAATCACTCAAGTCTTCTATGAGCTAAGATGCACTATCCATGAAGTCTGTGCACTACATCATACCAGGTGTTTGGAAAGGGAATAAAAAGGTCTCTATTATCAAGTATAATAGAGGAGGAAGTACACCACCGGAAATATTATGAGCAAGTATAAACAAATACATTAAAGGTAAGGTATGTGCCAACTGCATCAGTAAGATGTAGTCTATCAGAGTTATTTGCAAGGCTGTTTCTCCATGCAAATCACCCTATTAATAAAATTATTCCTACTGACCAGTGGTACTAGAATTGGATTGGTCTTATTCTGGCTTTTGACAAAGTGCTGAATCGAGCAGTGGTTATCCAAGTAGGCTCAACCCTGCTGTCCAGCATCACCCACAAATTATTTACAGATTCAAAAATCCTGGCAAATCTGCGCAGAACTTCCATTGATAACTTAAAATGGGTTAACAACACATCGGTATTTTTCTGTTGTGAAAGGTTTCGAAATGTTGTCGGAGGAAGGTATGTTAAGTGGAACCATGCTAGTCCCAGTTTCACAAAGCTCTTATCTGTTCATTGAATATTTCATGGCATGGCCTCAAACAGTGATGGAGGACTACGTTTCTGAGCCCTTACCTTCCAACAAAAGACACTACTGGAGATACTGGCCAGGAAAACTAGGCAATAACAAAATAAATAATAATAGAGGGGTGCCTGGGTGGGACAGTTGGTTACACATCCAACTCTTGATTTGGCTCAGGTCATGATCTCATGACTCCTAAGATCAAGCCCTGCACTGTCAGAGAAGAGGGATATTCATTCATTCTCTCTCTCTCTCTCTCTCTCTCTCTCTCCCCCAACCCCTTGGCCCCGCTCTGCCTCACCCTAACTTGTATGCTCTCTTTCTCTCTCAAAATAAAAAACTTAAAAAAAATAAAAAGCATCTAGGCTGAAAGGGAAGAAGTAGAAGACATGATCTTGAATGTACTAAACCCTAAGGAATATATTTTAAAAATATGAGAATAAATAAGTTCACCAAGGATGCCGGATACAAGATCAATATTTTAAAAATCAATTGTATTTTTATACATTAGCAACCAACATTTCAAAAATAAAATTAGGAATTATATTTGCAACAGCATCAAAAAGAAAATACTTAAGAGTAATATAATAAAACGTGCAAGATCTCTATGCCAAAAACTACAAAAGGTTGTTGGAAAACTTTAAGACCTAAATGAATGGGAAGATATCTCATAATTATGGGTCTGAAAACGTAATTTTTTTAAGATGACAGTATTCTCCAAATTGATCTACATAGTCAATATAATCCCTACTGAAGTCCCCGCTGGCTTTTGTTTGTTTTTTTTTTTTTTTTTTTTTTACTTTTTTCCCCCATAGAAATTGACAAGCTAATCCTAAAATTCATATGAAAGTGTAAGAGACCCCGAATCACCAAAATAATCTTCAAAAAGAGCAAATTCTGATGCATAGGGGCACATGCACCCCAATGTTCATGGGAGCACTTTCAACAATTGCCAAATCATGGAAAGAGCCACTTTGTAGCAAAGTGGATGGACCTAGAGGGCGTCATGCTAAGCGAAATAAGTCAGGCAGAGAAGGACAGATACCATATGCTGTCACTCACAGGTCTAACAGGAGAAACCTAACAGGGGACCATGGGAAGGGGAAAGTGGGGGGGCGGGGAGGGAGTGGGAGAGGGAGGGAGGCAAATCATGAGAGACTCCCTAAAGAGGGAGGGGGAAATGCAAAGCGGGGTGGTGGTCATGGAGAGGGGCACTTATGGGGAAGAGCACCCGGTGCTATATGGAAACCAACTTGGCAATAAACTATTAATAAATAAATAAATAAAGCAATTCCTATACTTGGGGCGCCTGGGTAGCTCAGTCGGTGGGGCGCCTGACTTTGGCTCAGGTTTTGCAGTTGTGGGTTTGAGCTCTGCGTCAGGCTCTGTGCTGACAGCTGGCTCAGAGCTTGTCTTTGGATTCTGTGTCTTCCTCTCTCTCTGACCCTCCCCTGCTCACGCTGTCTCTCTCTGTCTCTCAAAAATAAATTTTAAATAAATAAATAAATAAATAAATAAATAAATAAAGCAATTCCTAATTTCAAAGCTTACTACAGAACTACAGTCATCAAGACAGTATGGTACTGTCATAAGGACAGACAAAGAGATCAACAGAGTAGAGAGTCCAGAAATAAATCCTTATATAGACAGTCAACTGTTTTGTTGTTGTTGTTTTGTTTTGTTTACAAAGCTGCCAAGACAATTCAATGGTAAATGAAGAAAGCATAGGAGTATATCTCTGTGGCCTTCGATTAGGCAATGGATTCTGAGATATGACATGGAGAGCAAAACAGAGGAAAACATAATAGTTAAATTGGATTACATAAACATTAAACTTCTATGCTTGAAATGACACTGTCGAGAAAGTGGGGAAAAGTTCATAATGGGATGAAACATTCTTAAAATCATCTGTTTGATGAGGGACTTCTACTCAGAATAAAGAACTCTCAACAATTCAGTAATAAATAAAAAGATGAGCTACCCAAAAAACGAACAAAGGATTTGAATAGACGTTTCAGCATAGAAGATACACAATAATTGATAAGCAATGAAAAGATGTGCAACATCGTGGGCCATCAGGAAAATACAAATGAAAACCAAAGAGACACTGCTTATACCCACTAGGATTGGTACGTTCAAAAAGACAGAAAATAACACGTGTTGGAAAGGATGTAGAGAAATGGAAACCCTCATACATTACTGGTGGGATTGGAAAATCATGCAACACTTTGAAAAACATCTTGGCACTCTCTCACCTAGTTAGATACAGAATTACTCTGACCCAACAATGCCACTCCTAGGTACATGCAAAAGAGAACAGAAGATATACGTATACAAAATATCTGTCCACGGATGTGCACTGCAGCATTATTCATAATAGCCAAAAAGTGGAAACAGCTCAAATACACATCACTTGACAAATGGATAAACAAAACGTGGTATATCCATACAACAGACTACTTGGCAATTAAAAAAATAAGTATGGACACAGGCTATAACATGGATAAATCTTAAAATTACTATGCTAAGTGAAAAATGCCGCTCACAAAAGGCCACATACTGTATGATTCTGTCTTATATGAAATGTCCAAATAGTCAAAGGTACAGAGACAGAAAGTGGATTAGTGGTCTTCTAGAACTGGCTGGAAATCAGTGAGGGGAAGAGGATTTCTTTCATGGGGGACAATTTTCTAAAAAAGCATTTAGTGATACACTTACTTTGGATGGGTCAATTGCATGGTCTATGAATTATACCTTCATAAAGGTATAAAATTTTTAAGTAGTAGTTTAGAAAGAGGAGCAACAGGAGACAGAGGATGGAGAAGTCTGGAATTCTGGACCACGGGAAAAGCAGCTGAAGCAATAATTCAGACTCATTCAAGAGGATGACATCACCCTTGTGTACATTCCTTCTTCTTGGCTGTTCAGCTCTCAATTCAAGGCATGGGTCAGAATGACTGTTCTATTCCAGAAATCTCAAGGAGTGCTTCACACCAGGAGCACCTATATCACCTGATCACTTGTTTAAAAAAAAAAAATCAAATTCTCCTATCCCACCGCAATCTCCAAAATCAGAACATGTGAGGGCAGAATCCAGCAATCTGTTTTCACACATGCCCTGGGGACTGTGAAGTCTGAGGACTGCTGCTTACTCCAAGGAGGTTGGCGTGACCTTCTCCTGGCAGCTGGTTGTGTTGATACAAGCCCAGAGGCAACGGAGTGACAACTTGCCAATTGTTCGCCATTCCCGAGTAATGGCAAGTCACATCTTAATAGCAGAAAAACAAAACAAGAACAGGGCCTGAACTGGAAGACAAAGTATGATATGAACCCTCTTCTCCGACATCATGATGCAAAGGGATTTGCTCCCCTGATAGCTCTAGTCAGGTTTGGTTTTTATGAAAGGTAACTAGAAACTGGTTGCTTCCATTAAAGAAATTTTGGTCGCTAAAACTAAAATTTGAAAAGGCGTAAGTGGATTATAGTTCCTGCAATATTGAGGCTAAATGATAATATCTGTACTTAAGTATTTATTTGTATCACCTGAAATGTATCCAGGGGCTGTGGGCTCAGGAGAATGGTGGAGGATGCTAGGAGAATGGCTCTGGCCCTTCAGTAAAAGGAAAGAATCTGGCCCTGGAGGTGTGAGTGGTCTGACTCCAAGGGAAGTTGGGGAGAATGGAGCCAGCACACTTCCTTCCCTATTAGCTCCTCTAACTATCAACACACCTCATTTGTTCCCTCACATGGTCCCAGGCAGAAACAGGCAAAGCATCTAGGGCACACAGTTAAAGGGAACAGAACACGCTCTCAGGTCCCTTGTACAAGGCCTGTGGACCTCAGATTGTGTGTGCTTCCCTTATCCACCAGAGGCACCTGGAGAAGGGATCTGCATGGGTCCCAGGAGGCAGCTCGGCACCCGGGGCAGAGATTCAGGGGCTCTGGTTCAGGGTCCACTAGGCATGTCCTGTGAGCCCCTTAAGACCCCAAGTGGGGCACTCCAGCTTGAATTTTTCAGAACCAAATCAGCTTGGCAGAAACACATGACGACGAACTGGGAAAAAGAGATGTTCCACTTTATAAGTAATTTGGGAAATGGGAATTCATAAGGTAATTTGTCTCAAAAGCATTCAAGTGCCGACACTGCCAGGCACTGGGCTGGGGGCGGGGGGGGGGGGGGGGGGGGGGGGGGGGGGGGGGGGGGGGGGGGGGGGGGGGGGGGGGGGGGGGGGGGGGGGGGGGGGGGGCGGGGGGGGGGGGAGCTGGAGCGTGTGGGGGATTCCTGAAGATCGCACTGGAAGGTTTTAGAGAAGAATTTTTGTGGGGCCTGAGCCACTTGGGTCCTTCAGGAGTTTCTCTTAAAAAAAAAAACGGGGGGAGGGGGTGGTCAGAATATCTTAGAAATGAAAGAATTTGTAGCATCCAAGATCTCAGGGGAATTCTTCAGATTTGAGACTTTAAAAAATACAGAAATGACTAAATTTTACCAACAAAAACACGTGTTTTGATACTTTAAACCAGCAGAGTTACGAGGATTCTGAAAACTGGCATTGCCACCTCTATAAATGAGAAGGAGGCCCTTTGAGAACAGGAAACTTATTCTCTCTGGGTAACCACAGAACACAGCTTAATAGCTAGTTCATCGTTCTTTGAATGAATGAAACCCGAATGATAATCCACACAGAGAATAATAAAGTTCACACAAAGAAGTATAGAGAATTTCGCATTTGGAGAGGAAACAACTGTATAAATGAAGATGTCAATGTCAAAGAGACAGTGGAGAAAGAATGTGAGCTAGACTTACTCTTAAATGGGAGTATTAGTTTGCTTGTGCTGCTGTAACAAAATATCACAGGCACAGTAGCATCAACAGCAGAAATGTATTTTCTCAGAAGGTCTAGAGGTTGAAAGTCCAAGATCAAGATGTTGTCAAGTTTGTTTTCTTCTGAAGCTTCTCTTCTTGGCTTGCATTGGCTACCTTGTCACTGGGTCTTCACATGGCTTACCCCTCTGGGCACACCCTCTGGTATCTCTTCTCCTTCTTTAAGGACCCCAGTTAGATTAGATTGTGTCTTCAGCCTTATGACCTCATTTAGCCTTAAATACCTATTTTTTTTTAATGTTTACATATTTTCGAGAGACTGAGCATGACCAGAGGAGGTGCAGAGAGAGAGAGACAGAATCCGAAGCAGGTAGGTTCCAGGCTCTAAGCTGTCAGCACAGAGTCCAACGTAGGGCTCGAACTTATGGAACTGTGAGATCATGACCTGAAGTCAGACACTTAACTGACTTAGCCACTCAGGTGCCCCTTAAATACTTCTTTAAAGGTCCTACCTCGAAACACAGTCACATTAAGGGTGAGGGCTTCAACATACAAATTTTGAGAGAACTCAGTTATGAATGTATTAAATTATCAATTCAGTCCAGAATACATCTTGAACTGTACACAAATGCCCTCTCCTAAAATCTTAATAAAATGACAGAATACTAATTAAAAAAAAAACAAAACCCTGTCAACTCAAAGGGACAAAATGCATTGGAGACGTTGTGGAGAGGCAACAAGAAAAATCATGGAAATGGGAAGCAGATGGCAAATGAGTGAGTGCTAAGCACTTAACAGTAGAGAAAGCCAAAACTTCCTGTCTTCTGTAGAGGAAGACATCCAAAAGCAGCTAGCTAATTTATACCTCAGAACACCTCAGAGGCTCCTGAGAGGCCCACCATTTAAAAAGGAGGTGCCCTCGGGGCACCTGGGTGGCTCAGTTGGTTGAGCTTCTGACTCCTGATTTCAGCTGAGGTCATGATCTTACAGTTGTGAGTTTGAGCCCATGTAGGGCTCTGCGCTGACAGCAGGGAGCCTGCATGAGTCTGTCTGTCTGTCTGTCTCTCTCTCTCTGCCCCTCCTCCACTCGCACTTTCTATTTCTCTCAAAATACATAAATAAACTTTAAAAAAAAAGGTTAAAAAGGAGGTGCAGTGAATCAGCAGATGCAAAGTCTGTATGATAACAGCTGGGTTCCCTGTCTCCCACAACCTTCCTACCTTGCCAGAAATCTAGAGTTTTCTCCCTTAACCAGGGGACACAGAGGCAACAAGTACAGTGTGAGCAGCAGGTGTATTTTGAAAACAGCTAATTAGGTAAAAGACTGTGGACTGAGTGGTGAGCCTCCCAGCCTCATTCTCTTGCTTAGAATATGGCAGCCATACTTGAGATCCGAGCATTTCCCTCTGGGATAATAGACCTGCCCCCCCCCGCCCCCCGCCCAAAAGAAACTCCATAACAAAGCAGTCTACATCTCATCACTCAACCATAACACAGAACCTTCTATGATCCTTTACAGTGTTTCACCCTTAAAACAGTCAAAGGTTAACAGTTAAAGACAATCTCCAACGTCAAACAGAAAGATGAAAAGAGAAGGAAGTAACTTGGTAGAAAACAGAGACAGCACCAAAACAGAAAGAACAATTTGTAAAATGCTATAATAATATCTTTAGGAATAAAAGAAAAATCTTTGAAGCAAGAATAGGGTGCTATAAAAAAGAAACACTTGGAGAGCAAGCAGAAAACTTAAAAAAAATTCAGTAGATAGGTGGGAAATAATTTCCAAGTACAGAATAAAAGGTAAAGATGTCGATATTAGAAATAAGAAAATTAGAGTATCATCCACACATTCTAATATCTGACAGGAGTTCAAAAAGCAAGAAAAGATAAAATGGAGACACTATTTCAAAGGAGTCTTACATAAAAATTCCCATAACATAACATGTTTATTTATAAAACACATAAATTTTCTGAAAGCACTCCAGAGCTCCCAGCACAATGCATAGAAAATACCCATCTCAATAACAGAAAGGATAAAAAGATAAGAAATTCTTTAAGAACATCATGTGCAAAGAATCAAGAACCAGAGTGGCATTTAATTTTCAAAAAACAAATTCTGGCTAAAGGACCAAAGAGTAATGCCTTCAAAATCTGAAGGTGACTTTCAACCTACAATTCAATACCCAAATACCAAACAAGCATAAAGGTAGAATAAAAAGTTTTAAAAATAGGAGGGGGAAAAAGGCCAAATCTCATGCTCCTTTTCTTAGGATGCTATTGAAGGATGTGCTCCAAGAAAACAAGTAGTGAACCAGAAAGAAGAAATATCACCTGGAACACAGGGGCTGCACAACGGAAAGGGAAGTCTCATGATCCGAGGTGTGTAACTTAACCATGAGAATAATCAATCCACTTTCAGCAGGAAGATCAAGGGCTTCAAGTAAACTGTATCCAACAGAGGAAAACAGAATGGATAACACAATTTGTTTTGTCACATTAAAAGGGATTTTGTAAGTTTGCCTAAAAGTTCACAAATGTACTAAGGATTGGCACATAAAATGATCTTTAAAAAATGTAAATGTGTTCAAAAAGAAAATGTAACCACAGTAAAAAAAAAAAAAAAAGTGGCTCAACTGTGAACAATAATCGTAAACATGATAAATGATTTTACCAGAAACTGTTATATAACAAAAGAAAGTATGTGTGTTTTTGTGTTGAGAATAGACATAAATTGTTTCTATAATAGAAAGTAAGTAAAAGTAAATAATATTAAACATTCAAAATATAAAGATGATAAACAAAAGAAATAGTTGAAACTTTAAAAGTGATCATTTGTGGGTAGTTTGAATCAGATAAGGGCAAGGGACTGCTCTTTTCATTTGAAGTCTTGCGTTATACAATTTAAAAAATAGTAGATACTTGTATTATTCCAATTTAAAAAATACAAATACTTAAGCAGTTGAGGGCGCTTGAAATACTAACATATTGTGGCTAATTAAAAATTGTGGCGAGTATGCAATTGTAGTATTAGCCATTTATGAATTACTGACTTTAAAACAATTAGAAGCACCTAAGACTAAAGCCCTCCTGAGCATGACCTAATCTTTCTTTAGTGTTCCAGAAGGTCATCCAGGTCTCACCATCTTACAGAGTCATCATCATCATGAACACCATCACTGTGCTGAACAAACCAAGCAGGGCTCTGTTGCTCATGAAAAACACCTAGCTGGCACCATATTTGATACCAAGACCACTATGTAAAAGAAGAATGGATAATTTGGAAGAATCAGAAAAAAAAAAAAAAAAAGGCTTAAAACATTGTATCTTAGAATATATTCTCCCAAACCTTCTATCAATCCTGCTTCTCCAAAGGAAAATTCCACCATCAAAAAGTATTTGGGAAACACGGCAGAGTTTATTTCCAGACACTCACAATGCCTGTTAGTGTATGAGGGCTGCCAAGATATCCTCAAAAAAGAAACCAGTTTTACTTTTTCTAGCACAGTATCTCTCAAAAACATTTGGCCGTTTTAGATTTAACATTTATTTTAACTCCATTTGAGGACCACACTTTGGGAAATTCTGATTTAAAAGAGCTGGAAATTGCGATCTACAAGAAAATATTGAACTGGAGGTGTTCGACTTTCAACATGACAACAAAAGACAGAAGAAAGCGCTTTTGAATTTTTAGAGTTGTTTTTATAAACACTGGAAACTTTTGCATTGCTTAGAAGAGAGAATACAAGGAAATGTGGCTCAGACTCAGTAGAGACTTAGGTTTGACCAAAGGAAGAACTACGTAAGATCTCACCCTGCTACACAGTAAGTAAGCTGCTTTAGAGGGAGTGAAAAAAAATCTCCTGAAATCTGGAAATAGTTGCTCATTAGCCAAGAACGAATTCTTCTCACCCATAGTAATGTAAAGATGTGGGAAGGTGATTTCTTGGCCAATTCGCTCTCTGTGCCACAATGACTGGATCCCTGGATATTATACGAGCAAGAAAAAAACCTCTATTGCGTCGAGGGATTGTTTGTTACAGCAGCTAATATCACTCTCCCTGACCATGTTGCAAATACCACCACAGATTTTAACAAAGTGGACACAAAGCCATTTGTTATATGCTCTACAATTTGCTACATATTTAGAGTATTTTGTAAGAAGAAGATAGGATGCTCCACACCTTTAGGCTCTCTGAGAAATCCACTAGATTACAGGTTGAAAAAAGAAAACAAATGGGAAGGGAAAAGGTATATAGAGGAGGCTTCAACTATTTTTTTAATGCTCTATTTCTTTAAAAAACAAGTTGCTCTAAAATAGCCAAACATAAAAGAAAGTCTACTTGCTCTATTAAACAATTAAAAATCAAGTTCATAATCAGTTGGCTTTCTTCCCAGAAAGGATAATGTTTCATGAATGGGATGGAGGATGTGCATGATACCAAGGAGACCCTGGGCTTGTTGTGTAAGAACTGGATCCCCATGCAAGCAGGAGTGATGCCCGGGACCCTCCTACATTGGGAAGTGCTCTGGGGGAGGTAAGAGATCTCATTCTTCTTGGAACCTTTTATTGTGTCCTCTGAAGATGAGTAAATAGGGAAGGAATTTACTGTTTTCCCTTCCTTTGGCAAATCATGACATTTCAAATCATGACAGTGGAAAAGTACCATTTTTGAAACAGTTGACTTTTAGGAAACTATTATGTAATCATGCCTGTGCAATCAAAGAATGAGTGATGCCTGGGTTACTTTCCCCTTGATTGATCCATCGAAATCTGCAGGTCAAGTTGTTACAGGACATAACAGTGTTTCCCCAGCCCCTTGTCACTAAATTCCTTCAAGAAGAGCTTTACCTAGAATGCCCCGCTTATTCAGAGCTCAGATTTATAAATAAATTAATTTTTTAATGTTTGTTTTTATTTTTGAGAGAAAGAGGGAGAGAGAGAGCACTACTGGGGGAAGAACAGAGAGAGAGACAAAGACACACACACACACACACACACACACACACACAGAATCCCAAGGAGGCTTGAGGCTCTGAGAGGTCAGCACAGAGCCTGATGTGGGACTCAAACACACAAACAAAAGATCATGACCTGAGCCAAAGTCAGACACTCAACTGACTAAGCCACCCAGGTGCCCCTCAGATTTATAAAATTTTAAGGACATTCTAATCCCTGAGATGTTCCTCAGCACCCTCTTTGGTCCGGCAGTAGGAATGGCAGCAAACAGGCTCTCCCATCTATGCCTTTGACTACATCACTTCCTTCAACCTCACTGCTGGTCCTGGGACAGTATTTCTTAATAATATTCCCTCCATGATTCCGCACTTTATACTGACAACAGTCAGCCACAGTGACTCACTCAAGGAAGTAAAATTTGAAACTCTCAGAGCTCAAACTATTGAATAACTGGCTTCCACTTCTGGGCTCAAAATTCAATCTTCCATTTAGCAAACGGATGAACAATTCTCGGCAATGCCCAGGTTTGTGGGCCACCTGGAGCAGAGCTAAACAAGACAGTATAGGGGAGGTGTGGCCTGATTCCACCAAGGAAGAGGTACTAATTTGTATGGCAGGGATTCATGGCCACATTCTTTTAGCCATAAGGGGAATCATGTGTTTTCAGGGAAGAAGTGACATTTGAACTAGACCTTAGAGTTAACAAAGAATCTGTATAGGAAAGGTCAAGGTTATTGAAAATCAGCAAAGTGCTCACTGTGAGTTGGGATTAATCCATATTTTATGCCCCATTTGTGGTATGCTTTATGTTTTTAATGTGATATTTCAAGTAAACAGAAAGGCATAAAGAATAAAATAAATTTTTTTGTACCTGCTATCCTGTTTTGTCAAATTGTAATATCTTACGGCATTTGCTTTAGGTCTTAATATCACATAGAAGCCTCCTAGAAAGCCCTCCATTTCATATTCTTCTCTTTCTTTCCAAAAGTAACCACCCATTTTTCTTATTTGGAATTTGGATCTCCTTGGCAAACACTGCTAATAGAATATTCATTCTTTCCCACAATCCTTAAAAAAAGTTCTCCACCTTGGACTTTACTGAGTGAGGTTGGCGTCAATGATACAGCCTACTGACCTTGACTCTAACTCCAGACCTTTCCACTTGGCTTAGAACTTAAGAGGTGGAGGAATGACCTAACTGGGTCTACTCTTTGGCTCCTTATTTGTCCAGAAGCTAATCTGGGCCTGAGGTGGACACTCCAGAAATCACACATTGGGAGAGACAAAGACTACTCTGGACGAACAATCAGAAATGCTGGTTTCAAACCATAGCTCCTCCAACTCCTAGCAACGTGACCCTGGGCAGGACATTCAGCCTCTCAGAGCTCATTTATTTACCTATAAAAAGATATCACACACCTGAGCTGCCAGCCCACCAAAGCTGTCTACCTTTAGCATGCCTCCTTGGCACCTACAACTTGCCTCTATTAGAACATTTCACAACTGTGTAATCATTAGTGGCTCACTTGCCTTCTCCAAACTGTGAACTTCTTAAGAAGAGGAACCATGTGACTGACATGCAATAGGTACTCAATAAAAAGTGGATAATTTCAACTCCTCATAGATATACTTATGATCAATATATCTATACACTTATTTACGATCTATAAAGCATACCAACAACTACCAGATGCAATTCTCATTTGGCAACACAAATGAGCATGACATTGGTAGCCAGCATCCCCCCATGTAAACACTGGTGCTTGGACTGCTGTACCTGAAAATGTCCCTGTGATGGTGACCAACCCCTCAGCCTCTGAAGCGGGGCTGCCTGGGGTCAAATACAGGCATTGCCACTAACTTGTGGCGAAATACTTCACCTCTTGGCTTCTCAGTTTCTCATCTGCAAATTAACCCAAATGATTACAAGTTGGACCAGGACAAGGATTCGGGTCTATTGTCATCACTAATGCTAACACATACCTTCAGTGGGGCCAGGCCCATTGTGGGAAGTCAATATACAGTATAGTTCATGAACGTATAGCTTCTAGGATCCACCTAAGGTCACATAGATATCATGTGATTTAAGGTGTGTGAACATGCTCAGCAAGATGCCTGGTGCGTAATGAGCACAGAACACACTTGCACCTCTTTAAGATAATGGTTTTGAATAACAGGGGCGCCTGGGTGGCTCAATTTGTTAAGCCTCTGACTTTGGCTCAGATCATGTTCTTGCAGTTTGTGGGTTCAAGCCCTGCATCTGGCTCTCTTGCTATCAGTCCAGGGCCCACTTCCGATCCTCTGTCTCTCTTTCTCTCTGCCCCTCCCCTGCTCACCCTTTCACTCTCAAAAATAAACATTAAAATTTTTTTTTGAATAATAGTTCATGGCTCTGAGAGAACTACCATAATGAGTCTTAATCGTGGTCTCATAGCCCCCGACAGGTGCTGTGAGCTGAGCCTTTCCCACAGCACAGTGACTGAGCTCAGAGGAGATTATGGGCTCTCTGATCCTCCTGGCTTGGTGAGGTACAGAGCCTAGGATCCCAGGAGCAAAGGCCACAGGCAGCAAGTGGGTATCTTTTCTTGCCCTCCGTCACCTCCACACTCCTCCGCTTCTATCAAGCTTCCAGCACCCACAAGAATCCAGTAGACTGGATAATACATACAAAAATCCACAACCTGGGGTGCCTGGGTGGCTCAGTCAGTTGAGCATCTGACTTCAGCTCAGGTCATGATCTCACAGTTCAGGAGTTCAAGCACCACATCCAGCTCTGTGCTGACAGCTCAGAGCCTGGAGCCTGCTTCAGATTTTGTGTCTCTGTCTCTCTCTGCCCCTTCCCTGCCCATGACCTATCTCTCAAAAATGAATAAACGTTAAAAGAAAAAAATTTTTTAATCCACAAGCTGCCAGAGAAACGCTAACGGCTGTGAGGAATTACATGAGTGGAATTTTCTGGCACTTTGGCCTGATGTGAGGGAGCAAATGTCAAGTATGTTCTAGATTGGAGAGGATAATAGGCAAAATGCTACTATGTGAGGAATTCCACAAACATACTGGGAGCATACAATGGTATTAAGGAAAAGGGTAAGTAACTTCGCCAGGTGGCTAACCTGAGGCCTTTAAGCCTCCCCTTCAGAATCCTGGTCCGTTAAGTAACATTTGTATTTTTCCTGATTTTGAAAGCTCGTTCCATTTTTTATAATTATAAAAGTTCATTTTTAGAACTGTGGAAAAGACCATAAGAATGATTCAGAAATATGAGCACTTCAGCAGCAGAGATGTCCACTCTTAGCATTTTCAGAAGCCTCCTTCAGTTGTTCATAATTTATATGTTACTTTAAAAAAAGCTCATGACCATATTGCTAAAAACGGAGTATAGTTTTCTTTTTCAATCTAGATTGTGTACATCTGACCATGTTATTAAATAAATCCACATTTTTTAATGTTTTTAATCTATTGAAAAGTGAGGCACACACACACACAAACCACACAACATACACTCACATAACAAATGTAAAAATACAATTAATACCCTGGTGTACGGTTCTTGATGATTATGTGGTATTTAAATACAGAGATGTGACGTAAGTTAATCTTTCTCCTGTTAAATATTTAGGATCTAGAATCTTTGTGCAAATCTCTGGTTCCCTCTTTAGGATGAATTTTGGGAGTGAACTTATGGGGCATAGGATATATAACCATTTTTAAATTTAAACTTTTGATAGAATTATAGAGTCACAAGCAGTTATGAAAAAATAATCATATAGAAGGACCCTGGGTCCCCTTTGCCCAAATTCCTCCAACAACCAAAATATCAATACTAATGCAGTCAATGTAGAACGTTTCCACCCTCACAAAGGTCCTTCATGTTGCCCTTTTAGAGCCACAAACACATTCCGCCCCTATTCCATCTATAACTCCTGGCAACCCTTCATTTGTTCTTCATTTCTATGAGTTTGTCATTTCAAGAATATCATATAAATGGTATCACAGAGTATATAACCTCTTGGGATTGACTTTATTCACTCCACCTATCAATGGCTTGTTCCGATTTACTGCTGAGTAGTATTCCACGGTATGCATGTACCAAAGATATCTGGGTTCATTCCAGGATGGGACTCTTAGAAATAAAGTGGCCATCAACATTTGTGTGAGCATAGTTTTCATGTCTCTGGGATAAACGTTCAGAAGTGTAACCGCTGGGTTGGACGGTAGTTGCATGAGCAATTTACGACACTTCCAAACTGCTCTCCAGGGTCCTGTTGTATGTTCCCAGCAGCAGTTTATGAGTTATCCAGTTTCTCCACCTTTTCCCTAGCATTTGAGCTTGTCACTACTTTTTACTGTAACCATACCGATTGGCCTAGAGAGAGATCTCATTGTGATGTTCACTTGCATCTCCCTAGTGGCTCAGGACAGCGAGCGCCAGTTCATGGGCTTAACTGCCAACCATCTAGCTTCACTGAAATGTCTCAGGGTATCTTTTGCCCATTCTCTAATTTCAAATTTTTTAACCTTTATTTTAAAATTAAAAAAAAAATATTTATTCCATTTTGAGAGAGAGAGACAGAGAAAGAGAGAGAGACAGACAGAGTGTGAGCAGGGGAGGGGCAGAGAAGAAAACACAGAATCCAAAGCAGGCTCCAGGCTCTAAGCTGTCAGCACAGAGCCTGATGTGGGACTCCAACTCAAGAAACTGTGAGATCATGACCTGAGCCAAAGTCAGATGCTTAAATGACTAAGCCACTGAGGCCTCCTAACATTTATTTATGAGGCAGAGAGAGACAGAGCATGAGCAGAGAAGAGACAGAGAGAGAGGGAGATACAGAATCCAAAGCAGGCTCCAGGCTCTGTGCTGTCAACACAGAGCCTGATGCAGGGCTTGAACTCACGAACTGCGAGATCATGACCTGAGCCAAAGTCAGACACTTAACCCATTGAGTCACCCAGGCGCCACCCTCATCTCCTCTGTTCTGTCGTAGAGAGAGCTCATCAGTGAGTATTCCATTTTGGTTATTTTATTTGATCATCCTGAAGTTTCCAGTTCTTCTTTAAATCTTTTATTTTTGTCATTGCTACTGTGACTTTGTTTCTAGTGTGTTTGTAATCGCTCCTTGCGATACTCTCATCGTGGCTGTTCTAAAATCTTTCTTTGTAATATGAACATCTCAGTCATTGGCTGTTGGCATAAATTATCTTTTTCGTCATTTTGTGATCATCCAGATACTCGGCGGAATGAGTGATTTTTGGTTAACCTGGGAAGTTTGGCTATTATATGATCTAACTCTGAATTTTGTTTCAACTGGCTCACCTGCTTGGGCAATAGGTGACAAGGGCTCCTTGATGCTGCTGGGTGAGGCCTGGAGACCCAGCTCCCTCCTGACCTCTGCTGACACTTTCCCACTGGGAGAGGTAGGAGAGCCTCCTTTCTCTTCCCCATGTGCACTCCATTTACACCACCCACACAGAGGAGATCTTTTTTTAACTCCCTGTATTAACCAAGCCTTTCTGATGCTTTGACCTCTTGGTGCCTTCTAACCCTGGAGGGACAGCCTCTCCCAGGGCTAGTTGATTCCTAGAGACAGTAAAACTCCCCCAACAGGAGTACCTTTCCTACACAAACCCAGATCCAGAGCCCAGATCCACACCCACCTCCTTTATTGGGCTCTTATACTCTGGGCCACTATTCTTCAGCCCTATGCCAGGTATCAGACAGCTCAGGACAAAACCTGTCCAAACTATTCAAACTATCCAATCCTAAGCCTGCTCACCCCGACTCACCTGTTCCTTCACATGGAAACCACAAGTAAGGCTCTTGTCCATGTTTTCTCCTGCTCCTTCAGCCTCCTGACATGCTCTGGTGCTTCTCCGTGTGGCCCTATGTGGTGGGTGTGCCACGCTTCCTATTTCTAGGGAGCTGTCAGTATAAACATCACTCTTCGTGATAGTTATTTCTATGTCTGCATGCTTTACCACACCTGATTAAAACAAATCCTGGGTATCCTTAAAGCACTGTTGGGTAGCAAAGTCCTGACTCTCCACTCTGCTTCCTCTGACATCAACCCGATGTAAGAAGGAGCACTCCTCATTACTTCCCTGGGGGGATTTAAGTCCTGACTTTCTCTGAACTGCCCCCAGCAAAGGAGTTTGGGCATCCTGTTACAGCCTGGTGAAGCGGACATGTACTTCCTCTCTGGGCCTTAGCTGGCATGGGTAGGATGAGTCACAGGGTTGTTGTTTTCTTTTTTTAATTTTATTTTTAATGATTATGTTTGGGGGATAAGGAGGGAGGAAGCAGGGGAGGGACAGAGACAGAGGGAGACACAGAATCCAAAGCAGGCTGCAGACTGTGAACCATCAGCACAGAGCCCAACATGGGGCTCAAACTCATGGACCTCGAGATGAGGACCTGAGCTGAAGTCAAACACTTAACGAACGGAGCCACCTAGGAGCCCCAAGCCCTGGGTTTTTTTAAATGTATTTGGCTGGAGTAGAGTAGCCATTGCTCAGAAGTTTTCTGTCTTGCTAATATGCCTTTTCCTGGTCCTTTGGCCAGAGAAAGCAGGGTTTTTTTTGTTTTTGTTTGATCTGGTTGTGTTGCCAAGTTACTGGCATCTTCAACCTCAAGTCTGGAACATATGAGGCAATGCGGAAACCCAAGAATTCTCCACTTGGTTTTTCCTTGGGTCCTGAGGTCCCTGTTGGTCTTCCTTTTCCTCTCGACCTTTCCAAGTTTCCTTATTTTTATATATGACGTTCAGGGCTTTTAGCTGTCCTTAACAGGAGGAACAGGAAAAAGGACCACTATTCCAACTTTCTGGAAGCAGAAGTCCTCATTTCATTTTCGTGCACAAACATGGCAGCACCTGTGCTAAATTCCAGTCCTCACAGGCTGACCAACTGCACCCTGTGGGGTGTGAGGAGAACCAGTCCTCATAGGGTGATCCCCAATGAATTTTTGGAAGAAATGAAAATGCAAAAGATAAGGAGCTTTGAAAGGAGGCACCTGATAACCCCTTTCCTACTTAATCACTTCTGTACAAGTGTCAGTGATTTTAAAAGCTCCAACTGCACTTCCCACAGTAATATAGAGAAACTGGCTAAGTTAAAAAGACCTCAGGAGATATGTGCTTGTTTGCTATTATTTGCGGGGGGGGGGGGTGGATACATACTGTTAATGTCTCTTCTCATTTCCCTATTCCTCTGGACACAAGCTATGTGCCTGCCTTGAGTCACAAAACTGTCTGTGGAAATATAACAAATACCTAACTTGACTATGTGAGCCCCGCATTGACCAGAAGACCAGGATTCCAATGCAGAAGACAATGGAGGGGATGCGTATAAAAACAAGTACTCAAAACCACCTCCAGTAAGACCCCATCTACCTCTCTACTTCTTCTGACCCCAAGTCACCCATTCCAACAGAATTCAACACCCACTTTTGTTAGGTTTCCATCTGAGAAGTGAAAATTTAAACAACTCCCATCACAGCCGACTTAAGCTCTGAGTAATAGAAACAAATCTTTTTCACCACCTTCCATCAGAAATTCTTTTCAGGGACCCTTATAAACACTATCATTTTTTAAAAGCCTTAAATACTTGATTGCTTGCTCAAGACTATACAGACCAGATCTTCATTTCACAAGGCTTGCTCTCACGAGGAACCTGTTTCCCATAAGCCTTCAGCCCACAGGGCAACTTTGTTAAGACCACACAGAGCTCTCTTCCAAAGGCCAAGAGCCAGAAATGTTTAAAGAAGGAAACGCTCCTCAGAAGACTCATTGCCATGGCCAAGTTTTCAGCATATTCCTAACCAAAAGAAACAGCCTGTAAAAGTATGGTCTCCCCACTTTTTTTTTTTCAGTTTAGAAACAAGCCCATATTCAACCCAACTGACTGTTGCCTCTGTTGGGCAAGCCCATGACTCTGTTGGGCTATAGAGTTCTGGCTGTCTGGCCCACTTAAAATTCTTCTCAACTAAAAAGCCTTCGATCACTTGTGCTCACCGTTGCCGGAGACAACACTGAACTAGAGGTATGGATCCAAATAACGGACTCTCAAGGGAAACTCTCCCCAACCACGTGGGTTTCTGAAAAATTTGTCCTCAATAAGTAACCCTCGTTTGCTCTTATGGAGAGTGAGTCTGGCCAAGGTACAGTTTAATGGACAGACTAAATTTCAGAGCACAAGTAGACCCAATCCAATGAATAAAAAATATTTACAATAAAGATCTTTTGAAAGTATAGCCTGAATAAGAAATTATTTTAATGTTTATATTTGCTATCTTTCAATCTCCTTAAATAAACTTGGCAAAGCCTCTTAGAATTACAGTATGAATAATCAAATCTCAACTACCCCAAAGCCAAGCCAAGCCATGGTCATCTTTTTCTCTTCCTGGTTACATTTTGCACAAAGCTCTGGACCAGGGCCCACAGTGCTGTGTTCTAAATTACTGGTTTACATGGCTGACACTCATCTCCTCTTCCAACTCCTTTATTTTTTTCTTTAATTTTTTAAAATGTTTTTTATTTATTTTCGAGAGACAGAGAGAGACAGCGCGAGCAGGGGAGGATCAGAGAGAGATGGAGAACAGGATCCGAAGCAGGCTCCAGGCTCTGAGCTGTCAGCACAGAGCCTGATGTGGGGCTCGAACCCACAAACCGTGAGATCATGACCTGAGCCAAAGCTGGACACTTAACCAACTGAGCCACCCAGGGGCCCCTCCAACTCCTTTAAATTCTTCTTGGCAGGACTGAGTCCTAATTACTTATACTCTGAGGATACAACAAAGCACCTAAATAAAACTCGTGGATTGAATAAGTGGATGTCTGAATGAATAAATGACCAATAAGGAATAAATTAGCAGATTTTATGTCACATACTGTTTGCTAGTCAGAAATTTCCATATGTAACACAGATTTTCCAGTGGGGAGAAGAGATTATAATTATAGCAAGGCACCACCATTTTGGCTACATTTTATATAAAACTTTTAAGTCCACAACTCACAATGAATGTATGGTGGACAACAAAACAAACTCCTTTTTTGTCCTTGGCCTTGGATGAACCAGGTTAGACCAGCACCAAGAGAAATATAACGAGATATTTAGAAAATATGTCATGTTAGCACCTCTTCCGAAATTTAAAATTTTCTAGTAAGCCATTTAAAATATAAAAAGAGGGGCACCTGGGTGGCTCAGTCAGCTAAGCATCCAACTCCAGCTCAGATCATGATCTCATAGTTCGTGGGTTCAAGCCTCATATCAGGCTCTGTGCAGACAGCTCAGAGCCTGGAGCCTGTCTTCAGATTCTGTGTCTCCCTCTCTCTCTCTGCCCCTCCCCTGCTTGCATGCTGTCTCTCGTTCTCTCTCTCTCTCTCTCAAAAAAAATAAACATTAAAAATAAATTTTAAATATAAAAAGAAACAAGAAAAATTAATTTTAATAAAATCTCTTTATGCTTAAAATACCCAAAACATCATTTCAACATATAAACATGTAAAAACTTCTTGTGATGACCGCCTGAACCTGCACCAGGTTTTTGAAACCCAGTGTGTATTTTATACATGCATCCTGCTTCAACCTAACCACAGCTGAAGGAGTCCCTTGCCACACAGGGCAAGCGGTCCCCGTATGAGACAGCAAATTTTGTGCTCACATCTCGGCGGCTGCTCCTAGTTTGGGTTCCTGGTGTCATGAGTATTTCCTCCACCCATCCTGATTTACTAATCATCTTCATCTTAATCCTGACATTACCAGCGTCCTTAGACTTGTGTCCTTTCTTTTCCGTTCTCCTGAAATCTTTTTCTGGAAAGTAGATGGGGCACAAAACGCCGAGGAAAGGAAAGCCAGAGCAGGGTTTATCCCCACGTCACAGGCGCGAAGAGCTGAAGCTCAGATCTGGAGGCGCCTCAAGTCACCCAGCTCGCCAGTCTCGGGTGGGAACTAAAAACTAGGTCTTGGGAGGCTTGTCCGGAGTTTTCACTTTTCTGTCACCCTCTCTCACAGAAATCAGGATACTTCATAGCAAGGAAAACAGCTTGCTCAGGAGTTAGTGGAGAAAAGGAACGTCTGGCTTCAGCACGCTCACCAACTCCCATACAAAAGGCCAAGTGGCTGCCTGGGGTGAGAAAGAGGTCTGGTCTCCAAAGGAAGTCATTTCCCCAACTTGAAAGAGATACTTGGTTCTCTTCCAAAGGCAGGGGAACCTTTTAAAAATAAATCAATCCCTCATTTTAAGAGCAGCCATGTAGAGCATGTATGCTAGATCAAATGCCACGTCGGAGAAATGTCACCATCAAAGCCAAGCGCAGCAACTGAACCCCCCACACAGGATAAAATCTTATCAGTAATTCATAAGAAACAGCTGCCTTTTGCTCCATGTTCACTGTACTATTACACAGTAGTTTTTGTTGAAGTCAACAAAGCATTTGTTCCAACAGTCAGAACACCAGAGTCTTTTCTTTTAAGAGGCTTCTTTTGATTCCTCTCTTCCCAATTCTTCCCTCTTATACACCTCACCCTTATTTAGGGCCTTTAGTCATGTGAAAGTGTTCAACGGTGAAAAAGCTGTGCCGCATTCTCTCTCCTTTCACCCCGACCCTCTCTCCCCGCAACCTACACCCCCTTCCTCTCTCTCTTCCCCACCTTCCCCCACCTTTCTTCTTCTTTATTCTCTACTGTCATCACTACCAAGGCCATCATTACCTCACTCCCACCCTCCTCACACGTTAAGAAAAAAAAGGGGAACACATCCAGAAAACGCACACCGCAATACGGAGAATCAGGAGATGTGAATTTTATTCCTTTGGTTTTTAAAATGATTTGTGGTATTAGTGTAGTAAATCAAAAACGATGTTGTTTACTGAAGGAGGGAGCAAATGGGTAAATGCACTGGTATTTTGGGGAAAAGAACAGTCACTACTGAAGAAGAGCGAGGGACCTGGACTGCGGCGAAGTGGGGGAAATGCGGTGTTGCATTTCAACTGGAGATTAGTGATGAGCGCGTCTGTATGTGTTGGTGAGTGTGTGTATACGCACATGTACGCATACTGCTGTGTGTGGACATGTGTATATGTAAGCATAGGTTTGTTTTCCCAGCTCAGTCCACTGAAAGGGTGAGAAGCACAGGATAACCAAGTAGAAATGAGCTCACCTAGCATCCAGATCTTGGTTGATGACTATAATTCCCTGCAAATGGGACCTGGCCTCCTTGGAGAAAGAGCTGTGTGCAAGACTGGGATACAGGAAGTCAAAGTTGACCTAAAATCACTTGTGCCAAGGAGCAAAACCAACCAACCAACCCAAAACACTTCCAGAAGAATGAGGGACAGAGGAACGGTGTGAAGGCGCTACCGGCGGCCTATTTCTGGCATCAAAAAGAATAATTATGACAATTTATTAAAGTAAAAATAAGCAAGAATCTAATAAGAGAGATTTTTTTAGTGGTAAAATATACACACAATTTACCATCTTAACCATTTTTCAATGTACAGTTTAGTGGTATTAAGTACAACCGTCACCATCTACCGTCTCCACAAAGTCTTCAATTTGCAAACTGAAACTCTGTACCTATTAAACAATAAGTCCCTATCCCCCCTCCAAGCCTCCAGCAACCGCCATTCCACATTCTCTATGAACTTGACCACTCCAGGCACCTTATATAAGCAGAATCATACAGTATTTGACCTTTTGTGTCTGGCTTATTTCACTCAGCATAAGGTCTTCCAGGTTCAACCATGCAGTAGCATGGGTCCTTCCTTTTTAAGGCTAATATTTTATCATATGTATATACTGCATTTTATTTAACCATTCATGTTGATAAACATGAGGTTATTCTCGCCTTTGGACTATTGTAAATTATGTTATGAACATGAGCATCCAAGTATATGCTTGGGTCCCTACCTCCCAATTTTTTGGATGCATACCCAGAAGTTGAATTGCCGGATCAGAGGATATTCTATGTTTAACTTTTTGAGGCCTAGCATATTTTTAAAAAGAGGAAGAAGGAATTCTTTATGGAAAATTACCAGCTGTCTTGGAACCTCGCTTTAAGACTCATGTTTAGTGCCAGGCTAGATAGACAAGAAACAGAATCCTACGGAGATTCTTTTCAGTCCTTGTTTGCCTTAGGCACATTATTTAACCTCTTTAGACCTTGGTTCTCTGAACCTTGAAAAGATCTGGGTTGACCTAGAGGCTACTTGGGGGGTAGTCCCATCAAACTGTGAAATTCTATGACTCTATGATCAAACCCCTTAAGTAGAACTCAGGATGAATCTCCCTTTGAACATATTCTTATTGAGGTGACATTTTAGGGTTTCTCTTCACAGAAGTTTAGATGGAATGAGTGCCTTATTTTTTTATTTTAGAGATCAAGCGCAAATGAGGCAGAAGGAGAGAGAATCTTAAGCAGGTTCTGTGCTGAGCATAATCCCACGACCCTAGGATCACGACCTGAGCCGAAATCAAGAGTCAGATGCTCAACCGAGCCACCCAGGTGCCCTGTGAGCACCTTATTTTAATGTTAACCCAAAATCTTTATTCAAATTTATACGTATCAGCCTGAACATGGTAGAAACACTCCATGGCCCCTATGCCAAATCACACTCCTCTCAGATGGGTCCCATTGTACATTTAAGGTCTGGTTCCCAGTCAGTGGCCTCTGGGCATCTCACCAAGGAGCAAACCTCCATCCATGACCTAAGAAGCCCCTGGGACATCCAGGGAGACAGAGATGGAATGCTCCCTTTGGTCTATTCTATATCAAGCTTCTAAGATATAATTAGGAGGCAGCTCCCTTAACAGATGTGTAGGGAGTTAGGTTGGAAAGTGTCCACGGAGAGAGAGGGGAAAAGAGTAAGTAAGGAGACATGTTGTCTGGAGAATCTAGGAGTCTAAGATTATTTGGGAAGTGATGAAGCAGTCCAGCTCTCAGAGAGAGAAGATGCCCTCAGAACACGCCAAAGTAAAGGAAGGGGGCAGACTGTCTCCAGAGTAGAGCTGTCCCGTAGGGCTGAATCTCAGGCCCCTACATCACAGGGCACAAGACATTTTCTCACCTCAAACAATTCAGTTCATTTAAAACAATTTTTTAAATTTTTATTATTTATTTTTGAGACAGAGACACACAGAACACAAGCAGGAGAGGGTTAAGGAGAGACAGAGACACAGAATCCTAAGCAGGCTCCAAGGCTCTGAGCTGTCAGCACAGAGCCCAATGTGGGGCCCGAACCCACGTAGCTCATTATCTACGGCAGGAGGGAAAGAAGGGTAAAAGAACCTTCTTCCCAAATTGACCGGCATCTTATGAAAAGCCAAATGTTTTCATTTTGCTGTTCTCCAACTCTAAGACATGTCCTCCAATCCTTTGGAGTTCGAAACTTAATTAAAATCTAGTCTAGTTCCCTGATTTTACAAACAAAGAAGCAGGGTCAACCAGGGCCAGGAATGTACCCAAGTTATACTGCTAATGAGCCACTAAGACATACGCCCAATTCTTGCTTTACTCCTCCGAACAGACTTTACTTTTACATCCCAAGAATGTCAAACTATCCTTAAAGTGGAACACAAAATGAAGACACATTGTTCATATGGGTTCCAGCCACCAGTTCATTGAAAGGTGCTGGGCATCAGAAACCTTTCTCAGTAAGACAGAGAACTTGGGAGGTGCGAACCATGTGTGCCTTTTTGGGGCAAGGGGAGAAATCATGTCCATGTCCCTCTTCTTTCTCCTTGCATCATTTTTCCACCTGAATTAAATCAGCTCTGAGAGTCCAAACAGACTGAGGGACGGGCAAGTTAATACTGCGCTTGAGATATAATCCAGGAAGAACCCCAAAGTTAAAATGAGTCCCATTTACACTACTATCAGAACATATTCTTCAGGTTTTATTTGATTCTTCCTGACTCTCCAGCACTGGTTCAAAGGTCAATGTCATGTTCTGATTCTTTCTGTTTTCAAAATAAAGTTGATGTCATCTCTGGCTCGTTTACGACTCTCCTCTAAGTTAACAACAAAACTTTTTTAAATATTCTCCAGACAGCTGTTCCAAATCCACTTAAGTAAGCTCTTCAATCCTCAAACTTCATTCAATGGATGCTCCAATCCTGATATTTCCGTTTTTTTAATTGCACAACCCTTTTGTGTAAATATTGATAGAGATAATGCTGACAGTTGTGTGAGTTAGTTGGGTCCCAGCCAGGAAGAAAGAAAATTGATGAAAGTGGCCAGGAATAGAGATTTTGAGACCGAGAACCCTGCGTTCATTTATTGCTTTCATAATCAAAGCTTTAAAAGATTACCCAAGACCTTCTACTGGACATGGCCTTATATTACCTGTAGACAGGCATGAAGCATCGTGGTTGACAGCTTTACTTGGGAAGTCAGGTCACCTGGGTTCAGTCTAGCTCTGATATGTAATACTTGGGCAATCTTGGGGCAATTATTTAATCCCATAAGCCTCAGTTTCCATATCTCTTAAGTGTGGCAACTGATAGTATCCATATTGAAGAACTGTTTAGGACAGAATGATACATTCTCAGTATAACCTGACAGAGAATCATATATGCGTTAGCCCCCAGAAGCACATATAGCCCCCACCCATAAGGAGCTCACTAAGCAGGAGAGGAGATGGCCTGGGACAAGTGTGAAGGCACAGTTGACACACAACCCCCTGCCTGTGGAGGCACATAAGTTGAGTCCTCCTCCTAACCTCTGCACTTTCCTCCCTTCTGGGCTGTTAGAGACCTACCTCAGGGGTGAAGCCTGGGGTCTTCAAGAACTGATGATGACCTTATGGGTGAATCTACCACATTTTGGGTTCAGTAGTAGAAAGGTCACGTGATTCCTTAAGGAGCCACATTCTCTACTCTCAACTTTGACACTAATACATGATATTTTTAGCACCATAGGCCTTATTTCTTTGTTTTATTTCCCAGTTACTTTCGAACTTGGTTGGTGAAAAGGCTATAATTTATGGAGTCTCTCTTCTGGCTCATAAGCCATTCTTCTCTACAGCACCATGTTTTGGGCCCATGGGATTCGAGATCAGCTGCCCCAGAGTCATTGCCACTGGCCTAGCTTTGACAGGCAGAGTACATCTGCAGTCCTCCTGACACATTTCAAGAGCTGCACTGGCCAATCCCAAGCTTCCTACACTGGATTATTGAGTGACATGACTATGCAAGGCAGCTTGATGATCATGCAACCCAGAAGCAGTATTTTCAAATGCCAAATATTTCCTTGGAAAAGAAAAATAGGACCACACAGACTATTTGTTTCATTTTTTTTTTTTTACCAGTATCACAATTTTAAAACCAAGGAGGCAAAAATGAATCACAGGAAAGAAGAGTCCAGTCATCCTCTGGGAAACTGTGGATATCACTCCTTGGACAAAGCTCTAACAAAGCCCCGAATTTATATTATCTTCACACAAGGTTTTAATATCACTTCACAATTAATGAGCCCAAAAGCAATGCAGAGATGAACAGGACATGATTCCCCATCTCAAAGAATCCTTAGTCTGAAGTGGAAGAGATGCATAATCCAAGAATTATAATGTGTTATGGTAAATGTAAGGTATTCTGCGCACACTAGAAAGTGTCCCTAACCCAAGGCAGTATGCAAGAGAGAGGTTGCCCAAGTTTGATACAGTACTGGGTGGCTTTTTCAGGATGAATAAATAAAGTTATCGATTTATGAGTGCAGAAGGAATTGGTGTCCAGATGTTACAACAGGTGGAGAAAATTAGCAAAAATTGGCAGAGGATATGCAGGAAACCACAGTCCATTAGGGAAGACAGATAAGGCTCCAACGTATCAAAGTCAAGTGCAGGAAAGGCCCAAGTGTTACCCTAAGATCACTTGCATGGGCTTATTAAAAAATCAGATTCCTTGGCTATAGTAATTAGTAGATAGGGTTTTGGCAATTGACCAACATCCTTGTCGGACACCAGAGCTACCAAGGTACACACAAACAGACACGGTCCTTCATGAAGCTTCCATTCTGGAGGAGGACAAGAAAGGCTTGGTCAGGCAAGGAGAATAGGGTAGAGGAGAGAGACGAGTGTGTGTCTAGTCTGGGACATAAAGGAATATCGTCAATACCAGGCCAAAAGAGAAGAGGTCACTGTGGTTGGGTCTGAATGAGAAAGCATCAGAGCAGCAAACATGTTGCTGCCACCAATAGCCATAATGCCAATTTAAAAAAGAGAAAAGTCTGATCTGGAACAGCCAGGTGGCTCGGTCAGTTAAACATCTGACTCCAGCTCAGGTCATGATCCCATGGTTCGTGAGTTCGAGTCCCATGTCTGGCTCTGTGCTAACAGTTCAGAGCCTGGAGTCTGCTTCATATTCTGTCTCTCCCTCTCTCTCCTGCTTGTGTTCCATATCTCTGTCTCTCAAAATTAAACAAACATTAAAAAATTTTTAAGTCTGATCTGTATTAATGAGTGGTTTTTTTTTAATACTAAAACTATGATGTAACAACTTGAAATTTCTGGTGTCATCCATGTGGAAAGTTAAAAATCAGGTTTTTGTTTTGGTACCGTTTTTGAGAGCTGGGGGAACAGATACGAACACAGAATTGCATCTAAGGAGCTCAGAGTGATCTGGGAGAGACAGCCCTGGAACAGCCTCACGTCAGGAGAAGAAAGACATGCACTTACCAAGGCATGTGGCACACGCCCTGGCAGTAGAATCACTGAGGACGTAAAGCCCTTCACTCAGAGGACCATCCTTCAAGGGAAACAAACCATTAAATCATTGGAAACCTAGGATTCTAAACTAGTTGTCTATTTCATCTTCTCTTGGGCCCAACTTTCATTGAAAGAGTATTTTTAGCTGGTGCAATTCATTTACTTCATAAAACAAATACGCATCAGGTGCCTACTACTGGGAGCTGAGTCCTTGCTTCTGAGTGTCCTGGGTGGAAGGGACAAGTAGGCATGATCAGCTATTCACATTAACATCAAGTGGCAGAAATACCATGAAACAAGGAAGCAAAACTGTCAGAAGCAGTTTTTCATAACCAAACTGAGGGAGGGCAATGGTGACAAGGGTCATTTCTGGCCACATGGAAAAAAATAAAAGCAAACCACTCTAATTGCTGTAATGATGGGCCATCCCTTATAAAGCTGGAGAGCATAATTCAAAAGTATAAACTCTTGGTTTCTCTTAAGACAAAGCCCATTGTCTGGGAAGACTCAGACATCTGGACAACCAGAACCAGCCAGCCGCCTGGTCCAGCCTGGACCTTTCCCATTGAGTGAGGGAGTGAAGAAATCACCAGAAATAGCAGCATTTGTTAGGGAAGATTCTTTCTCCAATCCTTTAAACTTGTCATTAAAAAAATTTTTTTAAGTAATTAAGCAACTTAAAAGGTATTTCCTGAATTCTGTCTCATCCCTCTTCCTTGCTGACCCACAATTTGTGTGAGAGATGGTCCCGTCCACAGATGTTCTCTGGTAATACATGCGAGTGGCAGGACATGTGGATGCCAGCATGTGCAGGAAGGAAGGTCATCCATTCCTTCATTTCATTCCTTCAAAAATAAGGACTGAAAATGTAAAACTTGGTATTACCCTCAGGAAGGCAGGGAGAACCGATTGGCCAAAAATAAATAAAACACCTATCTGCAAACACACACATTCTGGAACATGGATTTCCCTATTTCAAGACTGGTATATGTGTCTTTATGGTACTTTTTATTGTCTCTGGAAAAAACTCCTATAACATATGAAATAAAACAGCCTATGTTGACATATAACATTGTATCCAGTGAGGACACAAATAAAAACAGAAATAAAGGAGAAATAAGAACTAATACCACAGAAATACAAAAGATTATAAGAGAATATTATAAAATGTTATATACCAACAAACTGGACAACTTAGAAGAAATGAGTAAATTTCTAAAAAGAACTGGCCTTCCAAAACTGAATCAGGAAGAAATAGAATTTTTGAACATAGTGATTCCTAGCAATAAAATTGAATCAGATATCAAAAAAACTCCCAACAAACAGAAGTCCAGGACCAGATGGCTTCATAGGTAAATTCTGCCAAACATATAAAGTTAATATTATTCTCAAGCTATTCCCAAAAAAAGAAGAGGAAGGAAAGTTTTCAAGTTCATTTTATTATTAGCATTACCCTGATACTCGTACCAAATAAGGACACTACAAAAAAGAGAAAACTACAGACCAATGTCTAATGAACAAAGGTATAAAAATCCTCAACAAACCCTAGTAAACCAAATCCAATAATACATTTTTAAAAATCATTACAATAATCGAGTGGGATTTATTCCAGGGATGCAAGAGTGGTTCAATATTCACAAATCTATTAACATGATAGATCACATTAACAGGGAAAAGGGTAAAAACCATATGATCATCTTAACAGATGCAGAAAAAGAATCTGACAAAGTACAACATCCATTCATAATAAAAACGCTCAATAAAGTAGGGTTAGAGGGAACACACTTCAACATAATAAAAGGCCATTATGCACAAAACCTACAGCTAACACGATACTCAATGGTAAAAAACTGGGAGCTTTTCCCCTAAGGTCAGAAACAAGACAACA
This sequence comes from Suricata suricatta, assembly GCF_006229205.1. Classification (NCBI taxonomy): domain Eukaryota; kingdom Metazoa; phylum Chordata; class Mammalia; order Carnivora; family Herpestidae; genus Suricata; species Suricata suricatta. The sequence goes on along the minus strand of NC_043712.1, from coordinate 72,546,816 downwards.
ATGTCCATTCTCACCACTTTTATTCAACATAGTACTGGAAGTTCCAGCCATAGCAATCAGACAAGGAAAAGAAATAAAATGATTCCAAATTGGTAAGGAAGAAGTATTTGCAGATGACATGATACTATATGTAGAAAACCCCACAGGCTCCACCAAAAAGCTACTAAGAACTGATAAACAAATTCAGTAAAGCTTCAGGACACAAAATTAATATAGAGAAATCTGTTGCATTTCTATATGCCAATAATATTAGAAGGAGAAGAAGAGAAAGAAATTAAGAAAGCAATCCCATTTACAATTGCACCAAAAACAATAAAATGCCCAGGAATAAACTTAACCAAGGAAGTGAAAGACCTGTACTCTGAAAACGATAAAACACTGATGAAAGAAACTGAAGATGACACAAAGGGAAAGACAGCTCATGTTCATGGAATGGAAGAACCAATACTGTTAAAACGTCCATACTACCCAAAGCAATGTACAGGTTTAATGTAATCCCTATAAAAATACCAACATTTCCCACAGAACTAGAACAAATAATTCTACAATTTGTATGGAACCAACCACAAAGGACTCCAAATAACTAAAGCAATCTTGACAAAGAACAAAGATGGAGGTGTCACAATCCTAGATTGCAAGATATACAACAAAGCTATAGTAATCAAAACAGTATGATACTGACATTATAAAAGATACACAGATCAAGTGAACAGAATAGAGACCCCAGAAATATATCCATGCTTATATGATCAATTAATCAATGACAAAGGAGACAAGAATGTACAATGGGGAAAAGACAGTCTGGTCTCTTCAACAAATGACAGAGAAAACTGAACAGCTGTTGTGAAAAAAATTGGACCACCTTCTAACACTGTACACAAAAATAAGTTCAAAATGGATTAAAGACCTACATGTGAGACCGGAAACCATAAAAATCCTAGAAAAAAAAATGTAGGCAGTCATCTCTTTGACATCAGCCATTGCAACCATTTTCTAGATAGGTCTCCTGTGACAAGAGAAACAAATATAAAATTCAACCACTGGAACTATATCAAAATAAAAGATTTTTACAAACAGCAAAGAAAATATCAATAAAACAAAAACACACCCTACTGCATAGGAGAAGCTATTCTTAAATGACATATCTGATAAGGGGCTAATACCCAAAATATATAAAGAACTAAAACAACTCAATGCCAATGAAACCCCAATTAATTCTATTTTAAAATGGCCAGATCAGAGTAGACATTTTTCTAAAGAAGACATACAGACAGCCAACAGACACAGGAAAAGATGTCCAACATCACTAATCATCAGGGAAATGCAAACCAAAACCAAGATGAGATATTACCTCACACCCATCAGAATGGCTAAAATTAAAAAAAAAAACAACATAAGAAATAACAATTGTTGTTGAGGATGTAGAGAAAAAGGAACATTTATGTATTGTTGGTGGAGATACAAATTAGTGCAGCCACCGTGAAAACCGGTATGGAGATTCTTCAAAAAATTAAAAATAGGATTACCAGATGATCCAGTAATTCCACTACTGAGTATTTATGCAAAGAAAATGGAACACTAATTCGAAAGGATACATGCACCCCTATGTTGATTGCAGTGTTATTTACAAGAGCCAAGATATGGAACCAACCCAGTGTCCAATGATAGATGAATGTATAAATAAGATGTGGTACACACACACACACACACAGCATGGAATGTTATTCAGCCATTAAAAAGAATTAATGTTGCCATTTCTAACAACATGGATGAACCTACAGGGTGTAATGCTAAATGAAACAAGTCATTCAGCAAAAGACAAATAACATATGGTTTTTCTCTTACATGGAATTTAAGAAACAAAACAAATGAACAAAGGTAAAAAGACAGAAAAACAAACTCGTAAACAAAGAGAATCAACTAGTGGTTGCCAAGTAGGCAGGGAGCGTGAAACAAAGGGGTTTAAGAATACATTCCCAGGGGCACCGGAGTGGCTCAGTCGGTTAAACGTCCAACTTCGGCCAGGTCATGATCTCTTAGTTCGTGAGTTTGAGCCCCACATTAGGCTCTGTTCTGACAGCTCAGTCTGGAGCCTGCTTCAAATTCTGTATCACCCTCTCTCTCTGCCCCTTGTCTGCTCACACTCTGTCTGTCTCTCTCTCAAAAATAAACATAAAAAACTTTTTTAAAGAATACATTTCCTTTTTTGTTGTTGTTGTTTATTTACTTGAGAGAGATAGAGACAATGTGAGCAGAGGAAGGGTAGAGAGAGAGGGAAAAAGAGAATCCCAAGCAGCCTTCTATATTTTGGCTCTTATAAATAATGCTGCAATAAACATAGGGGTGTGTATATCTTTTCAAATTAGTGTTCATTTTCTTTGGGTAAATACCCAGTAGTGGAATTACTGGATCGTCTGGAGTTCTATTTTTAATTTTTTGAGGAATCTCCATATTGCTTCCACAGTGGCTGACTAATCTGCATGTCCAGTGCTCTGCTAGTGCAGAGCCAGATGCAGGGCTTGAACTCATGAAATTGTGAGATCATGACCTGAGCCAAAATCAAGAGTCCAATGCTTAACCAACTGAACCACCCAGGTGCCCAAAGAATACACTTACCTTGATGAGCACTGAGTAACGTACAGAATTGCTGAAACAGGTATTACATACCTGTTCATTATACCTCAAAAATAATTACACTTTGATTTACTGTCTCATTAGGAAGTTAGTAGAAGAATAAATTTTTATTTTAATTTTGGTTAAACAAGTAACATGTTGAAGACACAGCAGAATAGGATTCTTTTCTTTTGAAGGTTGGTTACCCACATATTTTGTACGATCCACAGGAGCCAAAATTCCCTCAGCTGAGGAAAGAAAGACAAACACCGTGAGCTTTGGTGATCCGCCCAAAGCTACTGAGGATGTAAATGACAGGCAGGGCAGGAATTCAACTCTGTGTCAGCTCTCCTGTCATTCCAGTATGCCCAGAGCTAACTTGACCTTGGAAAGAAAGACTTTCTTGTTTGGGTTAATTATTAACATTGTTAGGACTCTACTCCCCAACTAATCCAAATCACGGTGATCAGGGTGATCATAAACCCTCAAGTGAGGCCTCCATACAGCTCAACAGGGAAGGTATTCCAGGCCACCACAAAGCAGAGATACAACGGGACAGGGCAGACGTTCTGGGCCCTGTGGAAAAAGGAGAGTCACTGCTCAACCACCAGGGTCGCCCACACATGCCAACATTCAGCCAGTAGACAAGGAAGGGAAGGAAACGTGGAGGCACGTAAAATACAATCAGCATCATCCCTATCCTCTTCAACTTTTTTGCACCTAAGGCCACCTCGATTATTTAAGGGATTAAAAAACTAGAAGTTAGTTTCTCTAGATTTTTTTTAAAGTCCTCTTCCTAACCTTAATAAATTATACACTCACACACAAAAAGAAAACAATTTGCCAACCAGAACCTGTACATGGCCAAGTTAAATGCACCCACATCTTTACTTCTACTTTCAGACAGAAACTGCCAAAATAGTTTAGGATTTGATTAGGCAAAACACAAAGTAATATTAATGACATGAAGTTCTTTTACATGACGCCAGATCATTTTCAATTAAACCCAACAAAGTTTCAGGCGTCAAAACTCAAGAGGAAGTACATGATATGCAATGTCTCAAAGCTGCTGGAAACTTCTGAGCTTTCAAAAAGAAGTGTCAATGAAAAAAAAACAAAAAAGCCAACTCGTCTAGCTTCCAAGGAATATGGTTTTTACTTTAAAGGTATGTTTAGTGCTAAACACAGCTATGCACCTGCATGTACATGCGCACACATGTGCACATACACACGCAACCTTTTAACAATCTGTTTCTGTTGGATTCATTACTGTACTCCATTTGAGTCCCCCTCCCCCAAACAAAAGCTTTTACAAGAGAGAGGAAGCTTTCTAGAATGTTTGGCCTAGGATAATATGCAGAGCTTCTCCAGTTAATAAGAAATTCAAGATATAAATTCAAAAACACCAGATGAACACGTGCCTCCCTTGGCACTCCAATAAAAAAGTCCAGGGGGGATTTTACTTCTTGGCACATGTTTATGGGATTCATTCATCAGTGGGGTAACTGGCTGTTCAGAGAAGGCAGGTCTGAGGGTACTGCCACCGCACCAGTCACCTCTACCATTGGAAAATGAGTATGTAGCTCTGCCAAGAGAAGAAGCAAATTTTGAAGGGCTCTAGATCAAAGGAGAATTTCACATCACTGAAGATCATTCTAGCTTTTATTAAAGAGTTTGGATCATGAGGGTGTTTCACATGTTCCCCTTTGTAGTTTACAATGACAACAAAGTTGGGTGCAACTCAAAAGACTCCAGGCAAATATTCCACATATGTTGGATGGATGATGTTCAAATAGATGGATGGTCACATTAGTTTCAAGATTATGACTTTGTTGAGACTTATCCTTCTCACCAGATTTTTAAAGGCATGTTTTGGGATGTGGTAGGTTCACACCTTGACTTGAGGTAAGGGAAGGACTGACTATTTCAATGGTCAAATCAATCTCATTGCTCCTCACTGGCTCCAAACCCTCCTCATCTTCCAAACGAGGCTTGATGGGTAGTGGTGGGGTGGGCTTGGGGATGGGGGGGGTTGGGGAGGGAGGTTATGGTGGAGGGGGGTGGGGGGTGGTCAGATTCACTTGTGATGGTGATGAAGGAGAAACCCAGTTCTTACTCCATCTTATTCTTTCTTCTTTTCCAAACTCTTAACATTTCAAGCTGATGATAGCAATTTTCATGCTGAAGTCAACATTGATTAATCAGAGAACAATTGGCATACATGGAAAATCTCCAGCCCAGAGTATTGGAAGAGAGTTTCTTGTTGTTGTTGTGACACTAGCTAGAACTCCAAGTTCTTAGTAAGGAGAAAAATGTACCACTCAATTTTTAATATCCAATGGGACAAAGAAAGAAAGAGACCTAATTTAACATTTGCCAGAGATCAAGCAACCCTGGGCTGCAGCCAAAGTCCGAACATTGGCCTCCCTGTTCCCAGAAGCTCGTGCAGAAGCTGACTTTTCAGACTGGATGAGGAAGTGGGACTGAAAAATATATTTAAACAGATGTTTTAAAAATTAGAAAATAAGAGGGTCTTAAAATATTTCAAGCCCTGAGAAACTCTTCTATAAAAAAGTGGCATAAATTGACCATTTTCAATCAACTGTGCCTGACTTCCTCACAAAAGTCTTTAATAGAGCCTTCTGGAACTCCAGCCCCTTGCTTTCTGAGAATAAAGTCAAGTCGGAAGAGTCACATACACACAGATATGAAACATTATCAAAGTTCCTTTTGGTATTAAAAAATGTAACGGCCTGTGATCCTGCCCCATAAGTACTACACTTCACTGCTTTCATGTGAAGTTGGATTTTTTTTTTTTACTTAAAAGAAATTGAGAGAGAGAGAGAGAGAGAGAGAGAGAGAGAGAACGAGAACAAACCAGAGCACTCATGTGAGTGGGGGAAGGACAGAGAGAGGAGACAGAGAGAATCCCAGACAGGCTCTGACCTATCAGTGCAGAGTCCGACGTGGGGCTTGATGGTGTGAACTGTGAAATCATGACCTGCGGTGAAATCAAGAGTTGGACGCTCAACAACTGAGCCACCCAGGTGCCCCTGAAGTAGGATATTTGATATTTTAGTTGTATACCTGGTGAGCTACCAACTCAATAAATACAAGTATCTATTAATGAGTAAAAAGATTTGAACCACTTAATTTTCGACTGTATTATCTCCACTTACAGCACTGCAAGGTATTTTTTTTTTTACTACAAATGGCATACCTTAGGCATATTATCAACCTAACCAGCATCCCTGATTCTTTACTGATAAAAAAAAAAGAAATGATAATTTCTGTGTAATAACAGGAAAAGGAGAGTAAGAAAGCTCCAGTTCCAGAACCCCCAGAGAATAAGACGCAGCTCCTTCTTGCCCATATCTTTGGAAGATCCCAGGATGGGGCAGTGCAAGGCCCCTTCATATCTCAAAAGAAACAAATACAGAGCCTGCCCTGAAATGAAATACATCACCTGGAGATGCTACTATCACAAAACTCATCAAGGCAGCACGACTCAGCTGAAACAAACATCCTCAGTGCCAGCCATTCAGTTTACCTTTGGGCGAAGATCAATTGGGTTATTCCATGGCATAGATTACCAGAAGTCTCCCTCTCCATTCTGGAAAGGCATGACCCAGACTGAACACCTCAAATGATGTCAAGATACTTACAGCAGTGATTCTCCATTTTGGCTGCACTGGGGAAGCTTCTAAAAGTCCATCTAAGAGCTCATGCTGCATTCCAAGAATGTTCAGTTTTGACCCTCTGGGAGTGGTACCCCAGCCGTGAAGCCCCCCAGGTGATTCTAGTGTGCAGCTGAGACTGTGAAAGACTGTTTCCAACACCCTGAGAACCTAGCAGTCAGGAGAGGGGACGTGGGTGCCCCAACTCAAGACCCTGCAGAGAACCAGTGACAAAGTCATCTTGTTACCCAAAGGCAGGACGCACCGAACTTCAAACAGAACTAGCAGAGGTCTTGCCAGTCAATTCAACAGCCCTCCCCCGCCCCCCAGTTCTGCCGTTCAGCTGCGGTTTGCAGGAAGGCCCAAGCCCATCCTCTCAACTGAACCTTGGCATTCAGCAAAAGTAACCGATGGAACAGCAAGATGGTTACTGAAGGGAATTTCAGACCCCACAGGTTTAGAAACATTAATTAGGTTGTCAGAGTTGGATGGCAGGCAAGACAGTCCTCTTTTTGCTCAATTATTAACTCTCCTTTTTCAAAATGTTGTTTTTGTTTTGTGATGAGCCCTTGCAAGTAGCTGTGCATAATGACATGCAAATAGGAGGTGACCCCAGTGTTGGGAAGAGCTCCCATAAGCAGGAGGCCCGGGAAGAAGCCAGCGTCAGCTGCCAAAGAGCCTGCAGACCTTACCCTTTTCTCCAGGGATCACTGACTATAGAGCAAAAAGGCTTTTGAGAAGCCAGGCAGAGCGGTCCTTTCACCTTGGGAAATGCCCAATCTGCGTCATCCATGCAGATTCTGCAGAACCTTGAGAAGGACAAAAACCAATGCATTTCCTTCACCGCAGAACAAGCCCAGAATGAGAATTTCCCAAGTTGGACACATTACAAATGGCAAAAAAATATGAAGCTCTTCCGGCTTCAGTGAAATCATCACTAGTAAACATGAATTTGAAGCGGACTCCAATTTAGGAGCCTGCCACTGAGCTATTGCCTTTGTAGTATTTATTCAAGAAGCCATAAATTCTATGCGCCATACGACGCTCCTGAGAGACATTCATGAAAATTAGGGCTTAACAACACAGTGAGCAAACACCTATGAATCATTTCTTTAAAAAAATAAAAGGCACAGTATAAGAAAATAACCTCCCAGGCCACATATCTTAATTGAAAAACCATGTTGGTTAACAGCCAAAGCTCAACTAAATTTCTGATAAATTTCCTTTCCTAAGCGGCCTGTCAAGTAACAGGCAAAGATTTTTAACAACCTCGCTGAGCAATAAAATCACTAACATTTAAAACAAGACTCTCTAAAATCAGTTAATTCTCTTCTACATACATTTAAGAAAGTGTTCCCACTTCGGAAAAAAACAAGATAATGGAATTCAACAATCCATAGGAAGAAGCAAGGAAAGGATTGCACGTTTGTGAAACTAAAAGTTACTCAAGTTTTATTCCTCTCCCTCCTAAATAATCCTTTGTTTCAAATGATACAATGCTTGGTAGAGAAGACGTGTATCATGCTTTTCTTTAAGTTTTTATTTATTTGAGACAGAGACAGCAAGAGTGGGGGAGGGGCAGAGAGAGAGAGAGGGAAACAGAATCCCAAGCAGGCTCTAAACCACAAGTACAGAGCCAGATGCAGGGCGGGAAACCAAGAAACTGTGAGATCATGACCTGAGCTGAAGTCAGAGGCTTAACAGACTGAGCCACCCAGGCGACCCCATGCTTCTTAAAGTCATTAGTTAGTACTATGGACACTCATCATTTTATCATTTTATGATTGGGGATGGTACTTTGTTACAGTTTCACATTTGGAATCGGGATTAGCCCATGGGAAAAAATTATCTGGAAAACAATGGCTGAGGAATGGATGAAAAAGACCTAAACAAATAATAGAAGAAATAATGAGTCCATTTTTGGTTTTTGAAGTTGCCCCAATAATAATCTTATATTGCTGTAGTGCCATTTCATTTGTGAAGCACTTCCTTTTGCTCATGTTGGTTACTGAAAGAGAAAGAGCATGTGTTGTGCACATTTAACATTTGGAGAAATGCAAAACCAGGGAAGTTATATGGCTTCCCCTAAGACTGGGTGTGGGGAACCACAACCTATGGATGAAATCTACTTGGGGCTTGTTTTTTATACGGTCTATGAGTTAAGAATTACATTTATATTTTGCAAATAGAGTTTCTAAGTGAGTCCACTTCATCACTGACACCTTGCCTATGGGTGATTTTGCACAACAGCAGAGCAGAAAAGAGACTATATCACCCCGAAAGCCAAAAATATTTACTCTCGGGCCTTTTACAGAAAACACTGCTGCCTCCTGCCCCAGACCCATAGGAGAGCCATGAGCAGAGCCCAGATTTTTGGGAACCGACCACCAGTGTTGTTTCTACCTAATCTTAGGCCTCTTTGTAAAGTCTGTGATTCATCCCAGGCCTTTGTTTGAGGGATGAGAGGAAATTTACGAAGCATAAATGTAGGTACTTGAAATAGAAAGAAAGTAGGCATTGAGAAGGGAGCCAGATACAACAAATAAAGAGAAGAGAGGAGAGGAATTTGGCCCCAGCACAGACCACATCCAGAGTCTCACCTGATTTAGAAGATTTAAATGCTGAGATTTGAAACCTTTTCAGCTGAGGTTGCAGTTAGATTCAAGACTTCAAGTTTATGCTGGAATGGGTTCACTTCGGAGAGTATTGGAACAGGAAAAATGTATTTTGCATATGGGACTAGCATAAATGAGGGGCAGAGGGTAGACTATACTGGGTTGAATAATATCCCCTTGAAATTCATGTAAACCCCAAACTTCTCACAAAAGGAACTTTATTTGGAAATCTTTATAGGTGTAATCAAGTTCTGATGAGGTCATACTTGGGATGAGAATGGGCCCTAATCCAATGACTGGTGTCCTTATAAAAAAAGGGAAATTTGGACACAAAGAGGAGAATGCCGTGAGAACAGATTCCCACAGTGGAGAACTCTGCGTGAGGACAGGCAGGGGCTGGAGTGACATGTTTATGAGCCCCAAGGTCCCAAGGATACCCAGCACCGCCAAAAGCTAGGAGAGAAGCATGAAACTGATGCTTCCTCAGAGCCTCCGGGTAGAGCCAATCAATGTTGACTTAGACGTCTACCTTCTAAAACCAGGAGAGAATGCATTTCCGTTTTAAGCCATCCTGTGTGAGCTACTTTGTTACGGCAGCCCTGGGAACCTAATAAAGATTAGTGGTCGAGTGGACACAGGCTTATGAAGAAGAATTAAGACCAAGAGAGAAAGAGGAAGTGGTGGAATGCCAAACCCCATAAAAATGTTTTTGTTTAAAACATAAACTCTGAGTACTTCTGGAAGACCTTGAGGGAAAATGAAACAAAACTGAAATGGAGAGACCCTGATTTTTCAGTCTGATTGGGTTTTACAAACACATGTTGCCAAGGTAAATAAAACGAACTTATACTTAAGCCTTTCTTCCCAGTAGACCTGGTTACAAGTCCATCCCTTAAATTCCAGGCTTTACCCCATCGCCCCACCATGAACAGGAAACAAAGTGCATTTTACAACAAAGGAAAATGGATTAACTAAAATCTTCGCAATGATGTTCCTGACATACTTCTTTTTTGAAATAATCTTAAATTTTCACAACTAGACTCATTTTAAAAATTCCTTGTACATTGGATCCTTGAACAGTGTGAGAGTTGGGACATCTACTCCTAAAGAGTCCAAAATCTGCTTATAACTTCTGACTTCCGCAAAACTTACCTACTAATAGACTGCCGTTGCCCAGAAGCCTTACTGATAACATAAGCAGTTGATTAACACATATTTGGTATGTTATACATCTTATTACACTGTATTCCTATAGTAAAGAAGCTAGAGGAAATGTGCACAAAATCTTAAGAGAAAATTTATTTATAGTGCTATACTGTATTTATTGAAAACATCTGCACATATGTGGACTTGCACTGTTTAATCCTGTGTTGTTCAAGTGTCAACTGGATAAGTGATTAAAGAATAATGCTATACTTTTAATCAGATAAAATACATGTACTCAAAACCACTGTATCGTGGAAGCATCACAGTCACCTCTAGAAGCTCCCAATGGCTCAGTATGTACCTCTAACATTGCTTGGCACCAAATACACTAAAGGATAATTCTCCACCCCACCCTCACATACACACATTTTCAGCATAACATTCTTGAAGGTGGACACAAGATACATTCCTTCATTTCTTCAAAAATGCAAGGAAATGGTGGTAAAGGCATGAGGTTGCAGACACTACATAAAGTCAAGTCAAAAATTGGGTGCATACTATGTTCCTATGTAACTTGATCACTGAGTGATCAAAATTTAGACAGATTGCTTTGAACCTCCTTGTATATCATATATAAAATACACATGAGTACAGGGGCTACAAGTTTGTGATAAAACTTGTTTGTGATGGTCCTTGGGGTCCATCCTAAAGCCCATGAAATGCTGGCATTGTAGTAGCTACATTCTTTTTAGTAGACCCACAACAGACTCATCTTAGATTTTTCCTTTATCATGTCATGGTGTATCTTGGTATTAGTTAATTAATTTTTTTAAGTAGGCTTCACACTCAGTGTGGAGCCCAACCTGGGCCTTGAAATCAAGACCTCAACTGAGATCAAGCATTGGACACTTAACTGACTGACCCACCCTGGCATCTTCCTTGATACCAATTATTTTAAATAAACTATTTCTGACCTAAATTCTTTCCTAAAATAAAGAAAACCTGATTCCTCTGAGTGGTCTACAAGGCATTTATGACCCTACTTCCTGACTGGGAATTCTGGGAAAGTTGGCCATTGTAAGCCTAAGATCTCCACTGCACCAACGAAGAAATTAATGGGTTACCTTGTCTCGGCACCTGAAAAAGACAACATAAACGCCCACATTTCTGAATCCCAGCACACTGGGGAGCACTACAGTAGCCCCATGATAGAACTCCTGCAGGAGACAGACTACAGAGCCTACTAAGCTCATCACACTCCTCTGGAGTCCGAGCCCCAGATCTCCTTTGGCCTCTGACCAAAGCACTCTGTAAATCTTTTTGTCCAAAGACATATATGCTCTCTAGAGAAGAAATACATGTATTCACAAACAGGGCCAACACCCCAGTGGTGCTTACCTTATTCTGCTCACACGCATACTGTATCCTCAGGGTGTCCATGGCTCTGATCATGGATTGCATGGCGGTGAATATGTTTTGGTAAACCAGCTTCGTGAAGCCCTTCCTGTCTTCATCGCTGTAGCCAGACCCATGAATGATTCTCATTTGCTTGATAAAGGTACTTTTGCCGCTTTCACCAGTTCCTGGTAAGACAGCACAAGGGGAGAATGCAGTCAGCAGTCTTCAAAAGGAACACACGGGGAAAGAGAGGCTCTTTGTGTTGGCTTGCATCATGATCAACAGGGTTGACTGGGTCAATTCGGAAAGGGCCTGCCAGTAGCAGGATCCTAGACCTCAGGTGGAGGGGTCCCTATTCTGTACCCTGTGCTTTAGAATACCCGAGGTACCACCTCCTCTCCCCTCCCCCATCTTATTAAGGGTACATGAGTGTCCCTGTTCCTTGGAGTAATTCCATCCATCAGCTCTGGTAACCAGCACCGTTTAGGCCCCAAGGAACAGCTCCCCCACATCCTCTTTCCTAAGTTCCTTCATTGGCAACTGGGTCTGAAAGCCCCAAGCCTCGAAGCATTTCACTCCTCAAATAACAGCAGTGGTGATGGAGGCTGCATCAGAGCACGGGAAGGATCTGAGCGGTAGGATTGCAGTCTGATTCACCGGTCAATTCCTGCCTTTCAGACACGCGAGCACAAGTGATCCCTGCACAATCCATCACCAACCCCAGCTGTGCCAAGGGCCTGTATTCTGGCCCCTCCTTCTTCTGTTCCAACTTGTACGTCAGGAATCCTCCAAACTCACAAACCCTGCATGTGGTAGGGGAGGGCCTGTTTACAGGTCAAACCATTCCCGCTGCTTGGAGATGTCCAGACATAACATGTGTGACCCAAGATGCCAGGACTCCACATTTCAAGACATTTTTAAGTTTATTTATTTCAGAGAGAGAAAGCACAAGTGTGAGGGGCGGGGGTGGGGGGTCGGGAGAGAGAATCCCAAGCAGGCTCTACACTGTCAATGGAGAGCCTGATGCAGGACTCGAACTCAAACTGTGAGATCATGACCTGAGCCGAAGTCCAATGATTAACCAACTGAGCCACCCAGGCGCCCCAACCAGGACTCCGCATTAACATTAGACTGAGATATTGCTTGAAAAGACAATGACAATTATAGTATAAGTGATAAAGGTTTATATGATGCAATTAAAATATTTTCTAACATTTTCTGTGATAATTTATTGTACTTCAAACTAATATAAGGTTACATGTCAATTATAACTTAATAAAAGAAGATAATTTATTGTAGGAGATCCCATTACGATGTTTGGAACAAGTCATATTATACTCATGGTCCATTTTCAAATCTCAATATTGTTTTAGGACTCTTTTAACATTTCATGTCATTCATGTCAATACACACACACACACACACACACACACACACACACAGGGCAAAGTTTCTTCAAATTGAAATTAATGAGCCGCTTTCTCAGAACTAAAGTGATTCAAGGCAAGTTGTAACTTCAAATGGATGAGTTGTACCATACTCAAGTTATATTTTAACAAATCTGTTGCAAAAAAAAAGTTGTCAGGTGCCTGGCTGGCTCAGCTGGTTAAGCGGCTGACTTCTGCTCAGGTCATGATCTCATGGTTTGTGAGTTCAAGCTCAGCATCGGGCTCTGTGCTGACAGCTAGGAGCCTGGAGCCTGCTTCAGATACTATGGCTCCCTCTTTCTGCTCCTCCCCCGCTCTTGCTGTTTCTCTCTCTCTCTCTCCCCCCACCCCAGAAGTGGATATCAAAAAGAAGTCGTCTAACTCAGTGTTTCTGTCAAAAGAACACAAATTAAATGAAAACCTTAATTAAAATATACCTAGTGATTTTTCTATAATGGCAGCAAAAATTGTGGAGTCAGAAATTATTAATTACAAAATCCTTATTACTCATCCATTTCTCATTGGCCCAACAAACTACCAGACAATGCAATTACAGACAAATTCAACCTCTGGAACTTTGCTAACTCTTAGTCACATAAAAACCAAAGCTGTATACATCTTGTCTGACATTATTTTTTTTTTAATTTTTTATTTTTGAGAGACAGGGATAGGGCGAGCAGGGGAGGGTCAGAGAGAGAGGGAGACACAGAATCCAAAGCAGGTTCCAGGCTCTGAGCTGTCAACACAGAGCCTGATGCAGGGCTCGAACCCACGAACTGCGAGATCATGACCTGAACCGAAGCCAGACGCTCAACTGACTGAGCCACCCAGGCACCCCTTGTCTGACATTTTAAAGACATGTTTGTCAGGGCGCCTGGGTGGCTCAGTCAGTTAAGCATCCAACATGGGTTCAGGCCATGATCTCGCTGTCTGTGGGTTCGAGCCTCGTGTCAGGCTCTGTACTGCCAACTCGGAGCCTGGAGCCTGCTTCCGATTCTATGTCTCCCTTTCTCTCTGCTCCTCCCCCATTCATGCTCTGTCTCTGTCTCTCAAAAATAAAGTTAAAATAAAAGTTAAAAAAAATTTTTTTTAAAAAACATGTTTGTCATGGTAAGATAACAGCACATAGTGATAACGGTTAGCTCGACCGTTATAACCTGTAACTACGTGAACTTACGGGATGTGGGTCTCTATTTATACTCTTGCCATGGGCCCTGCAAACATCAGGGCAGGGCCTATCACAACGGACCTGAGAAACACTTAAAGGAGAGTCCCCCAATTTTTCCACACGGATTGTTAAGTTAGAACGGTTAGCATTTGTTAAGACTTTCCATTCCAAGGAAAAAATGTTCCTTCAGACTGACCTTTTAAAAAACCCACACCTGCTTTTCTATCAACCCACTCGCACTCCAAACTCTCAGTGGCATCCCACTCACCCAGGAATAAAGACTCCCTCAGGATGGCCCAGAAGGCTGTGTGGTCTGGCCCCTTGGGCTTCACCAGCCTCCTCTTGTACCACACCTCCTCCCACGCCCGGCTCTCTGGCACACTGGCCTTCTTGCTGCCTTTGTTCACGCCCTGCACTTTCGTCCTGCTCACCTTGACTCTTGGCCTGGCCTCCCTGATGAGTTCAAGTTCTCCAACTGTAATTCTCATGGTACCAATCATAGCATGTGCTCCAGCCACATTTGTGCCTGTTAATGCCATTCTCCTTGGGACATGTTTCCCCCACTGGACACTGCGTTCCATAAGGGGAGACACGGGCCACATTTCCTTTTACTCACATCGTTTCCCCTTGGGCCAGGTGTAACGGTAGAGGCCACTTTTAGGCAACAGGCTTGAGCAATGGAAGGTCAAGCAAGGCAAGGGGGCCCACAGTGACCACTAGGCTGATCCAGCAGGTGCCCCATCTTAAAATATCCATAAGCCCTAACTGACCAGTGGCCTACCTACAACCAGGCACAGTCACCAAAAAAGGGAAAATTCATGCATCCCCATCCCTCCTCATCTTCTCCCTTTCACAGCAGCCCTCACCCACTGCCTTGCTACAGACAGCCGCTCCTCTGCGGTCCTGCCCTCCACTCTCTTGCAACGTATTCAATAAACTTCTATCTCCTTTGTTTTGCTCGGGGTGAATCCTTTCAGGATCCACACCACCACCTCTCACCTGACCGTCACCGCACATTTGGGCGTCCCCATTCAATAGGGAGAGAGACATCGCAATAATGTCTGACACTTAGCACATACGTAATAAGGCTTTAAGTTACTTTTTAAAACTGTGGTAAAATACACGTACACTACACCATCTTCCTCATTTTTTTAACATATCAAGTTTATTTATTTTGAGAAAGAGAGAGAGAGAGTGGAGGAGGGTGCAGAGTAAGAGAGAGTGCAGAGCCCAATGCGAAGCTCAAACTCACAAACTAGATCATGACCTGAGCTGCAATCGAGAGTCAGACACTTAACTGACTGAGTCACTCAGGAATCCCAACCATCTTCATCATGTTTAAGTGTCCAGGTCATGTTAAGTACATTCACATTGGTCTACAGTCCAGAACTCTCTCCCTCCGGCACATGTATGAAACAACCCCTCACTCCTCCCTCCTTCCAGTCCTGCGGACCACCCTTCTACCACCTGTCGCTGTGAATGGGACTGCTCTAGACACTTCACAAAAGGAGAATCACACAGTAGTTGTCTTTTTGTGGCTGGCTTATTTCACTTAGCATAATGTCCTCTAGGTCCAGTCAAGATGTAGCATGTGACGGGATTTCCTTCATTTAAAAAAATTTTTTTTAATGTTTTATTTATTTCTGAGAGAGAAACAGCACGAGCAGGGCAGGGTCAGAGAGAGGGAGACACAGAATCTGAAGACAGGCTCCAGGCTCTGAGCTAGCAGTCAGCACAGAGCCTAAAGCAGGGCTCGAACCTACAAACTGTGAGATCATGACCTGAGCCAAAGTCAGTCACCTAACTGACTGAGCCACGCAGGGACCCCAGGATTTTCTTCCTTTTAAAGGCCTGAATAATACAGCAGTATTTGAGTTCATGATAGTATTTAAAAATATACCCAGTCTCAACTACCTGCAGTATCCACACCTTGGGAAGAGAGAGCAGGTGATCCCTCTTAACTGCCCAGTGTACTATGGGAGTAGCAATGACTTCAACCACTGCAGGAACCAGCCCAACAAGCGGCCAAGCAGGAGCTTTGTCCTGATTCTCTGTGACCCTTTCTGGATTACTCCTCCTTCCCAATAATGGGGACTATTCGAGAAGTCACTGTAGCAGCTACTCTAGACAACCTCCTCTCTCACTCACAATCACCCTATAAGTACACACAATCTGTGTGTACTATCACACTGATTTATTCAATCAGACTAACGACAGACTCTATTGTCAGGGAAGGAGGTCAGGGTCACAACCAAAAGGACTTAGTTAAACTCATCTAAAGGCAAATGGGAAGCCCACAGCCACATGCTGAACTCTGAGCCCTGACACGGCCACCATCTTGTAGACCCACACGGCCGGGGCACGAGGAAGAACCTTCAGACAGGTGAGCGTTCTCCCAGGCAGCCTCACTTCCTCTTCCTGCTACCTCACTTCCACTTCCGGAGGCAGAAAAGGTGGGCTAAAGATGAGGCAACTGGCTATGAGTCAGCAAACAAGCCAAGCTTGGTGCCAATGCAGAATTGGGCCCAGAAGCCAGGCTGCCAATGCCTCAGGCTTCAGGTTCACCGATGCTATCACCTCCCTTGAAGGAAGTGTTTTCTCCGGCATCCCCTCCACAGAAAGGCCTGTCCCCTTAGAGCAACTAAGCACCTAGGACAGCCCAGTGGAGCACATCCCCTAATTGCAGACCTCTCACAACTTGGTCGCATAAGGGGAAAGCGGGAGAGTCACTCTTTTGAGTGCCATGCACAGTGCTTGCTACATAGTTGGCTATCAAAGGATGGCTAAATAAAAGTATGAAGGGAACAAATGTGAGAAGCCACAGTTTTCTCCCAGAGGTCTTATATCATCATCAGTCACATAAAAATACGATATAGATTGTGCAGAGGATTGCAATGACACCACCTGCCCATGAAGCCTCCATTTTTCACCTACTCCTGGCTGCCCAGGTCCCTGAAGCAATGTGAGGACCTGTGGGAAGACTCTATACTGTCTAAACTTCATCCCTAGTCCGTGATAACTCTAGATCTCTGCTTCTAGAGAATCCTGGGGTCCCTGAATCTCCTATGGACTATGACACAGCCGTGCACTCTTCCGTTCCACCCCCACAGGGTCGACCTCTGGTCCAGGGCTACCTTACCCCAACACATACTAATCCTTCTGCATCTTATACACCACAAAGCTGATGTGAAAGGAGAGACTATGTCACTATCTCAAGGTGTAAGCTGTGATTTTGGCCCCGAGACCAGAAAAATCACTCTAGACTCAGCCCAAAGTTCTACCAAAGTAGAGATCTTTTTTAGTTATACAGGCTGGACGTTCACTTACAAGAGGTTAAAGCCAACCTCACCACCAGCCCCAAACATAGAAACAGTTTTTACAAGTCATTGCTTCTTGCTTTGGGACAGGGAGCATTTCCCAAAAAAAAAAAAAATGTTAAAGATGATTTTAAAAGTTAATTTAAAAAGAAGATAAAAATAGGGGTACCCAGGTGGCTCAGTGGATTAAGCGTCCAACTCTGACTCAAGGTCATTATCTCACGGTTCGTGAGCCCTGCATTGGGCTCTCTGCTGTCAGCAAAATCCACTTCAGATCTGATGTCCCCCCTTTCTCTTTGTCACCAGCTCATGCTCTCTCTCAAAAATAAACATCGAAAATTACCTTAAAAGTTTTTTTTAATGTTTTATTTATTATTTGAGAGAGAGAAAGAGAGAGACAGACAGACAGACAGACAGCATGAGCAGGGGAGGGGCAGAGAGAGAGGGAAACACAGAATCTGAAGACAGGCTCCAGACTCTAAGCTAGCTCTCAACACAGAGCTCAATGCGGGGCTCGAACCCACAAACTGTGAGATCATAACCTGAGCCAAAGTTGGATGCTTAACTGACTGAGCCACCCAGATGCCTCATTATTAAAAAAAAAAAAAGAAGAAGATATAAGCTCATTTGATGAATACCAATATCTTAAAATATTCTTCAGTTATATATTATGGTTATTTGAAGAACAAAAAAACTAAACATGGAACAAAACAGGCTAGGTTAAAGGCACAAAGAGAGTGATAGACACACTCCCCTGGGGGCAGAGTCCAGAGGAGAGTGACTCGGTGAGAAGTCCGCTGCTCTCATGGAAGCCACAACACAACCCAGTTAGAACCTTCTATCTCTAAAAGAGAAAATGCAAATGATAAAGATTACATAGTTTATTGAATCTTTGTCCAAGGTCGAAATTTGTCCAAGGTCACTCAGCTAGCTTGCAAGTGCTGAGTCTTCGGTCTAAATTCAGGTCTGTGTTGGTATGTGCACTTCCCATGATAACACCATGTAGTAGTTTTACAGTGAGTGTTTCCCCAAATAAATGATCAGGTCACACCCTCCTATCGTTTTAAGCAGTCTTCATCTGGTATGGATGTTGCAACACTTAGGACTTTATCTTTAATCCTTCAGAGCTCTGCCCTAAATGAGAGTTCTCCAGCAGCAGATGGGGGCAAGAGGGGGGAGCGGTGGGGGTGAGGGGTTCACTCTGCAGTAACATTCTGACTGGGACCACAGGAACCAACAAACTCAAGCTAAGGATCTGAGCTGAGCTCCCTCATCTGTTCTCAGCCGAAACTCAACACTCATTCGCTGACTACAACTATTTATTATATGCAAGTAAAGGAAAAATCTAAAGGAAATGATTTTTTAAATGAAAATTATTGGTGACTGGAGGATTAAGTGACTTAGATGTACAGCCCACCCCCCACGTCCCCCACAGTCACATTTTAGAAGGTGGGATTGGGTCAGGATCAAGGTCTATTCTGCTTTGGTTTTTGTCTCTTTGTGAGGACTTTCTTCCAGGCTCACCCACAAAATCCAACAGATAATGAAGACAACTTGAGCTCACCCTGAGGACCGCTGTTTGATTCGATTCACAGGGAGGGGGCAGCCTTAGCTTAGAAGGTGCACTTTGGTGTCAGGTTACCAAGGGATTCAATCTGAGCGACAGGGGTCAGAGGTGGGAGGACGAGGAGGGGACCACAGACTGGCCGGACTTTCACTCCTGGGCCCAACTCTGTTAAAACACAAGATGGGCAAAGGAATAAAATTACCCTCCCATTTCCAGATTCTGTTCCAGATATTAATAAAGGAAACGGCTCTTTGTCCCATTTCGTTTTCAGCTCCTATTTGGAGGGAAAACCCCAACAATGGTCATAAGTACTTTTCAACTTGCATTAAGTCTGAGGCTCTTGCTTATCCTCATCTTCTTGCAACTATCCTGTCATCCAATCAGCAGATAATTTGTTGGGAAAGCAGTCTGGCGGGTAACAGAGATCCCCCCAGAGGCCCAATACCAGTTCTCTACTTCCTTGCTTCCTGGTTCTGGGCAGGAGACCAAAATGCCTCTCAAGTAAGGTGCGCACATGCTCCTGTAAAGCCCTGCCTGCCGTCTCTGTCCCTTCCCTAGCCCCTTAAATAGGAGTCATTTCCTTTCTCAGAATAACCACTCACTAAGGGGTTAAAAACTCAACATACACAGCTTGCTACTGGAGCATGCCTAACATAGACCACAGGCTTCTTGCTTTCCGTGGGTGAGGGGTGTGCACCTTTGACCTTGAGTGGCTGTGTTACACTCTTGTCCCTTGCATGTACTTAACCACTGTTTTCCAAGACCTCATCATTTTTGTGCCCATCTTGTGCCTTTTTTTTTTTTACCATACTCCTATACAACATGTATGATTTTTAATATTTAGCAAAATTTTTTACTCAATCAGATAAGCTTATGAAAGGAAACACGAATACGTGAAAAACTCGTATCATTCGCCATGATTAATTAAATGTATTAAAATAAAGTAAGACTTCAGCAATATTCCAACTAAAAAAATCATGTCTACCACAAGTGACGAGGGATCATATTTTGGTAAATTGACACAAATCACTGCCGTCTTTATGTGAAACTTACCCTTTTACTTAAAGGAACTTCCCCCTCTTTTTCTCCAGAGACTTCTGGAATTCTACCCATGAACCTCATCCAGAGACAAAAAAATAAAAAATAAAAAAAACATTGAGAGTTAAAATTCATGTGACTGAAAAGGGGCCAACAAAATGTCTCAGCACTAAAATTCTAAACTCTTTCTGAGATTTGAGAAAGCAATGTGAGATTCAG
The DNA here is from genome assembly GCF_006229205.1 of Suricata suricatta. Taxonomy (NCBI): domain Eukaryota; kingdom Metazoa; phylum Chordata; class Mammalia; order Carnivora; family Herpestidae; genus Suricata; species Suricata suricatta. The sequence goes on along the minus strand of NC_043712.1, from coordinate 72,526,631 downwards.
CTTTCAGCTTAATGTTAAATACACAGAAAGGCTCATGAGGAAAAAAAGTTGCCTTTGAGGAGCCAAGAGGGAACAGAAGCCAAAGCAAAATAAATCCTTTGCAAGTGATAGACCAAGGACATCTGAACAGTACACCAATTGTTCTCAAGTTCACCTACAATCCTTTGTAAAGACAGCCTCCCCGAGAGCCAAAGCAAGGAGCTGATAAAGCTTCTCCGACGGGCAGAGGCGTCTCCAGTGTTCTGGGATGTTTTCTGAACCCATCTGTGAGAAGCCGTTGTTTTGTTTTGTTTTTCTAGCTCAGCTTTACAGAGGACAAAAACAGAGCAAAAATGTAAGTCAAAACATAAATACGGACACAATTCTAGATGTTTGTGTAAATGACGGAGACCTACAGGCAGACAAGGGTATGGACCAACTGGCAGGACCAGCAGGGGCCTCTGTGGGGCCTCATTGCTCTTGTTCCAGAGCACCTCTGGGGCCTAAAACACAGCACGTAGGAGGAACGTAACTATTATTTGTGAATGAGTATTTATTGACCAAGACAACCAGGATGGTCATGATTTTGAAAAGCAACAGATGAGATTTGTGTGACCAAGAGAGGACTCAGGACTAGGTAGATGAGTCTAGTGAGTAGATGAAGTAACCCCACACAGGGGCAGGTGTCCTACTGCTTGCCCTTTCCATGGGGACACACAGGACCCCATGCAAGCCAAGCAGGGAGGTTCAGCTTCGGTATCAGGGTTTCCTGGTAGCAGGATAAATCAGTTTAAAAAAATTCTTCCCATGAAATCTTTAAGCACAAGCAGTTCTCGGCGGCAAGGAGGGCTGCCCTGGGGGAGTGCCTGGACTTGTGGCGCTCTGGCTTCTGTAACTCACAGGTGACCTTGGGCAGCAGCCACCCACACAGTAGGAGTTTCTGCACCTGTGAGTGCTATAATCCTAGTGGTGGTTATTGTCAAGATACCGATGGAGGAGACAGTCTGTCGCACATTGGGGAACATTCCAAATGATTTCTCACTGCAACACTGGAATGAATGTTTTTGCTGCCCCCAAATTCACATGTTGAAAACCTAACGCCCAAGGTGATGGTATTAAAAGGTACTTTGCAGAGGAGGGCATGGTGCCTGGAGGTGGGGGGGCTCAGTTGGTTCAGTAACCAACTCTTGATGACTCTTGATTTCGGCTCAGGTCATGATCACACGGTTGTGAGATGAAGACCTGGAGCCCCACTATGCTGACAGTGCGGAACCTGCTTGGGATTCTCTCTCCCTTTCTCTCCCTCTCGCTCTCTCAAAAAATAAATAGACTTCAAAATAAATAAATAAACAAATAAAGGGGCGCCTTGGTGGTTCAGTCAGTTAAACATCCAACTTCAGCTCAGGTCATGATCTTACTGTTGGTGGGTTTGAGCCCCATATCTGGCTCTGTGCTGACAGCTCAGAGCCTGGAGCCTGCTTCAGACCATGTGTCTCCCTCTCTCTGTGCCTCCCTGGCTCACACTCCGTCTCTGTCTCTCAAAAATAATTAAAAGATTAAAATTTTTTTAATCTAAATAAACAGATAGATAAATAAATAAATGGTCCTTTCCATGAATGGGATTGATGCCTTAATTTAAAAAAAACCCCAGGGATGCCTGGGTGTCTCAGTCAGTTGAGCATCTGACGTCGGCTTGGGTCCTGATTTCACGGTCCATGGGTTTGAGCCCTGCATTGGGCTCTGGGCTGACAGCTCAGAGCCTAGAGCCTGCCTCAGATACTGTGTGTCTCTCTCTCTCTTCTAGTCCTTCACTGTCTCTTTCTCAAAAATGGATAAAGATTAACATTATAAAAAGAGAGAGAGACCCCAGATAGCTCCCTCAACCCACCTACCTTGTGAGGATCTAAGGAGAAGTCTGCAACCTTGAAACCCTGAAATGTGTGCTTGCTGGCACCCTCATCTCTGATTTCCTGCACGAACCTGGGATTTTGCATTGTCAACCAGAAATCCTGGGGTGTTTATACGCTCAGTTCACAAACTCTTTGGGAAGCACTTCTCTAGGGCTCCAGAGGGGAATGTGCACTAATGTAATCTACCCGGGACAGGAATGCTCAAGTTTTTACATCATTCTTGACTCAGAGTCTTTTTACACCAAGGTTTAATTTAATTTCTGCATGAATAAAATATCCCTACGGAAGCTCTGATTTTCCAATTCTAGAGGGAAAACATTTTTCGAGTGCCATAAAGATTCACTTATTTGAGTCGGTGCTGTCTGCTCGTGCCCAACCCCCATGTCACCATCACAGCCATGTCACTGATCTCCAGCTTCTGTGTCTGCAAACAGAGGGGTTGCTACCTTTCACCATAAAAGGAGAAAGAGCAATGTCCTAGGAACAGAGAACTGGAAGACAGGGCTCAGAGCTGCTCTCTCAACAGAAGAGGTGAATACAGGGCTTTGGAGATCAAAATGGAGAAGCTGCAAGAAATTAAGTGAGGAGACTCAGTAGATAGTTTGAGATTTTTTTTTAAAACCTAGTAATAGGGGCACCTGTGTGGCTCTGTCCGTTAAGCACCTGGCTTCTGGCTTCAGCTCGGGTCATGATCTCATGGTTTGTGGGTTCCAGCCCCACGTTGGGCTCTGTGCTGACAGCCAGCTCAGAGCCTGGAGCCTGCTTCAGATTCTGTGTCTCCTTCTCTCTGACCCTCCCCTGCTTGTGCTGTCTCTGTCTCTCAATAAATAAATAAATAAATAAATAAATAAATAAATACATAAATAAATAAAATAATTTTAAAAACCTAATAATAAAACAATGGGGAATGAAAAGGTGCTATATCAATGTTACAGTCTTTCTGTTAATCATTAATTATTTTTAGATTCTATAGTCTTTCTAGTTTCATTAACCCGCAAAATCATCCTCATTGACTAACCAAAAAGAACTGAATTTCCAACAATTCCAGTGGCAATTCCTGCCATATTCTGTCCTCTTTGGGTGACATTTTGGTCAAGAATTATTTAGGTTCAAACTTGATTTCTGAGTTCTTATATCAGACTCAAGCCAAACAGTCATGCTGATAATTTTAGTCACAAACAATTCAATACTTTTTCTGATTTGAAATATCAAAAATAATGTCCTTCTCATAGTTGTCATAAGTGTATTTAAAAGTTTAAATGCAGTCAAACAATGAGGCTAATTTTTACTCTAATTTGAGTTATTTACCTATACAACCAAATTTCTATCATTTGTTTTAAATGTGGTATTCTTTAGAGATTCAATAAAATTTATTGCATTATTAACTGCTTTATGTCAGGAAACAGTTGTCAATGATGGATGTGTCACTGATCTCTTATAAGTAATCACATGGCCTAGAGAGCTTTGTTACCAATCATTTTAACTGACCCTTCCATAAAGAGTGACACAATTTTGAGAATTTTGCTCGTTCTGTGCCAACTGTCCATCTGTATCAGATTCTGGAAAAGTAACATAATATACAGAATCTTAACAATCAGATGCTCTATTTTGGAGACTCCCTGGCCATCAATTACTTACCCCTTAAAAAAAATGGTTAAACCATGCCAGGGGTACAGAAAAAAACTTCAGATAAACTCTGTAGCTGACAGCTAAAATATTAGCAATTTCGTTAGAAGTACAACTCATGTCACTTGGAAGGAGAGTCATGAGTTCACTTTCTGCTCTATGATTCTGACTCATTGTTTTACTTTCCCTAAAACACAAATGGTAAGCATTTTCATAAGTGGTTTTAGAATCTTCCACTGTTCATCATTCCTCCTGAAAATTAACATTCCCTTCCCCCTTCTTACTGAAATGTTCACCAACAAATTGTGACACCAGGGCACAGATAAGACTGTGACCTCTCAACCATTGGACGAATATGAGGAGTAATTGTTCTTTCCTTTTTCAAGCCTTCCTTTAAATTCCAGTTAGTTAACATAGAGTGTAATATCAGTGTCAGGTGTAGAACTTTATTTATCTCTGAAAAAAAAATTTCCTTTCTATTGCACAACTGTAAATCAAGGAAGATCCCAGTCAATTCAGGATGTTTTTAGAGTCATTTCCATCATTATTAGTTGAGCACATAGTAAGTGCCTAGGCTAGGCACTAATTCTAGGCCATGAGTCTTCAGCTAAGTGGGGAAGGCCAACTCCTTAGTTTCCTTTCTTCCAGGCCAAGATCCCTTTGAGCCTCAGTCTCCCCAAAACTATTAGCTCTAGAATGACTAAGACTAAAACATTTAAGTTATAATTTTTCAACTTGTCTCCTACTGATATCCAATGAAAGTACTTACATATACATATATACTTGGAGTGCCTGGGTGGCTTATTTGGTTAAGTGCCTGACTCTTGATTTCAGCTCAGTCCATGATCTCATGCTTTGTGAGATCAAGCCCCGCATGGGGCTCTGTGATGACAGCATGGAGCCTTCTTGGAATTCTCTCTCTTTCTCTCTCTCTGCTCACCCATGCTCACTCTCAAAAATAAACTTAAAATGTATATCTATATATACTTAATTTCCCAGGGACAATCTAATGATTCATAACTAATAATAATTCTCAGCCCCACTCATCAAGCTCTATTTGTGGGAAGAGGTTTTCAAAAACTATCTAGACTTCTCTGTCTAGGATGGATTATAATGACCAAGATGACCATATCTTCCAGTTGCTCAGGACTGGCCTTAAGTCTATACCTGCTGCCTGAAGTAATTATTAATGCATCCTTTATCATTCTCAAATGTTCTGGTCTGGACAATGAAGTACATGATCACCATTAGTATACTCTGCCATATGGGGCTGGGAGACACTTGAGAGCATCCTCTGATGTTGTAACTCTAATTCACTACTTAGCCCCGTGTAAGAAAATCCATCACCAGCCAGCTTTTGCTTTTCATAAGCCTCCACCTGAGCAACAACAAAACCCCAGCTTTCCAGTAACAGAACAAATTTCATATATTGGAAAGATTTATTTTTTTGACCTTGCTGTAAAACCAGCTCAACGTCACCACCCAACTAGCTGCTTTCTTACACAGTGGGGAAATGTGTGCGGGAGAGGTCATTTAACTAAAAAAATCTGTATATGAGATAGCGTTTATCTCTATTAATTATATCTCCAGTGACCTACTTATGGAGGAAAAACAGCTTTCCACCAAAAGCCAATTTGATGCCTCTTCCATGGCTGTAATTAAACATAGGAAAGAAATGGTTATAATTTATATACATATATATAAATGGTATATACTACTCTTTTCTCGTTCTATCAACAGTTAGATGCCTTTGCTCTGATAATAACAAGGGTTAGTCCTCTAAGGTGAAGGGAAGCAAGATAGAATAATTTGGGGACTATTTTCATTTTACCCCAATGATACCGATAAGCTCTTGAGGTCTTGTCTTTGGGATAATGGAAAAGGCAGTAGAGCAACTTAACAATAGCCAAGTGCTCCATTTTGGTTTGAGTATGTCTTCTTGGCGCTAAAGGGCCTATCTTCCTGGAATCCTAGATTTTTAATATGGTATTTAACTGTGTGACTTTAGACTGATAACTTTAACTCTCTGAACTTCAATTTCTTCATCAGTTAAGCGGCCAGAATAATACCACTTTTGTCACCATTTGTTCTAAGAAATAAGTCACTTTAATTCTTGAAAAGAATATTCTAATTTTAATTCTTATGATATATAGAAAGAGTGGTAACTTTGGAAATGTAAAGAGGGAATATAATGGTTTGGAAGATTGAATGCATTCTCAAGACAAAGTTATAATAACCTCTCTGACCAGGTCATTGGTGGCATTTCTAATAATGGGGAAATTAGAGAAGCAGTGCCTGTATTCATTTCCTAGGCTGCTGTAACCAAGTATCACATACTGGGTGACTTAGAACAAAAGAAATTTATTCTCCAGGCACCTGGGTAGCCCAGTTGGTCAAGCGTCTGACTCTAGATTTCAGCTCAGATCATGATCTCATAGTTGTTGGGATTGAGCGCCGCCTAGGGCTCTGTGGTGCCAGTGTGGAGCCTGGTTGGGATTCTTTCTCTCCCTGCCCCTCCCCTGCTCATGCTCTCTCTCAAAAATAAATAAGCATTTTTTAAAAAAGGAATTTATTGGGGCACCTGGGTGGCTCAGTCCGTTAAGCATCCGAATTTGGCTAAGGTCATGATCTCGCAGTCTATGGGTTCAAGCCCCATATTGCGTTCTGTGCTGACAGTTCAGAGCCTGGAGCCAGCTTTGGATTCTGTGTCTCCCTCTCTCTGCCCCTCCCATGCTCGTGCCCTGTCTCTCTCAAAACTAAATAAGCATTTAAAAAAAAATTTTTTTAATTTATCCTCTCACAGAGGCTCTGAGAGAAAACTCTCTTCCTTGCTTCTTTCCTGGCCTCTGGGGGTTGCTGACAACCCTCAGTGCTTCTTGGTCTAATGGCAGCTTAACTCCAATCTATGCCTTTGTCTTCACTTTGCCATCAGTCCTCAGTATCTGTGTTCAAATGTCACTCATCATAGGACACCCACCCTAATCCCGCTTGACTAGCTACCAAGGCAGTATTTCCAAATAAACTCACATGTGAATCTGTGAAGATTCCAAACTCATCACGAATTGGGGGCACTCTAGTCAACCCAGTGTCTGTTTGAGCAAAGTGATCACAGGCTCAACACCCCAAGAAATTTGATATAATTATGGGTAGGATTTTACAGAAATGGAAAGCAAGAACACTAGGGGATTCCTCTGCATTCTCCCTCTCTCTCTCTCTCTCTCTCTCTCTCTCTCAGAGCACATTCCAGCAGGGGGGTGGTGTAGAAGGAGAGGGAGACGTTTAATTAGGCTCCACACCCAGCATGGAGCCAACATAGGGCTCTATCTCATGACCCTGGGATCGCGCAACCTGAGCTGAAATCAAGAGTCAAATGGTCAACCGACTGAGCCACCTAGGTACCCCCCTTCACGCTTTCTAAACATAGCCAACGTTTATAGTTTCGACATGAAAGACAAAAGGGCCCTGCATTGTTTGCACTTATCCTAAAACCACCATGTGGACCATTTCTAGGATGCTCACGAATTTTCTCCTCACTGTTTTTGTCCCGACACTTGTGTCCTATGTGAAACAACCTCCCTTCAGTCAAGTTACTTTATTAGGGGTAAATGTGAGTGAGCAATTAAGACTCCACATCAAAGCAGCAACATAATTTTAATTTTATCAAGAAGAACTCCAAAGTTTCGTTTCAGAGGTCCCATCCCCATGTGATTTGGTCAAACGATTGTTCTTTCAAGATGAACATCTTTTAAGAAGGCATAGATTCGCTAGTTCGACACAAACGACCCCACATTCTATCCATAGTCCCCACGGTCTTATGCCAGGTCCCACTACACATTTAAGGCACCTGCTGGAGCCCTGAAAATAGGAGTCTGCCAGCCCTGAGCTCCATGACGTCTCATACCCTCCGACCCTGAAACCAGCCCTCCTCACCCAAACTACGACCATCACTTGACTCCCTTTCACCCCAAATCCCCTCACTCGATGATTACGAGGCTAACCATTTTCCCCGGTTATTCAGTTGTTTTGTAGTTATTCTCAGTTCAGCTTTTGCCTCCTTCACAACTAGATTAAAAATAGCTCTGTATTTTGTATCCTCCCACAGCACCTAGCCTAACAATCTGCACAGAACAGATATATACATGCATGCAGGCTAAAAACCAAAGGGCCAGCAAGACATCTGCCATGATTCTCATCTTCCAGGACTTGACACAGTGCTACCCTTAGAGCTGCACAGAGAAGCTCCCAACTTTAGATGACCTTTTTCCGAACCTCCTTCACCTCCTTATCCAATGCAATGGCGAGACCATGGGGCCAAAGGGACAGGCCACTTGTAGTCTGTGTCCTCTCCCCAGCTTCACACCCACGCTCCATGTGCCTTTAAGACCCTGGAATGCCACTGGCCCTGGGCTCACTTCCATTACCTATGTGGACCCTTCCCCTATCCATCCTCTTGAGCATGAACATGCCATTGGAATGCGCAACCCTAAGCCCTGAAGTATAGCTAAGGAACAGACGTTTTGAGGGGATGTGGACGAAGCTTGGATGTGATTAGCCGAGTGCATGTGAACCTTCTGTGTTCTGTGTGGGGGTGACGGTGGCAAGATGACAGCTTGGCATCCAGTTTCCATGTGTTCTCTCACCTGGTCCAGCAAATGTTAAGTAGCTCAATATGCACTCAGGGTTGAAGAGGTAAACAGTAATGGCAAAATTTCCTATCTCTCACTTTTACCTTGGACATACACTCCAGCCTCAGTATATTTCTCAGAGAAATAACTTTCAGTTACTTGCTGAAAGGATGATAGATTAAAATGAGTACTTGTTTTCACTGAGGGCTGCTAAGAACTGAAGAAAACTTCAAAAGCATGTAAGGATGGTACCTATTATTGGCTAAATATGCTAAGAGTCTTCTGACTTAGCCAGTGTTTCTGGACCAGACGCATTACTCAGGAAAATTGGGAATGATGTCACATGGTCACATTCAAATCAATATCCACTCTGAACTAACCATCACCACAGGGCACATCCAGGTTCCGAGTGCATGCATTATCATAAAATACTTTCGAGTTAGGCAGTACAGTGTGAAATCAATTTGACAATACTAATGAAGAGTCCATTTAAATTATCTTTGAAGTAGCCATTAAATCACACTTCATATATTTTCCTATGATCTAACCATTATCTATCTTTGAAATCCAAACAGAATCATACGGGAGATGGAAATGATATGGTCTTGGCAGGATTTGACCCAAGTCAGGTTGTTCACAAAAGAAACAAGATTAGTTACAGGCTACAGTGTGCATATTAAAATGGTCATTTCCATATCCACTCTCTTACACTGAAAAATTAGTTACCGTAGATCTCAAGCTCAGATTTGAGATTTTCCCTTACTGGTTATGATACTGTGAGCCTAATTTGTGCTTTAAATGTTTTTTTTTAAATTTATTTTTGTGAGACAGAGAGAGAGACAGCGTGAGCAGGGGAGTGTCAGAGAGAGAGGAAGACACAGAATCTGAAGCAGGCTCCAGGCTCGGAGCCAGCTGTCAAAACAGAGTCCAACATGGGGCTCGAACCCACAAACCGAACCATGAGATCATGACCTGAGCCGAAGCTGAACGCCCAACCGACTGAGCCACCCAGGCGCCCCAACAATGAATATTTTCAAGCCTCCTGGTTAGTCTTTGGCTGTCCCCACCTGAACATACATGGATGAATGTCTTTTCCATTACAGCCTTCAGGGGGAAATAAATCAACCTCCTTGGCAGATTAGCTAAGAATTTTCATTCAACTTTGTACAGAACTTACATGCCCCCAAATCAACAACAACCAAACCAGGAATCCTTGGCTTACATTCTCTGACACAGTTTGATGTGCATTCTCTAGCTGTTCTTCTCCTTCTCTCCCTCCTCATTATTTCTTGGATTCTGGATCTTCTTGAGTTCCCGGAGGATACAATTTTCATTCATCCACTCATTGTTTTATAATCTAAACTCTGTTCTGCAGATTAACAGGGTTTTAACTTTCTTTATGTGGATTGTGATATCTGGTCAACCACTAGTTGACATAAACGCATCCTCTGTCTACCCTATCCTGCCCCTTTCCCCCAAGAAACACATCTGTGACACATACAAAACTTATTAAAAGTGTAGAACAACTGGGATCTCATCATACACATGCGCATGCACTCACCCACACATCCTCTCACGTGACTTCAAGTCGCCAGACCAGCAGGTGCTGAAGCTGCCTATGGATTGAAGCTAAGCTCCCTTTTAAGCTCTCTTTACATGGAAACCTGCGCTGGTCCTAAAGTCAGGTCAAGTCCAGCCCAAGGGAAGAAAAGCAGTGAAAAAATTCCATAGAAAAGACTGTTTTCCTACTAGATCTTTGGTAACCAATTTTTAAAAATAAATCCTAACTGTTGTTATTTTAATTTTTTAATATTTATTTACATATTTTGTTTGAGAGAAATTTTTTTTAATGCTTATGATTTTTGAGAAAGAGAGTGTGAGCAGGGGAAGGGCAGAGAGAGAGGGAGACACAGAATCCAAAGGAGGCTCCAGGCTCCTAGCTGTCAGCACAGAGTCCAACACAAGGATCAAACTCGTGACCTGTGAGATCATGACCTGAGCCAAAGTCAGATGCTTAACTTACTGAGGCACCCAGGCACCTCAATGTTTGTTTATTTTTGAGAGGAGGGGAGAGAAGAAACTAGAATGAGTAGGAAAGAGGCAGAGAGAAAGGGGGAAAGGTGATCTATGCTATCAGCATAGAGTCCCATGTAGAACTCAGACTCACAAACCTTGAGATCATGACCACAGCCAAAATCAGATGCTTAACCCACTGAGCCACTCAGGCACCCTGGGAACCAATTGTTTAAGGGGGGGGGGCGGGGTTAGTAGTGTGCTCTTCGTTTTTCTTAAATGACAGTCATTTTTATTCTTTTTGGCTTACCGGGTAGAAAATGCATGCAGTGGTTTTAGAATGACAGTACCCGCAATACAGCCTTAATATAAAGAATTTCAACTCAGGCAGCCAATTATTTCCAAAATGTTCTAAGATAAAATAGAAAGAATATGTGTAATATTCAGATTCTGGGGGCTTATTTATTTGCTGCTCTGTTTTTTGTTTTGTTTTGTTTTTTGTTTTTGTTTTGCTTTGGTGGGGAGTTATGGTCAAAGGTGATGAAAATGTGGAGGCCTTGAGAGATTGAGATGAGCAAATCTAACAAAAAGATTTAAATATGAGAATAACAGTAGAGAAGACCCTTGGAGCATTTTTAGGTTTAAAGTCTTGGGTTGGGGCACAAAATAAACAATTTACTGATGAACTTTTCTAACTGGAGTGAGAGACTGATAAACTCTTCTTGGTCTTTTAGCTAAGGAATGTTACACGTTATACCCGCTGGTAAATCTGATGACCTTTTTTCTTAAGGTATATTGTTTACAATAATTACTTTCTATCCCTTTAGGAATTCCAAGATCACCTCTGCTATAATAAAGGAATCAAATGCTACAAATCACCCAGTTCATCCAGAGAAGAGGCAATCTATTCCAGAATCATCTACCAGCATAGCCCTGGTTAGCTTCGATACCTCAGAGAAACAGGAACAAATTTAAAAATCATTACCATCTTGGGGCACCTGGGTGGTTCAGTTGGTTGGGCATACAGCTCTTGTCTTGGCTCAGGTCATCAACTCATGGTTCATGGGATCGAGCTCCCTACTGGGTTCTATGCTGACAGAGTGGAGCCTGCTTGGGATTCTCGCTCTCCCTCTCTCTGCCCCTCCCCTGCTCATGCTCTGTCTCTCTCACTCTCAAAAATAAACATGAAAAAAAATTTTTTTAATCATTGCCATCTTACTTTTGGTTTATTTTTTAATAGGCCTCAGACATTTTGCATTATTATAACCAAATCTAATTAGTCCTGCTAAGCACCATAATTTAAATGCCTCTAACAATCTGACTCTCACCTGCTTTCCAGCTAGCATCAAGCAGTGGAAATCTTGGCAGATAACGGAAGGCTGTAATGTAGGCTGACAGGTAAAAGCAACGGTAACTCAATCCAGGGTTTTCTTTTTCTCTTTTCTGTCTTTCTTTGATTTTATTTAAATTCAAGTCAGTTAACACATAGTGAATCCAGAAAGGACCCCTCTCATTTATTTAGTAGTGACATGATCTACTCTAAGAAAAATGTGTGTCCCAAAAGGCTTCTCAAAATCCCAAACTAGGTTTTTGAAAGCTAGCAATCCTCATACATCATTCAGAGGAGCTTCATAGATATGTATTATTAACGAAATGGTAAAACCTCAATTATCAATCTTGTTTCGTTTCTCCTATCACCCAACTCTTGAATAAGGCAAGGCTCCTTACACTTCACCTCTACCTAAGGCTACGCAACAGAGAGACAGGGAGAAAGTGAGGAAAGGTTTGTTTACCAGCAAACTGTGTGCCCACCACCACACCTGCCATTCTTATAAATGGCATCTCAGTCAACAGTGTTACACCTAGATCCTAACCACCTGGGGAAAAGTCAGATCTGTATGGCACATCAAAATAAATCCCAGATGAGTTATAGATTTCTATGCAAAGGTCTCAACCATTAATATACTTCAAAGAAGGTGAATATTAGTTCAAAAGTTGCATTGGAAAAATTCAGGTTATTTTGGTGTAAACAAAATATAAAATGTACCTTTTACAAAAAAAAATGGGGGGAAAAAAACCCCAGAAGCCTTGCTAGGGAAAATCTACTCCAACATAACTAAGAATTTGCATTCTTCATTTAAAGAGCAAATAAATTTTTAAACAACAGTATTAATAGAGAAAACATGGAAAGTACAGAAAGGCAATTCACAAAAAGAAAATACATGTAGGCATATGAGAAATATTTGGCTTCACTATAATAGTAGAGCACATATTAAAATCAGGAGGTACTGTATTTTGCCTATTACAGGGCTATTTGTCTACTAGTGGGGAGCTAAGAAAACACAATCACTTCATTAATTCCTGTAGCACCCATGCCCAGCAATATGAAGGGTAGGACAGAGGACAGCCTACATCATCACTCAAAATGTGATATTATGTCATCCAGAAATTCCAGTTATAGAATACAGAACCTAAAGAAATGATTGGATGTGTAGCAAAGACATACATAATAGGACAGTGAATATGTTATACAAAGTATCAAAAAATACATTAAAAAGTACAAGTGGTAGGAGATGAAATCAGTTACAGTGACGCTACCCAATGGAAATATCACACAGCCAAGAAAATCACTGCAAATGAATACTTATGGACAATAAATGATGTTGCTAGTTCAGGAAATGAGAAAGTAACATAAAACCTACCTTGCCAGGAGGGAGTATATTAGAGGTTAAGAGGGTTCCCTGTGCTCAAATTCTAGGTCTGCCACTCACCAGCTGCCTAAACTTGAACCTCATGACTGCCTCAGGAAAATGGGAATGATTAATAATGGTACACACAGTTAGACAAGAGCTTATTCTGTAATAAATATGAATTTATTTCTTCTGTAATTTTACCTTAAGGCAAAAGAGATCTAGCAAAAGAGATCTGGATTATTTTTATGCTCACGTGTACACATATACGTACTCTCTTAAGTGGAATCACACTCACCAGTGACAATCACTGGACAGTAAGGATTCAGTGTTACTACTTATGCATATGCACAAAAAAGTAGACAAAATTCCATTCCCGTTTGGTTATGGGCATACCACATACATTAACTGTCAAAGGGTAAACCTGTTTTTGCTGAAAAATTTTAAAAAGTATTAGGGTCAGTTTACTGTCAGGAAGGACAGGGAAACAGTCTGGTTTTTTCCTCCCTATTCTCAGTGTGATCGCTTCATACCCTGTGGGCTACTTGAATATTAAGGTTATCCATTTTATATGAACCTTAAAATGATATTAACTTTTAATAAAAATTTCAGATACCCAAGATAATTGGGTCAAAACATTCTCTGGTAAGACTTTTGGCCGAAGGATCTACATTTATAAAATGAAGACTTGAGTCTGCATATTTCTTCCTAAATCTGACAAAAGTGAGCATCGTGTTCTCAATTGTTCACAGACATGTATCTTATTGCCCTTTGCTGGGAGCCAAATTGGGATCTCATTTCTACTTTGACAATTAAAGATAAAATATTGTACTTGAATTACATGTTTTTGTGGGTGATTTTTCTTTTTTAAACTGCAAGTGTAAAAGTGATACTTGTCCATCTGACTAGCAAAAATGAAAATCAGATAATAATCAAACGTTGTACATGTATATGAAAGTTGAAACCTTCATGCATTGCTGTGGGAACAATAAATTACTACATATGCTCTGGAGAGACTTTGGTAATATTTGTAAAAATGAAAATATGCCATCATCTGGATTGCTCTTATATGATACTCTGGAATTATCATTTCATTTTCTTAGGTGTGATCATTTTATTGCCTAAGAGAATGACCTGGCTGTTTTAGAAGATCAATGATGGAATATTTAGGAGGAAATCAAAAAACTTTAAAAGATTCACTTAAAAAAAGAAACTCTTAATTTACCCATGTATGTAGGTAGGTAGTTATGTGTATCTATCTACATATAAATGCTATAGACTGAATGTGCCCTCTCCCAGCATTCCGATCTTGAAACCTAATCCCCAAGGTGATGATGGTGTTAGGAGTTGCTTAGCTCATGAATAGGATTAGTGCCCTTGTAAAAGAGACTCCAGAGAGTTCTATTCCCACTTCTGCTATGTGAGTACATAGCAAAAAGACCATGAAGTGGGCTTTCACCAGACACAAAATCTGCTGGCAGTTAGATCTTGTACTTCCCAGCCTCCAGAACTAAGGGAAATAAAATTCCGTTGTTTGTAAGTCACTCAGTCTATGGTATTCTGTTTGAGCAGTCTGAACACACACACACACACACACACAAACGAACATGAGTGTGCACATGCACACACAGATTGAGAGGAGGAGGGGGACGGATGGGGCGAAGGAAAGAAAGTTTCTATGATAAAATCAAATAACTGAAAATTTTAGGTAAAATGAAAGCAGTTGAGTATTTTATGTTCTTTCAACTTTTCCACAGGTTTGAAATTTTCAAAACCAATGAGTTGGGAAAAAAATGCGGCACATCCTCACGTGTACAAGGCAGCACGCACTACTGCACTGATTGTGATTGCCAAGGACTGAACATGGCCCCAGTGTCCAAACAAACGTGTATTTGTTGCACGCAATGTTTTCCAGCAATGAAAAGGAGGGCACTAGATGTGGAGTACAGCTACGTAGAGAGATCTTATAATTCAGTGTCGAGTCAAATAAAAGCTGGGTACTCAACAAGTCTTACATACTTTATCTTTAGAGGTTTTATAGGCACATGCACACTGTGTTGTTTTATGGTTGCAAAAGCTATAATATGTATGGAGAAGGATTCAAAGAAGTCATGGTAGACACATGAAGGTGGATGCTAAGGAGATGCATGTGGGGGTCATGGGAAAAAGGGAGGAGCCGTCAAAGGGCTTACAGGTAATACTGATGAAAGCAATCTAACTCTAAGCATCCCATCTGGGAAAGTTTTGGGTGTTTGTTTTTCGTTTTTTGTTTTTTTAGCTTAAGGGATAAAATGTTTTAGAAAGGAATAAAATAGATTCATTATACAACAGCATCATTTCAGGCTCCCACCACAACACCACAAAAGCATCTCCTTTCATATGGTGGCAAATGCCAGAGAACCAAGCCTTCCTCCTCTTACATTCCAGGCCCGTCACAACTGTGTGCCCTGAGCGCTCACTTTTCTTTTCTAACCAGTCCTGGGCTTACAGACCAGAAGCTTGCTTGGAAATTGCTTTGGGAATAAAGAATAGGCCACACACACGTCACGGGTCCCTTTTCTTTTTCATTATGGTAACCGGGCAGGCTCTTCAAGCCAATGGCCCACCTGAGGCAAACCACAAGAGACTCGTGAATACAGAGAACAAACTGAGGGTTGATGGTGGGGGTGGGGGTAGGGAAAATGGGTGATGGGTATTGCAGAGGGTACTTGTTGGGATGAGCACTGGGTGTTGTATGTAAGCGATGAATCATGGAATCTACCCTCAAAGCCAAGAGCACACTATATACACTGTATGTTAGCCAACTTGACCATAAATTGTATTAAAAAAAAAAAAACAATGACTGCCCTGAAACCCTTCCTTTTGACATAGGCTATGGCCAATGTAGAAATAAACCAATGGGGTCAGGGGGCCTCTCTGTGGCAGCCCTGCTCTGTGCTGGCTGGCAAGGGGTCATGCACTAGATGTATGTACCAAAAAACAAATGAATGAATAAGTGAATGAGAAAGGAGACAAGGAGATAGGTGGGGGTGGAGAGAGTAAAAATGTATCATCCCAATGAGTTTCCTTAACTTTCTAGAAAAGAATAAACCCATTGCATCTGGTATCCTGAGGTTAATTTTACTACTTGCCACACAGCTAAATGAAAAAAAGGTAAGCCACATAAGCCTTTGTCAGAGAGCTCACTTAGCCAGGATCGTAATTCTCAAATGTTTGGTCTTCCCTTCCAGAGCTTTCACTCCAAACACAAACCTACATTTTTAAAAAGTACTTTTATGCAGACATTCAACAAGCTTCGTGTGTCACCTTGTACATATTACAATATATAGCTTTGTCCCCTCTAGGCCTCGAAGGGCACCCAAAGCTGAGCAGGGCAATAAGGAGGGGCGGTAAGCTCATCACACCGGCTCACACCCACTCAAGTCTGTGCCATCAAAATACCTTCCCAGAACAAATAAATGTGTTAAATTCCTCTGTAGAGGTCTTAAAGAGGCTAGGAAGTTTTTTTTAATGTTTATTTTTGAGAGAGACAGACAGACAGAAGACAGACAGTACAAGCAGGGGAGGGGGACACAGAAGTCAAATGAGGTTCCAGGCTCTGAGCTGTCAGCACAGAGCCCGAAGCAGGGCCAGAACTCACAAACCATGAGATCATGACCTGAGCCGAAGTCGGACCCTTAACTGACTGAGCCACCCAGGTGTCCCAAAAGTCTTTTAAAGAAGGGAGAACAGTAAGAGTGAATCTGAAGAAACACAAACATAAAATGCCAAGCAAGTGGTGTCAATATTTCATAGTCTAAAAATTGTTTATCCATCAACAGATGAATGGATAAACAAAATGTGGTATATACATACAATGGAATGTATTATTCAGTCTTAAAAAAGAAGGAAATTCACATAGATGCTGCAAAATGTCTGACCCTTGGAAACATTCTGTTCAGGGGAATAAACCAGGGCAAATATGATGCTTCCTCTCACACAAGGTACCTAGGTAGAATAGGCAAATTCATAGACACAGAAAGTAAAATAAAGGTCCCCAGGGATTGGGGGACAAGGGAACAGAGTCATTGTTTAATGGGTACACAGTTTCTCTTTGGGATGATGAAAATGTCAGGAAATGCATAAGAGTGATTGATGCACAGTATTCTGAATGTGCTGAATTAATGACTGAATTTTATGCTTGAAAAGGACTAAGACCATACATTTTGTCATGCATATTTCACTACAATAAAAAAGTTTGTTTAACAATAAGTATATTCTAACTCTTAGGCCCATGCTTAGCATAAAACCCAGGAAGCTAGAATCTGATTACATTTTCCTTAGGCAAGTTTATCACTACACTAACAAACTATCACATCTAGATCTTAACTTTCCTATCGCCTAGTTTCCACCAATCATATGGGGCCTCATAGAGGGCCTTTTTTTCTTAGCAAAACTCCCCTGTTTTGCTTTGCTTCACCCTTCTTTTGAGATAAAGCCCAAGCAATATATATACGGAGTTTCTTTGGAGGGTTTCAAAACCTGATGAACTACAAAGTTTCCAATCCATAGTCAAGTCATTAGCCACGTGAGTTACCCAGATATATTTAAAACTGGTTCCCTATAACAATCTTGTGGATCTATAGAAGTTGCTGAAATAGCTGCCTATGGGATTTCATTAGAAAACAAAGGTGTTAAAAAAAAAAATTCAGAGGGGCACCTGGGTGGCTCAGTCAGTTAAGTGTCTGACTTTGGCTCAGGTCATAATCTCATGATTCCCAGGTTCCAGCCTGGAATCGGGCTCTGTGCTGACAGCTCAGAGCCTGGAGCCTCCTTGATTCTGTGTCTCCCTCTCTCTGTGTCCCTCCCTACTCAAACTCTCTCAAAAACGAATAAACATTTTAAAAAATTTTTTTAAGTCATAGGTTAACACTATATATTCAGGAAACCTAGCAATCACTTAAATTCAGCAGGATCTTAAATTCCAATAACATGAATGACTTTATGGTAGAGTCCTGGAGACACATTTTCTCTCTCAGGGACACTGTGTACAGAAGCAAGATATAACTATACATCATTTGTGTGAAGCTGAGAAGTAGGGTGCTATCAAATGTCACAGTGAGTGGAAGAGGTAAGTGCTACAGAAAGGGTGGAGTCTCTATAGTCCTAACAAGGATGGAGTACCTAGAGTGAATCAGGAATGAGGTTCAAAAACACAGAGACAGAATACAAAAGGATGATCATATATGAGGTAGAGGAAGGGCATAAAACAGAACCACCACGCTAAAATAGGGTATTTATTCTAGAAGTAGAAAATAACATGAAAAGTCAGGGGAGGGACCTGAAACCAAATGGGATGAAGAGGGAGTTATTTGAACGACTGAAAATTGTCTACTTGTGTGTGGTAAAGGTCCCATGTTCAGGAAAGTACTTATTAACTATTAAATTCCCCTGGAAAATCTGTAACAATTAAAGCAGTATTTGTTTCATGCTTGATTCAATCTTTTTTTTCAACTATTCTTGATACTTAAACCTAAAATTTTTTCAAGAGCAAGTAACTTCATGCTCATATTTTGTTTTATTTTTCATAATAAAGTTCTAGTTAAGCCACCTCTGTCCTCAATATTTATACTATGAAAGTTGGGCCCCATTGTAAGTGGGCTCAATTAAAGTGGCCTTTTCCCTGAATTAATCATCTTCTCATCAGGGGGCCTCCTGTAGGTCTTAATTAGTTTATTCCAGCCCCGGCTCAGAGTTCAATCCCAGTATCAGATTTCTGGGCCGCCTGGGAGCAAACATGGGTGACTGCTCTCAAATATCTAACCACTTCAGAAGCTGTATGAAACCAATCTAGTACTGGGGTTGTTCGCACAAATTCAGCAGAAAGGGATTCAACTATCAAACTTCTCACCGTGTGCCACTGCCCAGTGAACAAAAACCCACCTAAAATCAAAGAAAGAGGAGATTCACAGAGCTAGAGAATGCTGTGATCTCAGCAGTGGAACTTAACGTAGATCCTTTTTTCTCTTCAGATCTCATGCTATATATTATTATTAGAAGAGGGGCACTGAATCTGTTTCCTTAGGATGTGAATCTGTTTCCATGGTTACAAGAGTGTGTACCTTTAAACTTCAGGACAAATGAATGGAACATTCAGTAAATCAGGCAATTTCTGGGTATTTTCAAAGCCTAGGAAAAAAACAGATAATGGCCATAAGTCTTGCCAAACACTGATTTGCTTCATTTCTAAGTGCAAAGGAGGCCGTCGAGGGAGAAATCTAGGAGGACTCCATTCCAAATCAATATTGATCCTGGATTGAATGTAAAATGTGCCTGATTCTCAGAGAAGCTTATCCTGTCAAATGAAATTATGTTGGCTTCACCCCAGAGGGCACACACATTGTAATTGTCATTCATTCAGGAAGAACACTGCAATAAGAAAAACTTTTTTTTTTTATGAGATTTTTTTTTCCCTATCAGTCTAATTGAAGTGGTGCTTTCTAAATACTAAGAATGGTTAATCTTGTATTTTCAAATGGAGACAATGAGCTCGTGAATGTAAATGAATATTTAATTTGAGTCCTTTTTTCTTGATGAGCGTGGCTCAAGATTTATCAATTTTGTTTGTCTTTTCAAAGAACCAGCTCCTCATTTCATTGACCTACTCTACTGGTAGGATTTTTTAAAGTATCTATTTCATTTATTTTTGTTCCAGCCTTTATTATTTCCTTCCTACTGGCTCTGGGTTTCATTTGTTCCTCTCTTTCCAGCTCCATTAGATGTAAGCTTAGGTTGAGAGTTTTATGGTTTCTTGAGGTAGGCCTGTATTGCTATAACCTTCTGTCTTGGAACAGCATTCGCTGCATCCCAAAGATTTTGGACTATTGTGTTTTCTTTTTCATTTGTTTCCATGTATTTTTTAAACTTATTCTTTGATTTGTTGGTTGACCCATTCATTGTTTAGTAGTATGTTATGTAGCCTCAAGGTATTTGTGTCTTTCCAGATTTTTTCTTGTGACTTCTAATTTCATACCCCTGTGGTCAGAAAAGATGCATAATAAGATTTCCATTTCTTTGAATTTAATGAGATTTGTCTGTGGCCTCACATATGATCTACCCTGGAGAATGTTCCAAGTGCATTTGAAAAGAATGTATATTCTGTTGGTTTTGAATGGAGTATTCTGTATCTGTCTGTTATAGCCATCTGATCTAATGTGTAATTCAAAGTCACTGTTTCCTTACTGATTTTCTGTCTGGATTTATCTATTGATGTAAGTGGGGTGTTAAATCCTTTGACTGATTTCTCTAAATGTAATTAATTTTATTGCTTTTGTGCTATAACCTCCATACTGATTTTATAAGTGATTCATCTACTTTTATTCTACATTTGCATTTACTGGTCAAATTTTTTTCCAATTTTCTTACTCCTGATTATGTCCTTTTCTTTTCACTCAAAGAATCGCCTCTGACCTTTCTTACAAGACTTCTTGGTGAAAAACTCCTTTACCTTTTGTTTGGGAAACTAGCTCTTCTTCTATGTTGAAAGGCAACCTTGATGGGTAGAATATTCTTGGTTGCAGATTCTTCCTTTCAATACTTGTCAAGTATCATGCCACTCTCTGCTGGCCTGCAAAGTGTCTGCTGAACTATCAGATGATAGCCTTAGAGAATTTCCTTTGTATCTGTTTGCTCTTGCTTTTAAAATTCTTTATCAATACTCTTTGCCATTTTAATAATTATGTATCTTGATGTGGACCTCCTTGGGTTAATTTTACTGGGGGCTCTCTGCACTTCCTGGAGCTTGATGTCCATTTACGTCTGAAATTAGGGAAGTTTTTAGCTATTCCTTCAAATAAGTTTTCTGCCCTCTTCTCTCTTCCTTCTTCTCTGGGATTCTTATAATATACATGTTATTACCCTTCAAGTTTCTGAGTTCCCTTAACCTATTCTTATGTTTTGGGTTTTTTTTTTTTTTTTATCATTCTTGATTTTCAACCTGGTTGCTTTCTGTTACCCTGTCTTCCAGATTGTCAATCCATTCTACCACCTGGTCTATATTAATTCCCTCCAGTGTATTTTTAATTCTAAAAAAATATTTTATGTTTACTTATTTGAGGGGGGGTGGAGGGGCAGAGAGTGGGAGACACACAATCTGAAGCAGGCTCCAGGCTCTGAGCTGTCACCACAGAGTCCAACGCAGGGCTTGAAATCACAAACCACGAGATTATGACCTGAGCTGAAGTAAGACACTTAACCAATTAAGCCACCCAGGTGCCTTCAGTGTATTTTTCATTTTAGTTTTGAGTTCTTCATCTCTGGTTGGTTCTTTTTTATATTTTCTATTTCTTTTTTGGAGGTCCTCCACTCTTAAGTCCAGAAAGTCTCCTTACGACCATTACTTTGAATTCTGTATCTGGCATATTGCTTGTCTCCATTTCATTCAGCTCTTTTTCAAAATTTTGTCTTATTCTTTCATTTAGGGCATACTCCTCTGTCTCCCCATTTTGTCTCTTTGTTTCTACATATTAGGAAAGTATGCCATGTTTCCTAAACAGCAGTGGCCTTATAAAAAAGAAGTCCTGTGGTGTTCTGTAGTATCATGCTCCCTGTTCACCATAACCAGGCACTTCAGGGGTGTCTACATGGGTTGTGTGCCCCCTGCTGTTGTGGCTGAGCACCATTTGCCTTTAGTACAGTCGACTGCAATCGCCCATTTTGCCTGTTTCAGGCCCACCAGCCACTGTTTGGTTTCTCTGCTGTTAATGGGCCACACCAGGGCTGCTGTGGGCTTGCAGCTGGGCAGTGTTAGCAGTCAGACCAGAGGCCTGCCCTGAGCCAGGCTATCAGGGCTGTTGCCACACAAAATGGCAGGGAACCTTCCTGTGTTGTGCCCTGAGAGGCTTTCATTGGTGCTTTCTAAACACTAAGGATGGTGAATGCATGTTTTGCCGGGCAGAGTGGCACATGCCTGTTGTCTCAGCTACTTGGGAGGCTGAGGTAAAAGCACTGCTTGAGCCCAGGAGTTCTGGGCTGTGGCACACTATGTCGATCGGATGTCGGCAGTAAGTTTGGTATCAATATGGTGACCTCCCAGGAGCAGGGGACCACCAGGTTGCCTAAGGAGGGGTGAACCAGCCCAGGTTGGAAACGAAGGTCAAAACTCTCATGCTGATCAGTGAATGTCATGTTTTCAAGTGGGGACAATAAGCTCATGAATGTCA
Source organism: Suricata suricatta (assembly GCF_006229205.1). Classification (NCBI taxonomy): domain Eukaryota; kingdom Metazoa; phylum Chordata; class Mammalia; order Carnivora; family Herpestidae; genus Suricata; species Suricata suricatta. Next base: position 72,504,588 of record NC_043712.1, on the reverse strand, counting down.
GTGAACAATTTAAGTCTATAATTCTTTCTTTGGGGAAATTACCTAATTGACAATTTCCTATGGATTGCAACTTTGGGATCTTGCTGTCCAATACGTTCATTTGTTAAAGTCTATCTATAACTGTTTTAACAAAATACCAGCATTACTTTTACACACACTCTTGGCCAAATTTATGTGAAATTGGATGGTTGTGAATTAAAAGTCTTGTCAGGCACTGCTATTTTTACAAAATGGTATCAAACCCATCCCTTTGCTCATTTGGTATACTTTATCTTTTTTTTTTAAGGTTTTATTTAGAGAGAGTGAGAGAGAGCGTGCGCACATAAGTGGGAGTGGGGCAGAGAGAGAAGAGAATCCCAAACAGGCTCTGAGTGTCATCAGCACAGAATACATAAGGAGTTCGAACCCATGAACCATGAGACCATGACCTGAGCCAAAATCAAGAGTTGGACACAATCAACTGAGTCACCCAGGCACCCCAGGTTTATCTTTAAAATATGGATCAGCCCTTATTCAACAAAAGAAAACCAGGACCAGAAAGTAGGTCTCAAAGAACCTGTCAGATCCTTATGAAATTCTCTTTTCTCCTGAAAAAAATCCATCTATGTTCACAAATGATGCTTTAAGGACACAGAGTTTACCCCTTCTGCCATATTTGTGGTTCTCAGCCCTGGCCACACTTTAAAATCATATGATAATTATTTAGAAGTCTGACCTTCAGGGATTTTTATTTAATTGGCTCAAAATGGGTACCAGCAGGATATCTTTAGAGAGCTCCCCTAGTGATTTTAAGGCACAGCCCAGGAAGAAACCAGGACCACTGACACCAAGAAGCTGTGGGGATGATTAGACCCAGTGAGCTTACTTCTTAAAGCACATATTGCACAAGTTACACATGAATACATTCCTCATTTTGAAAGTTAAAAGATTACATGGGAAACGTGGGTGACTCCGTTGGTTAAGTATCCCACTTTTAATTTCAGCTCAGGTCATGATCTCACAATTCATGGGATTCTCATTCATTCTCCCTCTCTGTCCCTCCTCTGCTTGTGCTCTTGCTCTCAAAATAAATAAATACACTTTTAAAAAGTTAAAATATTATAGTTAAATCCTGCCTTGGACACCTCCACTATCTATCTGCCTTCTCCTTGCCTCAGTCGTCTCTCAAGGATGGGCACTCTTCCACAACTTTTCTCCTTGTTTAACACATATGTATTTTCACTTATCAGTAAAAATACATATACTTTTTTCAAAATAACTTTTAACATGTGTCATAACACATACTGTTCTGCTGCTGCTGTTTTCACTTAACAATATGCCTCTGAGCTCTTTCCAGGCAGTATTTCTCTGTCTCATTATTTTAAAGTGCTGCATAATAATGAACTTACCAGGTATTTCTAAAAGCAATTTCTTCAAATCTGTGCCATCCATGAAGGTAGCCACTAGCTGTGCATGGCTCCCAAACACTTGGATGAGGCTGGTATGAACAGAGATGTGCTCTACATGTAAAATACACACCAGAATTTGAATATGCACTACTAGAAAAAATATATAAAAGATGACTTAATTTTTACATTGATTATGTTTAAAAATGATATATTGGATATTCTAGATCAAAAAAAATGTAACATTAAGATCAACTTCAACTATTTCTTTTTACTTTTATTAACACAAAGATTAGAAAATATGAAATTACTTGGGTGCCTAGGTGGTTCAGTCAGTTAAGCATCTGCCTCTTGGTTTCAGCTCAGGCCATGATCTCATGGTTTAGGAGTTCAAGCCCCACACAGGGCTCTGGGATAACAGCGCAGAGTCTGCTTGGAATTCTCTCTCTCCCTCTCTCCCTCTCCCTGCCCCACTAATGCTTATCCACACTTGCTCTCTCTTGCTCTCTCTCAAAATATGTATATTTAATATTTAAAAAATATATATGAAAAAGATAATACTTTTGTGGCTCACATTATAGTTCTATCAAATGGCTCTGTTCCAAATGATGGATATTTAGGATATTTGCATTCAGGTAACATTACAAAAAAGTACTCTGGTGGACATTCTTATTTATACAGTGGTTCTAAACAGGGGATGGTGATTTTGTCCCAAGGGCCTTTGGCAATTCCTGGATGCATTTTGGGTCGTCACAACTAGAGGTGCTACTAGCATCTAATAAGTAGAGGCAAGGAATGCTACTAAACATTTCACAATTCACAGAGGAGCCCACACAGCAAGATTTATCTGGCCCAAAGTATCCACAATGCTGAGGATGAGAAACTCAGTTATGTATGAGTCCTTGTTCACCTAGGGCAGTGCTTCTCAAAGGCAAATCATTTTTTTTAATGTTTATTTTTGGGGGAGAGAGGGAAAGAGCTCGCAAGCACGTGTGCATGCACAAGTGGGGGAGGGGCAGAGAGAGGTAGACACACCATCTGAAGCAGGCTCCAGGCTGTGTGCTGTCAGTACAGAGCCCAATGCAGGGCTTGAACTCACGAACCATGAGATCATGACCCCTGCCAAAGTTCAACGCTAACCCACTGAGCCACCCGGGTGCCCCTTCAAGGCAAATTGTCAAGGAATAGCCTGTGCTTTTGAAATGTTTACAAACACACGAAAACTGTCCTCCAGGATGAATGTACCAGCATCTTCTCCTAGCAGAACAGAAGGATATTCTAATCAGTCATTAAAGAACAAATAAATAAATCCAGCCTGGAAAAGTTCAAAAGGCTTCTTAAGTCCTAATATCAACAGGAACGACAATACAACTCTAAATCCCAGAGTTTCGATATTTTAAAAACTGTCTTTGATTTCAGAACATAATTCATTCGGGGTCTTTGCAATGTTAATATATAACTAACCTCACTAATATCTCTCTCTGCTTTACAACTGTGGCCAAAATTAAAATCTTGGGAGAGCAAGCTGAGTGTCTTAAATACTGTGCCAATTTTCAAAAAATTGCTTGTATTTCTCTTACACGCAGACCCTAAAGCACTGTTTTCCCAGCAAATTCTGCCCTTGGAATGACCTTCATGTGTAGTAACTGATAACACAGTCATGTGCCCAGGGCCAGGTGTTTGTTCTCAAACACACTATGTATTTATTAGCTAAAGATGATCCTGACACATCACCAAGTAGAAATATATTACAGATTTAAATCTGTTATGCAAATTCAATGGTAAAATTTATAGGAAATGCATTGCTCCCATATTTGCATTTTACCTAGTCTTTTTTAGGAAGCAAGATTATTTACCTCCACCAATTTTCAATTTCCATATTTACAAAAATGCTAATTATAGCAAATACGGTTCATGTTCCAATTTATTTTCCATGACAAGTCAAATGTTAGATACTCTATAGCCATAAAGCTTTTTAGCACTGTAATTCTTGTAAGCTTTCTCTGCTATGAACCCCTAATAAAGAACTCATTTTAACTTTCTTCCTGGAGTGAAGTTGAATCATGAATTCACTCTCAGGAGAGCATGCAAAAGATGATGAGCCCTTAAAACAATTACAATTAATTTTGAAAACTCACCATTTCCACCCCATCCCTCCCCCAACGTTTTAAAAATTATGTTTTATGGGTCCCAAGTATTCAAATCATGGCTACCAAGAGTGTGATGTCCTTCATCATGTCTTGGTCCCAACTGGTATTTACTGGCTTTCATATTTGGGGCTTAATAGACTATAGATAATAAAAGAAAGAAGAGGGGGAATGGGAAGGGGAGGAGAAAAATGGGAGATGAGAAAGAAAGGCTATACTGTGAACCCCCAGGAAAGGGAAAGGCCTTTGTTATTCATCATTTTACCCACAGCTCCTAATACATGACCTGTCACATCTAGCGTAACTCAAATACCTGATTAAAGAATATGAGATGGAGGAAAATAGTCAGCAAGGTAAAAAAGCATACCGGTTAGACCAAAATTTTGATTCAGAAGCAGGAATGAGGACTGGCAAGGCTGTCCACACTGGATAGGCTGGTGGAATGTGTCAATAGTCATCCTGAGGAAGAGATGCTGGCTGTGCCTTCCTGGGGTACACCAGTCTGGGAGGCTGGGCAGGGATGGTCAAGTCTCTCAGAACTCTTGGGGGTGACCCTCCCATGTTCTGTGCCCATTCATCCCTTCCATAGGTTCCAACGCAAATATGGCCACCCCTAGCAAACCCCCTTTGGCAGGTTGGGTGGATGTAGCAAAGAGGCAATTTAGGCAAAATTACCCTTCAGAAAACTCTTACGAGATTCCATTTAGAATCTTCTGAAATAAGCAGGGGTCTCTGATACTTGACATTTTCAATTGGGACTCCAAATTAGACAAGTTAGCCAATGCCCAGGCAGATTATTTAGCTTAGCCTTGACCACAGCCCCCAAACTCAGAAGCTCACTCTTAACCTCTGAAAGGGCTCTTAATACCCCAAATGAATTTTGAGCTAAATATATAGCAGGAAGAAGACATAGAATCTGAAGCAGGCTCCAGGCTCTGAGCAGTCAGCACAGAGCCTGGCACGGGGCTCAAACCACCAACCATGAGATCATGACCTGAGCCGAAGTTGGTCGCTTAACCAACTGAGCCGCCCACACACCCCATTTATGGTATTTTTCTAAGATGAACAAGGGGTAATATGTTCCTTTCTATGAGTTCACAGTCAAAAAAGTACTCTGGACCAGGAAGAGATTCATTTTGACAGAGAGAAATTTGTGGCAATATCTTGAGTTAAATAGGACTAAAGGTAGGCCTTGTTTGGCTGTATGGGTAGAACATCTTAAATCAATGCCCTTAGTCTGTTCTATCTCTTATGGTAACCACCAGCCACAGGTGGCTAGTGAGCTCTTAAAATGTGGCTACTTCAAACCAGGAAGTGCTGTAAATACACAATGAATTTTAAAGGGTATAAAAAAAGCAAAATATCTCAATAATGTTTTTACTGAGTACATGTTAGAATACTTTTTATATTCTGACTTAAGTAAAATATATTATTAAAATTGAAGTTCAAGAACCACCCTCTCAAAAGTTCATAAAAATGCTGGATCAAATATAATACCCAGGTCACTGCCCTGCACATAAAAGGATGGGAAAGGGAATCATATGCAGAAAACTGACATTAGAAAAACTCCTCCCAGAGAAGGCAAGGAGGTGAGGTTGGAAAAGAGAAGTCAGTGAAAAGATAAAGGAGCTAATGTAGGGTGTTGTAAAGGAAGAGCACCAGAAAAGAGATGAGTTGCCTAGTAAGTCAAGACAGTATCAAGGAGCAAAGGCCAATGGTGTCAAATGCTAAATAGAAATGGAAAAAAACCAAAGATGATACAGTTCTTCTGATACAGGGCTTTGGAATTATCCAATTTCTCAAAAATAGCAGCATCAGCACAGTGGCTAAGGCAGAAGAAAGCAAAGGGAACCAACAGATTGTTGGTCACTTCAACAGAGATGCAGGTTAAATAATCTCTTTAGCAACAACAACCATTTAGACAAAGTCAGAAGAGTGATTTGAAAGATCAAAGAAGGAAGAAGGATCAAAGCAGGAGCAGAATTAGGGGATGATGACAATCTCAGATGGGATCTTCAAAAGGTAAGGGGTACCGCTATCCACCAGAGGTGCACAATGCTACTCATTTAGGGAATGGGGCTATTTTGGAGTGGGGACACAGGTGGCTGAGGACATGTAAGAAGGTTGGATGCTATTGCTTTTGGATTGAGAGAAAGGGATCCCCATGAATGGGGCTGAGTGGCAGGGAAGGCTGGGCTGCCATCATATTCTCACAAAATGCACCTAACATTCAGGTTATCCAGTTACCCAGGGCTGGGTGCAAAAGCGCTCACAATATGTTGAAGAAGTGAAGCCACACTGAAAATCCAGAATGCAGACAAGTGAAACCAAATCTACATGGACAGACTGAGAGACTAGGCAGACACAAAGTATAGGGATCAGGCCCAGAAAATACAGCATAGGGCAGTCTGTCCTGCTTATATATCATGAGCAGTTAATAGTCAAAATAAAAAATACTCATTTTGCCACTTATATTTAAACTTAATAGAGGAGTCATTTACATAAGTGGTAAGCATATGTCAACTTACAAGGGGGAAAGACAGAGACTTAATACAAGTAAGATACAAACTGTTGTCCTTCAACTCATTTGCTTTTCAATTCCATCAGTCTTTCTGGTATTCCTCTTATATGCAGGGTTCTGGTGGTTGGGACTATGGAGAGTATCCAAGAGCAACAGAATCCAGAATGCACATTTCATTTAGCCTAAAACAAAACTTTTATCCTGGGAATTCAAATTCTATGAGCTGAGAATTGTGTTTATAGACAAGCCAAGAAAACAGTTACTGGTTTTTCCCTTCATGGCCTGGACAAAGGTCATAGATGAACGGAAGTCATGAGTCTGATTTTAATGCTAGAGTGCTGCATTATAGGAGAATATGTTCCCACCTCAATCTGCTCCCTTATTTATAGTATGAAAATGTTAGTTAGTGCTGAGGAGCAATCACGGTGGGGAGACCAAAGTACTAGGGGGAAGCACTGAGCAGTGTGAACTGGAAGCCCATGAAAATTATCTCCCTGAGCAGTATCAGCTGGAAAGCCTGTGAAAACTAAGTTATGCAGGGGGAAAAAAGTTGCTCAAAAAACTGCAGTTGGTCTTCATTAGCAGTGGGTGATTTTTGGCCAGCAAATGATAAGGAATTGGAAAAATTGGAAAAGGGACAAAGTAACAAGAATGTTTCTCTCTCTCTCTCTCTCTCCACACACACACACACACACACACACACACACACACACACACAGAGTCGTGGGAAGATCCAACTTGGAGACAAGATTACAAGATGTGTCTCTGAAACTATTTAGAAAGGGAAATAATATCCAAAAGAAATTCAGACTAACCTTACATCTTCCTGTCTTGGATCAGCCCCACAATTTTATATTTTTTCTTTCCATCTCTTTCTTTCATAAGATGAAAACAAATATATACATCTTAGGTCTACAGAGTACGTAACTAAACTCTAATTCTAAGGGTAGCTCAAGAGGTATCTGAGAAGAGGTGGCTTTGTTTCAATATGAAATAAATTGATCTGTGACCCATGACTCGCAGATTTTTAAATGTTTATATCAAAATCACAATCTGTAATTAGAAACTGAAATTAACTAGCTACAAATAATCAAGTAACTTGAATTAGCCAAGGTAATTGAGTCTATCAAACAAATTAAACATTTTAAAGCAATAATTAGCCTAAAAGCTATCCCATGATGTGAAAATCTTGCAAAACCCTGCTATCTATGTGTCTCTTGGGGACTCTACACATTTTAAAACAAGGTCAGGCCAAGTCCAATTACAAAAGTATGCCTATGAATGTTTTGGGGTCATAATTTAGTGAGCTATGGCAATGATTTGCTAAATGTTCCACTGATGGCTTCATGGAAATAGTTTTGCAGATAGACAAGCACAAGTCTATAGAACTAATTGATTAGGAATTGCAGGTATAAACCACAAAGACGCTGTTAGTGCTAAACAAAGACTTAGTGATGTTATTTCAGCTAAAATTAGATTATAGTTTAATAGTCTGCTTGAAAATTACTTTCCTCAAACCTTGAAAACTTCCAGAAAATAATCTAACTTGACTAAGCATAAAGGATGCTGGGCTTGCAAGAGAGGGGAACACTGATGATGAAGATCTAGGTTTCCACTCGAATTGGGATATAATTGACCTATGCTCAAGGAAGTAGTAATAAGCTGGCTCCACTTCTCAGGCCGTCTGTAGGCTCTGTGATGGAGTGAGGAAGAAATGGGGGGAAACAAAGGATGAGCAATAGAATGAGGAAGATCTTTCATCAAAACTTCCAAGAGACTCGGATGTCTGACATTTGGTTAAGAACCATCATAGTTCAGAGATTATCAGTGGTCAAAAACGGGACAAATAGCCCATTTTCACAGAGTAACATCTTCTATTATTTAATCATAGTGCCACTAGACTTCTTGTCATTTAACTGCCCCTTTCCATGAATCTGGAAAGGTAGTTAAATATATACATTAGGAGAGCTAATAATGATTAAAGGTGGAAATTTATACAATCTAGAATCCATATATTGTGTATACTGTTTCTCCTCTTAATTTGAATAGGAGGAACACAGGGATTCTCATTAGCCCAAAGTCTCAGGAATATTCATTAATCTTAGAATATCTCATTATATATAATTAACAGCAGCCATCACACCAGTCAAGCTCTGACATATAATCTCAGTAATTTTTCAATCTACTCTTAATCGCAGGCAGGCAGGCAGCCCTCCTCCATGTTGAAGCAACATTACCCATGACATGTGGTCCATCCAATGTTGGCACAGTGATAAAGAGGAAAAGGGGGAAGAATAGGAGTTCTCATGTGCTTGATCCAAGAAAAGACTCCATGCTCAGAATCACATGGCTCCAATGTAACTGCAGAGAAGACTGAAGACACAGTGGAGTATGTAGAGTATTCGGTAAACACTATCTGATGTCTGCCACACTCCCAACTTCTTAAACAAAAGTGAATAAACCAGAGATACACCGTATTGTGAATAAAGGTAAAGGAAGCTGCTAAGTTAACTTCTAACTTCTCTAGAATATAGTTTGAAATCTCTAGTGTTAACTCAAGACAAAAGATGATGTTTGTAAATGAGTTGGAAGGTTATGATTTCATGCCTTGTGCTCTTTTCCACCACTTATGGTTGGAGCTTTGGCCTAGGCAAGGATCAGGAGGTAGCTTCTGGAGTCCCATTGTGATTGCAAACCTGGCTAGAGCCAGAGTTTCTCCACTTTAGGTCCAATGTTATGCAAACTAGACACTGCTTCCTTCTAGAATGTAGGAGTCTTATGAGCTATCAAAGTTGCCCAAACATTCCATATGAAAAAAATGTAATTCTAGATCTTGCTTTAGAGTGGTGTTTAATCAACCCTTATATTCTAGAATCACCTGGAGAACTACTCAAAACTACTGATGTTTGTACCCCAACTCAGGCCAACTTAACTCCAATGTCCAGGTATGAGTATAGGCAATGTTTTTTTTAAGTTACCTGGATAATTCTAACTGAAATTAAGTTCAAGAACCTCTATTTTAGAAGCAAACTTCAATCATCACCTAGAAATCACCACTTTATTGGTTGTAAGGCTGGGAAGCTCTAAGAATTAATGCTGGGAATCCACTCCAGATATTCTAACTTAATTGGTCAGGGTGGTGGAGACTGGACTTTGAGATATTAAAAATTCTTCAGGTGATATTAGTGCAAAGTATAAGAACGGCCATTTTCTGTCAACATTTTATAGCTAACCCCCTTGTCAGACCAGAGGTAGCATGACTACAATTGGGGAAGGGGATATAGCACTGAGTGGTGCTATCCGTGGTGCTGAAATGTCAAAGTATTTTTATCATCGGGGTAATGAGCATTTACTAAGATGATAAAATCTTTCACTGTTTTCTATTTTTAATTGGAGACATATGAAACTTCTGCTAATCCAGGAACTGTTCTGTGTATTTTCAGTTCTATAGTTTGGCTTGTCAAGGGAGAGAGATTGAGGGATATAGTGAGGGGTGGATAGGGAGTAGAGAATTATGTTGAAAGAGGATTCTCTGCTGTTTGTCCAGAGATTTCATAAGGCAAAGATAAAAGTAAGTATGACTGATGCTTTTGGAAGGCAGCTATGCTCACCACTATACCACCAACGCCGGCTTGACTGATGCTTTTGGAAAGTCTGATACTTCTTTAGTTGATAAGTGTCCTGAATATTGTTTATACAGTGTAAATCACAGAATTTTTAAAAATGAGATGCTTAACTTCCCATTTATAATTAGAATGCATGGATGTCTATAGTTTTCATCTTTCCGCTTAAAAGAGAAGTGACATTTTTAAAGAAATAGCCCATTTTCACAGAGTAACATCTTCATCTTATACAATGGTATCGTACCACCACTGAAGATTTCCAATTTATGAATTTGGGTAGTTTTGTAACATAAATGAGATAACATGATGTTATAAGCCCAATAATTAGATATGACCTAGCAGTTGTTTCCCACCTTTCCTTCCACATTCTTTACCTCATTATCACAACTGAATTGTCCATCCAGTAAGTTCTTCTATTCTCCTTGGTCTAAAAGCCTACACTCATTCTCTCAAACTTTTATGGAGATGCACTGTATTCCATGACGACTATATCAAGTAACAACTAATAAAAAGGCTAAATGAACATTTTAAATGTTCCCAAATTTATGAAAATTCTCAGAAACAGAGAAAATATTTTCCAGAGTAAATGATGTAAGAAATAGGAGCCTGATCTCACCAAAACATATCAAACATTTGAACCCCACATTATCAGCAAATAGCTCCCAAACTTCTGTCTCTTCCTTGCTAAATTCTAGCTTTTCCCATATGGATATATGTGTATGCACAGAAATCTAATAACTCACAAGTATCTTTTGAACAATTATGTTCCTAGTCCTATGCTAGCAATTGGAAAATATGAGCTTTAGGCTAGACACCAAGGCACTTGCTAATATGTAGATTCACAAGATACTTAAAGAGTTAATGGGGAGCCTAGTCCCTCATCTTAAAATTACTCAAAAACTAATTTTATTTATTACCAGACTGTAGGAGTTTGGACACTTGCATTTACTGCCTCCTCCAGTCAGATGGAACAATTAACCCATACTTTCTTAAACACCCTGCATTTCAAAATAATAAGATAAATCCCATTTCCCATTAACCAAAGCTCACAGCTTTGCCAATTTGGTTCATGTAACAGTAAAACAGAGCACAGTTCTCAGACCTTGACCACACCTTACCCTTTAAATATTCAGACATTTAATGGGTGGGTCTGGTAGCTACAAGCCTTTTAGTGGATTTAAGTCAAGGTGCTTTAAAAAAACATACCCAAGTCCAACCATCTTCCAATGGTGGGACACCCTCTCACTAAGGCTGTCACCCAACAAGTAAGACTTATTTCTCTTTCCCAAAATGGTTTTAGGAGGGAGCTAGTTTACCATTAATACAATTAGAATCATTTTAGTATAGCCTCTTTAAACTTCTGATATTTCGTATCAAACACTCTGGGAACCTATTTATTGACCACTTCCAAAGAGGGCTCTACAGAAGCAGAAAGACAGAAAAAGATTTTGAAAGATATTTTAGAATTGCTGGTAGCAGCATCAGGGCTCAAGGGGGCTGTTTTGATGGTAAGCTCATTATTTCCTAAGGCTCTGATAGATTCCAGCACCCCAGTGACTGACTCTGCTACTTACGCATCTCTGAGTAAACTTGTTTTTCCCATCAAATGATCTCACAACTCGTGTTCTCCAAGGAGTTATGTCTTTTATGGAAGTAAAGGAAGAAATCATAAATACTCCCTTCTCACCATTAAGAGTTCTTATCATTGCAGTGTGAGGACACTCATCATCAGAGCCTAAAAACAGGAGGCCAAGGGTGATTGAGTGAAATGATGAATGATCACAGCAACAAGATTAAGTCTTGTCTCACTTTTATCTTAGGACCTTTGGGACCATCCTGCATCAGTGGCTCTGTGGTTTCTATCTCTCACATAATTCTAGAAAACTATATCATGCCTAGGACCAAAGACAGTTTTATATCACTTGAAAAACTTGTTTAAAACTTGTTCTACTCTGTGCTTCAAATATGACTCAACTGTTGGAATAAGAATGATGGGGAAACATGGCAATCTATAAAGTGAAAAGAACAAGTTTGTTTTCATACCGGTACCAATTGGAGACACAGATTAGCAGGACTACCTTAAAACTCATGAAATTTAAGGAGCACCTGGGTGGCTCAGTTGGTTAAGGGTCTGACTTTGGCTCAGGTCATGATCTCATGGCTCATGGGTTCAAGCTTCACACTGGGCTCTGTGCTGACAGTTTGGAGTCCGGAACTTGTTTTGGATTCTGTGTCTCCCTCTCTATGCCCCTTCCCAACTTGTGTTCTCTCTCAAAAACTAAACATTTTAAAAACTCATAAAATTTTAAAAATTGAATGGAGGTGAAAAAAATATACATCTTCATGGAAGTGTATCCAGATCCTCAGTTTAAGCCATGATGACTGTTCTTCCAATGCTGATCTCACTTAAAACCTTGCCCTCATACAATGATTCCCACATTGTAATGTAGTTGATACCATCAAGCACCTCATTTCTGAACAAATTTTGTCCTTAGAAAGAAACACACTTCAAACACAGTAACAGAAAGAGGATTTATTACCTCGAAAAGGAATGAACCAGTTTGGAGAGAAGAGCAGAGACTGTAAGTCCACCTAGAATACTCCACTAAAACTGGGCATCCATCATTTTCATAAGTGATAAATCCTTCAAAGCTGACTCTCATCCAAAATATAGCTTCACAGGTCTGTAGAGTGCTATGGCCATCGTCTCAGATTATAGGATGATACTGACTACAATGATTGGGGCACCTGTGAAGTCAGTGCTTCTACCCTGTTCTTTGTGTCATCCAGCCCTGGGAATTGCAGGGATAGGTGGGCAGATCTCTACCAGGGAACTCCGAGATGTGGGGCATTAGTCTCACCCTATGGCATTCCTATCAAACTGGGAAATCAGACCATGTGGCTGGCTTCCAGGTACCCTGAACAAATTAGGAGTCTTCACTCCAAGGCTGGTTACAACTGAATCAAAGGAACAGAGCAGGTAGAGTTGATGTTGACTTCAGGTGAGGATACTTTGTGCCAACACAAACAATTCATTCAGGTTCCTCAACCGTTTGCCCAAATCCAAATGTTATTGGGACTAGCAGTTTTAGTAAGGGAGAGGTTCCCCAAGTCTTGCCTTCCCCCCAACAAGAAAGACAAAGACAAAACTTTGGAACCAGAGACCAGCCGCTTGCCCAAAATGGTATTGGTTTTGGTTTCATGACTGCTCAGGTACAGAATCAAGTTTCTCCAGTTTTGTCAAGTGTGGTTAGCTTTGCAAATTCTTAGAAAATATTCAGGCTGGCAGTGTCTGGTCGTGAGCTTTTCAAAGACCTATTATTCTTCCTTTGGCCATCTAATGTTGCTTTCCATGGCAGGAAAAGCTGAGTGGATCCCAAGGTCTCTCCCAGATACAGACATTTCAATGACATACTAAGAGATGTAAAAACAGGCTGGAATTACTAAGTTTCCTTTGGGTCTGCTGACTAATTCCTTAAAGTTAATGGCAATTACTAACCTATTCAGTGTGAAGGGCTTGGACAGAAATTGTTGATAAGAGTTTGCACTTCCACCTAACCCTCTTCTTTGCTCCCAGCCATTTATTTCTAGCTTTCTCCACATACCTCTCTTCAGGACATCCTGAAACCCAATCATTTATCCACTCAAAATCCATTAAGCACATGTTACGAATTAAGCCTTTTGAAACTGGGTAGTTGGATGGATGCTTTGTCTTCCTCTGGCAGGTTGGAAATATATGGGTCCCCATGAAGAGCTTCTTTCAATTCTCACTTAACACATAACATGCAAGTAAAGTGACCATATGTCCTGGTTTGTTCCAGACAGTCCTAATTTGTGCCTGTTGTGCTGGCATGGCTATTAATAGCACCTACTTTTACTCTCAGACCGTGCCAGCTTGAATGACAAATTACATTGTCACCCTACAGACAGCTAAACCCACCTGCAATTCTTACAGGCCTCGTGTGGAGTCTGGGGATGTGAAGGTGTGTGGGAGGAGAAGGACCCACATTTACAGGGACCACATGAAACCTCATTTATCTGCTCGTCTGTGACAGGCTGGGGGAAGAAACCATAAAACCTGCTGCCACCTTTAAGAAGTTATGTTTGGAATTATATATATGCAAGTTAGTCATGTAACCTCTCTGTGCTTATTTCTTCATGTGTAAAAAGTATAACAATAGTATCAGAGTCATGAGGTTGTCGTAAAGATAAATTGAATCCATGTGCCCCAGCAAATTTACTGCTATCAAGTGTTTCTGCCACAGTTGATGGCCCTGGATCCAGATCCTAGTCCCACACCACTATATTGGCCAGACACAATGAAGGTCCACTTTCAGAGATTTAGTGCAAGTGACTTTGGCTTGGGTATGGACAAAACCCAACCACATCAGATTCTCTTTTAAGAAATAAATGCCTAGAGTGCCTGGGTGGCTCACTTGGGTAAGTGACCAGCTTTGGCTTAGGTCATGATCTCACAGTTCATGAGTTCAAACACCACATCGGGCTCTCTGCTGTCAGCACAGAGCCTACTTCTGATCCTCTGTCCCCCTTTCTCTCTGCCCACTGCCCCTGCATGTGCACACACGCATTCATTCTCTCTCTCTCTGTCTCTCTCAAAAATAAACATTAAAAAAAATGCCTAAAAAAAAATAAATGCCTGATGAACAAGTCAGGTCACTGTATTTGAATCTCAAGTGACAGGAAGCTCCTCTCCCCACAGTTTGGCCTAATTGTGGACTCTTTGAGCTCCAGGGTTCCTGAACTCCCAGAAAAAACAGCATTGATTCCACATTCCTGTGGACTCTTGTTTATACTCTCCCATTACCCAACTTCATCTGTTGGTGCACCTCCCCTACCCCGTTAAATACAGGGAGACAGAACAAGCTTAATACACAGAGGGAAATCTGGGACTCCAACCTTGACAACACCTAGAAAATTCCACTTGTGAAATACTAACTGCTATCATCTTACACTCGGACCACAACCTCAGCTCAGCTCCGGGAGCTGCTAAGTATCTTGACTTCCTTGAAGCTCCCCCTGTTCCTCAGATTATTTTCCTTTGTTGCTTCATTTTCTTTTCTGCACAGCCCAGAGTGTGTGTTTCATCATTCCAACATCCTTTCCCCAGCATCTGGCCATCACCTCCCTGTGTTTGCCCAAGGCACCAAAAGCTTCTAACCCTGCACTGATTGTACTCCGCACACAGAAAGGCCCTAAGAAATGACAGAATTCTTGAAATGTGTGCTGTTACTCAATTGTAGCTTACAATTTCAGCAGGCCCTCAGAGCCATGCTTTCCCTCAATTCTGGTCAGTTCTCCCAACTTCATCACTGCCCTCTTACAATTTTACCAATCTCCCCTCTCCTCCTCTGCTTTGCACCCCAGGGAAGTATACCCTGGTTTAAGAGACACTGTCCACCAAGATAATCCAGTCCCCATCTGCCTTTCCTGAGACCCCATCCACCACCTTGGCCTTGCAGGTTGCCCAACACTCTACGCCGACTTGAACACCTATCTTGCAGAAGCTGATCTGAACAGTCCACTAGACAAAGATTATCTAAATTTTCAAAAACAACCCTCTTCACCCCATCTTCTCAGCTATCACAAAGTATGATCCTTCACTCTTAATAGTTGACATCTTTTACATATTCTGGTTGTTGTACAACGTATCTATGGTTGCCATGGTATCTATGTATCTGTATTTGCCACATGACGTTGGGCTCCATAAAGTCAGATGCCTGGTCTTGTTCATCTTTGAATTATCAGGGCATTGAGCAGTCTCCAGGAGAGGTGCAAAACCTTGACTGTACTGACAGAAACCCCAGTCTGGCTGGCTGGGCTGGGCTCTCACACCTCCACCCAGACATGCTTAAGTCAGGTTCCACACTGATCTCTGCAGAGCCATTTGACATTTGTTTTGACCAAACTGCATACAGAAGGATGTGCAGCAATTTCTCAGCAACACGTGCTGGTGTAAGTCCTTGTTGTGTTGGGAAAGGTAAAAAAAGAAAAAAAAAAAAAAAAAAGCTTTGCCCCCTCTCTAACCAGCCTAATTCCCAAACAAATTAAGAGACAACCAAGCCTTTATTTTGTGAGTCTGCTCAGGAAATGGAAGCAAGGTCTTCAAGACTGAGCTCAGGTTTGAGAGGATGGGAGAGAAAGAAAACAATCAACGGAGGCAGGAAAGCATTAAATGTATGCCTGAGGTCATTAGCGCTTCAAGGCTGATTAATTGCAGACAGTTGGGACAAGTAGAGAGGCTCTGGCCGCCAAAAAACTCCCACTGGGGGACTCGGGATGCCTCTGACTCCAGATTCCAAAACAAATGCTTTCTATGTTTGGGTTCATGAAATTCCAGTAAGCATTGATTTGTAATTTTAATTGTTTTTGTGTTATCTTGTTGGTGGAGAGGTTGGAGATTTTTTAAAAAGATCTTTTCCGGTTACTCCTATTTGGTTCCAAGTGACCATTTCTGAGTGTGGGTCTAGGCAGATGCTTAACATCCTAACTACTGTGTGTCCAGGGTCTGTAGGTTATGATGAGATCCCACCATCTCTTCTTCGTGCCTTTAGCCCTCCACTAGCCCCTCCCTCTCCACCCCAAATCCTTGGCTGGCCCCATAACTAGTGTTTTGAAATCTTTCCTGTATAAACAAATCTCACAGGACTCTTGTTAAAATGCAGACTCTGGGGTGCCTGGGTGGCTCAGTCAGTTGAGCATCCGGCTTCAGCTCAGGTCATAATCTCACAGTTCGTGGGTTCAAGCCCCGTGTCGGGCTCTGTGCTGACAGCTCAGAGCCTGGAGCTTGCTTCAGATTCTGTGTCTTCCTCTCTCTGACCCTCCCCTGCTCGCACTGTCTCTATCTCTCAAAAATAAATAAAAAACATTTTTAAAATGTATATTCTGACTCAGTGGTCTGAAGTGAGGTTTAAGAGTTGGCATTTCTTTTTTTTTTGTAACGTTATTTATTTTATTTTTTTTTAGAATATAACACTATTTTTTTAACATATGCAATTATTTTCCATCATTTACAATACAGTAGTTACAATGACACTCCAAATGGATAAGCAAAGTAAAAAATCAGAACCCCAACTTCTATTTCATGTAATTAGACTTATACAGAAATTAGAAGGTTAAGTTGCAACTAGTTAATCACCTAATTTCACAGCTATCTGAAGTGGCAATCATTATATAGCAGCTTATCTATGATACATTCAAGATAAGTGATATAATTTATTACTTGCCCATAAGCTACAACACAGCCTGCTTAATACCTTTCCTTAAATTCCACCTCTATACTACAACATACTTGAGGTCCATGCAAAAAAGTAGCTACCTTTTAT
>NC_043712.1:72383255-72487469 GCF_006229205.1 Suricata suricatta | reverse complement strand
AATGAGTTTGGAAACTTTCCTTCTATTTCTATTTTTTGGAATAGTTTGAGAAGAATGGGTATGAGCTCTGCTTTAAATGTCTGGTAGAATTCCCCTGGGAAGCCATGTGGCCCTGGGCTCTTATTCGTTGGGAGATTTTTGATAACGGATTCGATTTCTTCACTGGTTATTGGTCTATTCATGCTTTCTATCTCTTCCTGTTTAATTTTGGCAGTGCATTTGCATTTAGGAATTTGTCCATTTCTTCTGTGTTGTCCAGTTTGTTGGCATATAATTTTTCATAGTAATCTCTGATGATTGCTTGTATTTCAAAGGGATTGGTTGTAATACATCCTTTTTCATTCATGATTTTGTCTATCTGGGTGCTCTCTCTTTTCTTTCTGTGGAACCTGGCTAGAGGTTTATCAATTTTGTTTATTTTTTCAAAGAACCAAAGAGTTGGCATTTCTAACACCTTTCCAAGTGATGCCCACACTTCCCTACAGACCACTGCCTGAGTACCAAGGCTCTAACCCTCTTGCAGTGGATCAACTGGCCATCCAGAGGACAAATGAGCATGACGCTCCATTAATGCACAGAAAAAAAGTATTAAAATTAACATGAATGATTTCTACCTAAAACTTTAAGTCTTTTTTAAATGTTTTATTCATTTGAGAGAGAGCATGAGCAAGGGAGGAGCAGAGAAAGAGAGAGACAGAATCCAAAGCAGGTTCCAGGCTCTTAGCTGTCAGGACAGAGCCCAACATGGGGCTTAAACTCAAACGGTGAGATTATGACCTGAGCTAAAGTTGGACACTCAATTGAACCACCCAGGCACCCCTAAAACTTTTTAAGTCTTAAACACAGGTACCTTCACCTGTCTGATGACCTCCCATGAGGTTGTGTCAAAGGAATCCTAAGATAAAGAATAGAAATAAAATTCTTCATCTCAGAGGTGTTAACAAAAATGGACCTAAGTGTTCATTCCCATTCAGCTTATTGCAATATGCTAAATTGTGTATGTCACAGAGCTTATGGAATATATTATCTAGCTTCAGTAAAACTAACCCTCACAAAATGTAGAAGAGGCTTAAATAATGCCAAGAAACTGCTAATTAAAGATAACGTTAAGCATCTATATCTGCCAACTGAAAGTTGGCCCAGAAATTCAAAATTATAATGAAGATTATTTGGAATATGGACTTATGGTCATCTTTAACTATGACGTTGAGAGTATACTCAATCCAGAAATAAGATGAATAATAGTAATAATTTGTATGTAATACATAATTCCTACTTTGAATGATAAGTGATAATCCCTACTTTGAGGGGTACATATGCCCATATGATTTTACCCAGGAGGGTCACAATCAAGGGTTGGGAACCACTTTTCTAGCCTACTCTCCATCCTCCATTCCACATGGAACATCTTGGTATCCTCTGGTCAACCCCTCACCCCACACACCTAGATTCTGGTATTGTAATCTCCCCTTTCCTCCAACCATCAAGCGTTTCAGGTGAGGTCACAGGAGGAAAAGCCAGTGATCCCAAATTCCTATACCTGCAACAGTCAAGGAGGGATCACAAAATCATGAGGAGAAAAGAGTAACAAAATGACAGCACAAACTGCCAAGCAGAGACGGACTCTCGAGTCCCAGTACTATAAAGACAATAGAGAGTAGTAGAGACCATGGCAGCAGGATGCTGGCCTTCCATTCTTCGCCCATGAGGATGTGCAGACTCACAGTTGATAATCTATTTCAAGGAAAACCTACATCTGAAATTTTACTGGATATACAATGTTTAAAGGTGGCAGGTGTGCACCACATAAACTTGCCAAGACTTCAAGCCACATTTGGACCATGAGTCATCAGTGTGCTCTACCCTCTGTATATAGAATAAAACTTTTACCTGTAGCCACAAAATCATAACTAAGACAAAGAGTAGAAAAGGAAGAGCAAGGTTCAGTTGTCATGAAGTCAGAGTCAATACAAAGCTCAGTCCTGTGAAGGAGGAGGAAAAGACAAAGAAAAGGCAGGGAGAAGGAAAATGAAGAGGCCAAGCTAATGAGAACAAAAGAGCTACAGACAATGTTTGCTTCCTCCCTTTTTCCTCCTGGGGTCAATAATCAATCAGTCTAGCTTCCCCAAAGTTGTGGGCCCGCTGTCTTGAGAAAGTGACACATGCTAATGTCTAGGTCACTTTTTTTTTTTCTCAGCAGCAAAACTACAGTTCCCAGTATTCCTTATAGTGGGTGTGGCCATGTGAATGAGTTTTAGCCCATGGAAGGTGAGGAGTGATGTACTGAACAGCCAGGTGAGGTCTAAGAACACCCACATTCAATTCGTGCATGCAGGAGCCTTTTCCCCACCCCACTTCCTTAACTGCATGAAGTGGTAAAGGTCTGGAGGAAGGTGGAACCCGAAGGCCTAAGAAGCTGAACTCAGCTCTCACCACTACTGGCCCACGTGGATTGTGAGATAAGCAAGAAATACTTATATTTTATTAAACTACTAAGATATTGGTCTTAATTATTCCTGCTTTGAGTACATTTATCATGGTCTACCTCTTCTTGCCCAGTATCTTGCTGTCTTCAATTGAACATCCCCATTTTCTCTTCTCACTCCAGGAATATGATTTCAGTCTCCTGGATTCTCCTCTCAGAAAGGCTCCATTTGGCCTGTATGACTATCAAAGTACAGAGCCCAAAGTGGAATTTCTCATTGAATTAAAGTGTGATCAGGGGAGAGCAGAACAGGATCATCACCTCCTTGTTCTCAGATGGTATGCTCTATTCATAGAGTCTATCATATCTATCCACTAAACCTGTGTTTGTTTGTTTACATGTGCATGTCTTGTGTAGCATCTTCCCCATTTTATAATTCCAGATTTATCTCCTGGACTATCAAAGCTTCTAAAGTCTTTATCATATTAGGTTTGTTTTGTTATTCTGTAGAATTACCTTCTTCATATGCCTATGTAGATCCCTTTTATTTTCGCCTTTCCAGCTTCCATTTGCCCTTCTTCTGGTGATAACATTTGTATTTCAATTACCTGCAGTCTTAGTGGAACTAGCCTTGAAGGGAATGTGTTTTCTTCTGACCTAGCAGTTGTATGTTATTTACTCTCCCTCTTTAAATCAGGGACACAGGAATTGAAGTCATATAGAATAGATAGAACTTAAAAGAAATGTCTCAAATGGATCAGTCATTAATTTCCACTACCTGAATCCCAGAACACCTTTTCCACACTTAGTTGTTCAATTTTTCCTTCAATTCTGTGAGTCCCTCTGCATTAATTTTTTTATGGCTGCTGTAACAAATTACCAAACTTAATGGCTTATAACAACACAAATTGAGGATCTATCTTCTAAAATATCTTTTAAAAAGTTTTACAACAAAAAAACACAAAAATCTTATTTAAAAAATGGCTAAGGGGGCGCCTGGGTGGCTCAGTCAGTTAAGCCTCCGACTTCGGCTCAGGTCAGATCTCACATTCGTGGGTTTGAGCCCAGCGTCAGGCTCTGTGCTGACAGCTAGCTCAGAGCCTGGAGCCTGCTTCCAGTTCTGTGTCTCCTTCTCGCTCTCTGCCCCTCCCCCTCTCATGCTCTGTCTCTCTCTCTCTCTCTCTCTCTCTCTCTCTCTCTCTCTATCAAAAATAAATAAAACATTAAAAAAAATTAAAAATGGCTAAGGACTTAAGTATACATTTCTATAAACAAGACATGCACCTCAAAATGGACATTTAACATCATTAGTCATTAGGGAAATGCAAATCAAAACCACACTGAGAATCCCACTAGGATACTTAGAATTTTTTTTAAAAAAGCAAAATAATAAATATTAACAAGGATGTGGAGAAATTGAAACCCTTGTGAATTGCAGGTAGGAGTATAAAATGGTTAAGGTGCTAGGGAAAACAGTTTGACAGTTGATCAAAAAGATAAACAGAGGGGCACCTGGGTGGCTCAGTTGGTTAGGTGTTTAACTCTTTTTTATTCCACTTTATTTTTTTTCATTTGCTCAGAGAGAGAGAGAGAGAGAGAGAGAGAGAACGCGCAAGAGCATGTGTAAAAGTGGGGGAGGAGCAGAGACAGAGGGATAGAGGATCCCAAGCAGGTTCTCACTGTCAGCACAAAGCTCAATGTGGGGCTTGAATTCACCAACCATGAGATCATGACCTCAGCCGAAGGCAGATGCTTAACCAACTGAGCCACCAGCATCCAACTGTTGATTTCAGCTCAGGTCATGATCTCACGGTTCTGAGAACAAGCCTTGAGTGGGGCTCCGTGCTCAGCCTGAAGATTCTCTCTCTCCCTCTGCCCATCCCCTGCTCAAGCACCCTCTCTCTAAAACAACAGTTAAACAGAGAGTTATCACAAGATCTAGCAATTTCACTCCGAATAGTGTGCCCAAAAAATTTAAAATGAAGTGTTCAAAAGGAATGTGCACATGCATATTTATAGCAGCACTGTTCACAATAGCCAGATCATCCCAACAGCCCAAATGGCCATCAGGGGATGAATGGGTAAGCAACCTGTGATGTGGCCATACAATAGAGTACTCCTCAGCCATAAAAAGGAATGCAGTACTGATATATGCTACAACATGGATGAGCCTCAAAAACATTATGCTCATTGAAAGAAGCCAGATACATGAGTTCCCATAAACATATGATATATATAGAATACCTGGAACAGGTAAATTTATCAAGACAGAAGACAGACTAGTGTTTACTGGGGGAAAGGAGATTGAGGGATGGAAAGTAACTGTCTAATAGCTCCAAAGCTTCCTTTTGGGGTGATGAAAATGTTTTCAAGCTAGATAGTGATGGTTGCACAACTTTGTAAGTGTACTGAATGCCACTGATATATTCGCTTTAAGATGGTTAATTTTATGTTAGGTAGACTTCACCTCAGTAAACACACATGCATGTGCACACACAGGCAACAGGCTGCACACTTGCACACTCATTTATGATCTCACAGGTTAGGTCAGAAGTCCTAAAAATCAAGACCTGTCAAGGCATGCATTTCTTCTGGAGGCTCTAGAATCCCTAAACATCTTGATTTTTCCACTTTCTAGAGACCTGTATCCTTTGACTTGTGATCTCCTCCAGTGATGGCATCCCTCTCACCTTAGCGTTGGTCATCCTGTCTCATCTGACCTTGACCTGCTTGCTTCCCTCTTATACAGACCCTGGTATTAGACTGGACAACTAGACCCACGTGGATAATCCACAACACTCTCCCCATTTCAACATCCACAAACCATCTGCCAAGTCCTTTTTGCCATATAAGGTAGTATTCACCCATCTCAGGATTAGGACATGGACATTTTGGGGAGGCCATTATTTGGTCTACCACACTCCTCGTCCCTTCAATGAATTAATTTTATTTTTTATTTATATATATATATATTTTTTTTTTGCTTAGAGAGTTTCTGTTGCTTATAACCACAGAACACCAACCAACAAAATGCTTGTTATTTTTCACCATTTCCTGTTGAATGAACAGGGAGTATGAAAGTAGCCAACGGCGTCTGGTGATTTCTAGACCATACAGCAAAATAGCAAAAAAATCTATAGGGATTTTATGTTTGGTACAGTGCTTTCCCCAGGAAAAAAGAAGCCAGAGGAGCAGATGCCTATGGACTGAATGAATACAAGGGGGAGAATAAAATAAGGCAAGTTTAACAAATGCTTTTAATCAGAGGCCATAGAAGCAAGGATAAGACTGTACAGCCAAGAGTCAGGAAACGTGACAATGTGTTCAGTATAAAATCCAAGTTAGAGCAGAGTTTAGCACATACAGCATGGAAGCTACCACCCGCCCTTCTTAGGGGTAACACCCTCTTACTCTCGAGTCGGAACCTGAGTCACAGGTCACTTCAGCCCAGGAAGTCCTTCTGCTGTCCCCAAACAGAATTAACAGCCTTCTCCGCTCTAGACATATGTACTGAGCACTTACTTTGTTGTTCTCAACTGTCATTGTCATGGCTAATTCTTCAAAGGATGCAAGACACTTCGGTCCTCTGAGCCATTGCCTGAAAGTGCCAGGGGACACAGTGGGGGTGTGGTGGGTGTTCATATGCTAACCACAGTGAGAAAAGTCAAGTGCCAGCAGAGCCAAAAAGGAGAGCTATTTTGTTTTACACAGCGCTCAAAGACATCTTCCTTTTTATTTTCTACTGACATATTTTTTTTAAAAAATCATATTTGGAATTATAGAACCTTGGGAAGCACCAGGAATCTTTCATTAAGTTTTAGGACCAGTTTACCAAAACCTGGCATTGGTTCCACAGGTCCATTCAGATCCCTGCTGGCCCAGTGAGCAAATCATCAGTTGTGGGGAGAGTGTACTTTGCTATGGGCCAGGCCACTTCATTTCCCTGACACTTTTAAGAGCAAATCTATTTAACTACCTCTGCCTTAAACAAACTGTTAGTATTGCCAATTCATTTGACTTTGACCTGGAAATTTTATTCATGCAAAACAGAGCGGGCTAGGTTTTTATTAGGAAGTCAGAGTTCCTGGAAAAGCAAACAACACTCTTCGTTCAATGTATCTTCTTGGGGTTCAGGCATTACTGTATTTCATTCTCAAAAGCCATAGCATGAGTCAGCTCCGCCTTTATAGATAAGTGTTTGTTGAAAGAGGAGGGGGTGTTTGTTCATCCAGGGTGGAGAAAGCACGTAGGGTGGCTGGATATTGCCTTTTTCCTTTCCCGTTGGTTATAACCTTTAGTTAGTAAACACTGGGCAACCTCTAGGTTACCTAAACCAACAATGATAGTCGGAATTAATTAAGTATGATCATCAGATTCATTGCCTTCTGTACTGAGAAGTTAACTCCCTAAAATGATGCATCCTTTATAATCAGGAGAGAGAGTAAAATCATGCCCCTTTTCTCCAGAAAGGATAAGGAGACTCACGCCAAGATGTGGAAATTAGTCCAGCACCAGTGGAAATTAGTCCAGCACCAGTTTTCAATTCAGCCAAACTTGCCATCATTTTCCTAAGCCTTTACAGTCAATTCCTAAGTGATTTCTCCCTATAAAATAAAGTCTCTGGGCCCAGGCTTTGCACTGAAGCAAACTGGTGTGTCCACATTGTTGTGTAAAATTCACAACAAAACCAAGGTGACTTAAGACATAGGTGGTAAGTGTAATTTCATTTTATAGGACAGCAATTTCACACAAATAGATGTTTATTTTTGAGAGAGAGAGAGAGGGGCGGGGAGGGGCAGAAAGAGAAGGAGACCCAGAGTCCGAAGCCATCTCCAGGCTCTGAGCTGTCAGCACACAGCCCGATGTGGGGCTCAAACACAGGAGCTGTGAGATCATGACCTGGGCCAAAGTCAGACGCTCACCAACTAAGCCACCCAGGCGCCCCAACGTCTTGTTTGGTTGTGGCGGTGGTGGTGGGTTTTACGCGCCATGAACCTGCACTCTCTCTGCATCTCTGCTGGGATAGGTCATGGCATGGCGACCAGACGGCCCACATTTTCCACAGCAGCCCACACTTCCCATGTTCTGCCCTTCTGGCCTAGAACTCTGCTGCCAATTGTCTAAACATGTGAGCCAGTTTCTCCCTCGGAATGAGAGGCAGACATCGTACGGCACAGGGCAAGGGAAGAAAGTTTTTCAAACACCCACACACAAATGGGGACAAGCAAAAGATATGCCTGTGTCACACTTAAAAAAAAATTATGCAGAAAATCTCTAGGAAGAGACCATTACTTATCAACCCCCCCCACACACACAATCAGCACGTGTTCAAACAACAATTTCTGTAATGTTAGTGGATCTCAGACCTCATCTTATTGACTTTTCCATTAAGAAAACCACACACCAAGCACATATTTAAGAATGATAGGCTCACATTAAACCTATTTTTAAACACCTGGCATCACTAGTGACACAGATCAGGAGCACAGACAGTAAGTGAGACTGGACTTTGGGGGGTGACAAAGTCCACATTCTTCCCAAGGAATAGGGAGACACAAGTCACAACCTGGAAACAAACCTGTAAACTTACTCCTCTCCTGCTGAGCGACAGGCAGGGAACAACAATGGTGATGCTCTCAAGAGAAGAGCCTCGCCCTCCAGGGAGGCAGAGTCGCCTTATGAGGACAATCTCCCACGATTCCCATGAAAAACCATACCGATCACACCCTTCCCCCTCCCAGGGCTCTACTTCCCATCTCAAATTGCTATGTCCTATCAGCCCTCCGGGACAACTGAATGCTTCTTCCTGGCTTTTGGATCTTTGAAGATATGAAGTTTATAGGAAGATGGTTACTAAGTTAAAAGCAATCTATTTCTCTTTTTTAAATCTTGATATATCAGAGAGGCTAACTATCCAAGCTTAGGGATCAAACGTACTTGGATTCAAAGCCTGTCCCTTCCCTTTTTAACTCTAAGATTTTAGGAGATCCCCCAAAACCTCCATTTCCTGAGTGTTAAATAAACCTAATTAACACCCACCTCCACCCAAGTGTTAGGGTGAGTGCCGTAACGTGTATACACCATGTGGTAGAGTGCTGTTTAAAAAGGATAACACATAGCTCTCTGACTTAATGCATCCCTTACAACAGATCGAATTTTTTCTTACACCTGAGAAATACACACCTCTACTCAAAAACCTTCATTGGCTCCGTATTCTGAAATGGTAAGATTCAAACTTCCTACTTGGCATTCAAGGTCCTCAGACCTGCTTTCCACATAGATTTCCCACAGTGTCCTTCACGCACTCTACATTCCTGCTTTTTGTGAACTACCCAAGTTTCATGTCTGCATCCAAACTTCACTCTCTGTGCCTAGGGTGCTAGACCCTGTCCTCTAACATTCAACTCCGAAGTTGTAAGCTAATGTGTACGTGCACGGAACCCTGTGTATGCGCACATGCGTGCATACCTACTCTCTCGGGATCTTACCTTGGCTTTACTAGTTGTCAATAACGGGAACATTTCACCTATAAGACCACATTTCTACGTTGCCATGAAATAAAATATCTGGTGACTTAGGACCTTTATTCCCACGCGGCAAGCACTGGCCTTGGTAAGTTTTTCCAGTTTACCCCAGTCATCACACCCCCCTCTACTATTACGCCAGCCTCACTTACTCATTAGGTTACTGCTTGGTCCTCTGAAGACCCTGGAGTTTGCCATCCCTCGTCTACATCTTATCCATCCTCAGCCCTTCAGGACTGCTTTCCTGATTCTTCGGTGTTCAAAATACTTTTTCATTTTCAGATCCCGTAGCTGTATTTGGTAAGGCACACGTCTCTACAGTACATGGGAGCCAATACTTCATGGTTTTCCCTTCTTCAATTACAAGCCCCGTGAGATGGAACTGACTGGACTGTGCCTGCCTTAGCACCCTTCATAAGCAGGTATTGGTTTCATCTTTTTAATTGAAAAAAAAAAAAAAAACAGGTAAATTTCATCACAGGAAAGTCAAGTCTTACAAGGCATGCAGACTTCCCCCTGGGCTGGGCTAAGTTTCCATCAACTTCTCTTAGGAAAAATGAATAGAGGGGTGTCTGGGTGGCTTGGTTGGTTAATAAGCATCTGACTCTTGGCTTCAGCTCAGGTCACAATCTCACAGTTCATGGGATCAATCCTTGCATCGGGCTCTGTGCTGACAGCACGCAGCCTTCTTGGGATTCTCTCTCCCTCTCTTTCTGTACCTTCCCCACTCATGCATGCACACTCTCAAAAATAAGCAAGGTTTAAAAAAAATTAGCTATGGAGGCAGTGTTACTCCCTCCAGTTAGAGGTGGAAGCCCAAGGTGTACTTTGCAAGAACAAAACGCCCTCCTGAACAGCTCTGGACATCCAAAGGCAGAAATGCACAGAGCAGGGAGGAGCAGTGAGCACTCTGACGTCTGATCCCTGAGCTGATGGGGGTATGTCCGTCTATACTGTGATCGAGGCTGTCACGACACATTCTGCAAAGAATCACAACCACTCTCTTTTCTACAGATTCTCATTTCCAACTACATCTTGGCAAAGCAGAGACAAGGGGTGGGGGGGAGGGGAAGACACATCCAAAGCTGTTTTCAAAACTCGCTTCAAAGTTTTTGTTTGTTGGGTTGTGTTTTTATTTCTTACTCTTCTCGCCTCATGAGGTCTGAAAAAGCTGCAAGCACCTTGTATTGTACCCTTTGTCCTTGTTCACTGTTTAGAAAGGACTTCCTAGAACTGCTTCCATTTGCCTAACTCATCAGCATCTAAAATGTTTGTTCACAGCAAGGCCTCATCATGCCAGAGGCTTCTGATCTGGGCAGTTGGGGGGGACCAGAATCCATGACAGCACAGACTAAGAAAGAGCTCCAGGGATAAGGAAAGACCTCAGCAGTACCATGCTGGAACAATGGGACTCAAGAAGGCATGGGGGGTGGGGGGGATATGGTAGCAGTTAGTGCCTGGGTGGCTCAGTCAGTTAAGCAGCTGACTCAGGTCATGATTTCACAGTCCGTGAGTTCGAGCCCCATGTGCAGCTCTACGCTGACAGCTTGGAGCCTGCATGGGATTCTCTCCCTCCCACCCATCCTCTCTACCTCCCACTCTCTCTCTCAAAATAAACATTTTTTTAAAAAGGCTCAGGGAACAGAAACCAAGTTTAGAGATTGGGAGAGGCCTATTCCTTGGAACTGGTTTTCTATTTTCCCAGATATTCAGTTTTCTAGTCCAAGATAGAAATTAGTCTGCTCTGCTCAGAGTCAGGGTCAGGGTTTCCGAAGTACCTCGGCATTCTCCAGGCTTCTCTACGACAGCTCAGTGCAGTGGAAGGAAAAGGTAGGTCTCCTTGGATCACCCTCCTGCTCTGCCCTCTTGCTGGTGCTAAATAGATTAACAACTAAAATCACAAAGGTCTTAGACCCACAGATTCAGGTGTCCATGGGTAGGCTGCTAAGTCCTGAAGAACCCTAGAGGACACCAAAGCCATGGAGCCCATCAGACTTGGTGAAATGTGTTCTTCTTCCCTAATCTCTTCATTTTGAGAAGGACTCTGTGCAGGCTTTGAAAACTTAATACTGTGGGGTCTATAAAAGAGGAAAGAAATTGAAGGACTGACCAACAGTCAGAAGACACCGTCTCCTGACTTATAATTGAATTTATCACCAGCAACCCTTTCTTTTTTATTTTTTTTAATGTTTTTTATTTATTTTTGAGAGAGAGAGAGAGATAGCATGAGCAGGGGAGGGTCAGAGAGAGAGGAAGACACAGAATCTGAAGCAGGTTCCAGGCTCTGAGCTAGCTGTCAGCACAGAGTCTGACGTGGGGCTCGAACCCATGAACCGTGAGATCATGACCTGAACCGAAGCCGGACACTTAACTGACTGAGCCACCCAGGGGCCCCACCAGCAATCCTTTCTTAAAAAGAAAGACACTGGTGCATTGGTGGCTTGGTTAGTTAAGCATCTAACTTTGGCTCAGGTCATAAACTCCTGGTGCTTGAGTTTGAGCCCCGTATTGGGTTCTGTGCTGACAGCTCAGAGCCTAGAATCTGCTTCAGATTGTGTCACCCTCTCTCTCTGCGCCTCTCCCACTCACAGTCTCTCTCAAAAAATGAATACATGTTAAAAAAAAAAAAAAAGACAGACACTGGACTTGACCTTGACCCTGCCAAGTGTGCTCAAGTTTCAGGGTTACGTTTATCAAGTCTCTGCCCACTGCAAATGACTGTTTTTGCTTAAATCAAGAAGATAATGTGCTATCAAGAATACTGAAGGCCCCTGGAAACAAAGTAAGGGACCAGCAGATTGTGGGGAATTGTGGGGAATTCAACGGACCTTCACGTTTGCCTCTCAGCCTCAAATGCCACTCCTCAGAACCTCTACCGCTCTTCAAATGTCCAGGCTGAATGCCACCTTTTGCAAGAGATCTTCTCTGACAAGTTTCCAACGGCCACAACATGTCACACCCCTTGCTGGGCACAAGGCACGCCTGTGAGGTAGCCGTTTGTCAGGCCCTGTGCCCCCAAGGGGCTGTTTGCCACTGTTTCCACATCTTTTATATTTGCATTCTCCACACCGCTTGGCATGAGCCCCAAGTACACAGCGAATGCTTCATGAGTATTTGCTCAATTCATGTCTGGATTTATTCCTTGGCTTAGTTCGGTAACGATTTGAGGAGCTAAATGGAAGGATTACAGATGGGAATGTGCCTTCTCTACCCCAAGTGGGGGCTGCCACAGTTTCATGAGCACAGGGGAGGGTTCTCAGTGGCAAATGCCTTCATGGTTTCTTCCTTTTTATTGATATTAATGATAACTAGCATTCGTTGAGGCCTCTCCATGGATACCATCCTAAGGGCAACACACACACACACACACACACACACCCCACCCAGCTTGAAGAAGAGGAAACCAGCAGTGGGGTTCGGCTTCGAGCCCCCACTTTTATCCAGCCCATCAGCGCATCCTCCTCTTCCTCCTCCCTTCCGAGCCGTTGTTTCCAAAGCAAAATGCTGATGGTGTGATTAAAGAACACGGTGCTTCTCATTTCCTTTTCGTTTCCTGCGGCTCTCAACTCACCCACAGTAGCACTTGACAGGCATAGGAGTGTGAGGAAGTCCATCCAGACGGCACCACACACAGGAAATGCATCTCACTACGGCACAGTTCAGATCGCAACCATTTTGACAAGAGGAAGACAGGAAAGCAGCACTCAAGGCTTTTAGGGATGTTTTCAAGAGACAAGCACTTCTTCATGGACCAGCCTGAATTTTTTTTTTTTTCCAACAAAGATAGGAGTCCTTTGGAAGACTGTCCAAGAACAGGGGTAGGTTTTATCTTGTAGGGCAGGGAGAGTGGAAATGCCTCACTGGGGCTCCCTCAGACTTGCAGGGAACAAGTGATTCCCTCCGAGTCCATGGACACGTCACCAAGTGTACCTGCCTGAAGATTTCCAGGCACCACAAATGCTTTTGAACAGAAAAATGCAAAGCTACTTCATGTTTTCCTATGCTAGGACATGCTTCTGTCCTAATGCCAGGGACACCTAAGCTCCATGTCTTTAGATGGGGTCCCCAAACAAATGTTGGTGTGGTCGCACCAAACAACATAAATGTCTGCATTTAAAATTTTTTAATTTTTATCGTGTATTCATTTTTTGAGAGACACCAAGCATGAGTGGGGGAAGGGCAGAGAGAGAGGGAGACAGAATCTGAAGCAGGCTCCAGGCTCTGAGCTGTCAGCACAGAGCCCGATGAGGGGCTGGAATCCAAGAACCACGATATGATGACTTGAGCCAAAGTCAGAGGCTTAACTGACTGAGCCACCCAGGTGCCCCAAAAATATAATTTTCCTAATGACTGAAAAATTAAATCACGCTCATTAAACGGATTGTAAAAACTCAAAGGACAACAATGTTTGACAATCATTTCTTTGTTTCTGTCCAAGGGACTGTTGTACCTAACACAGTATTGCACAATTGCTATTTGTTGACAGTTTTTATCTCGGATTATAAATAGAAACCTAGTATGTCATAAAGGTTCCCTTTTAACTCAGGTTCTCGCTCCTCACTCGGTGTCCTTCCCCAACATCCTATAACCATGCCTCAGATAACGTTGTGATGTATCTTAAA
Organism: Suricata suricatta; assembly: GCF_006229205.1. Classification (NCBI taxonomy): domain Eukaryota; kingdom Metazoa; phylum Chordata; class Mammalia; order Carnivora; family Herpestidae; genus Suricata; species Suricata suricatta. The sequence continues at coordinate 72,473,898 of NC_043712.1, read as the reverse complement.
TGCTCCTTGGAACCTACTTCAGATGTGAATATAAGAAGAAACAGGAATAATGAATGAAGCAAACCGTCAAATATTCACAATGTAGAGGAAAAAAGTATTTGGGCATTTTATTTTCTTTCCAGTCTTGGATTTCAAGCCTGGCTCAATTTGTTCAAAGATGACTTTATAGCTATTGGCTACTTGCCAGACAGACCACATTTTCAGGACCTATCCTGACCAATCTGAACCGTCCTGACAAACCCAAGGTCTTCTTGTCCACATTCAGGTCCCTTCTAGAGATGCAGCATTTGTGCCACATGAAACACCGTTGGTCCCGCAGCCTGAATTCCTTGGGAGGAGGCGGAACAAGGTCAGCAGAAATGGTTACAAGCAAGTGGACTTAAATGGGCACAGAGTAACCTTAAAGATGAAGCAGAGTTTTCCTAACAACACCAGCGGCATTGTGCTCAATCACGTTGACAAACCTAATGGACAGCCTGTGCCTCAATTCAAGATTCTCTTGGGGACCCTGGGTGGCTCAATTGGTTAAGCATCTGACTTCAGCTCAGGGCATGATGTTGTGGTTAGTGAGTTCGAGCCCTATGTCAGGCTCAGTGCTGACAGTTCAGAGCCTGAAGCCTGCTTCAGATTCTGTGTCTCCCTCTCTCTCTCTCCCCCTCCCCTGTTCACATGTTGTCTCTCTCTTCCTTGCTCTCAAAAAGAAACATTAAAAAAATAAAAAGAGGGGCAACTGAGTGGCTGAGTGGGGTAAGCGTCCGACTTCAGCTCAGGTCATGATCTCACAGCTTGTGGGTTCAAGCCCCGCATCGGGCTCCGCACTGACAGCTCAGAGTCTGGAGCCAGCTTCAGATTCTACATCTCCCTCTCTCTTTGCCCCTTCCCCATTAGTGCTCTGTCTCTCAAAAGTAAATTAAAAAATGGTAAAAAAAAAAAAATTTTTTTTAAAAGAAAATAAATAAAAAGATTCTCCTTCCGAGCCATCTTCTTCAGACAGTTTTAAACCTTCAGTGCTGTTAGCAGAAGCTTTCCCAAGCATATAGAAAAATAAGATTTGATAGAAATCCCCCTTTTAAGTTTCTGCAAAAAAAAATTAATAAGAAAATGGATGGAATCACTTTCCTTTTGTTTGTACTAAAATTTGACCGGTATGTTACTTAGTAATATAAGAAATATGCAAATAGATTCACACACCAAGCAGCACCAGCAGTCAGAGAAGGGGAGAAGTCAGTTGAAAGCATCAGGAATTCTCAGTGTAACTGACATCAGAGTTAAGCGTTGCAAAATGAATAGGATTTTTTACCAGATGGAAAGTCAGGAAACAGTATTCTGAACAACAGAAATAGCCCTGGCAATATATCAGCATGCCTGGAAAGACCACTGCTATTACCAACACGGTCTGAATGTATTTGCTGTCTGATTAGGTCATGTGGTAAAACGAAGGCCCTAGAAGCAAGAGCCACACAACAGGGAAGTGTTATGTAGGGGGCACAAGAAAGGCTAAACCCTGGAGCAATACCGAGCAGCCCTAGACAGCACCCAGGGTGTTAAGTGAGAGCTCAGTCTGGCCCCATAGATCAGCTCTGAGAGGGAACATTTTCCTATTTCCCACAAAGACACATATATATAATATAAATAACATATATAAAATTTGGTCACCATGCAGCAAACAGGTGAATGGGGACAAATGCCACCAGTTTTGTAATTTAGACATGTCCAGCCCTGAGGGCACAGCACAGGCTAACCCCTGGAGAACCTGCTTTTGCGTATTTCCACGAATGGCCAACGACAGATGTACTGGTCAAGTGTGTGCTGGATCAGGAGCAGACAACCGCCACTGCACTTCTTTCAGTCTGAGGCATTCCTCCTGGTGAGGCATCCCTTCCCTCTGCCACTGTACCAAGTAACATCGATGTTTAAGATTATAGAAATCTCTTTCCCACGACACAGTGGCTAGTGATATAAATGAAGAAAAAACTAAAAAACTAGCAGAGAAAAAAATTATCTGTAGGGTATACATTTGCATCATAGATTAGGTCAATTTTTTGAGAGAAAGAGTGCACCACCATGTGCAAGCAGTGTGGGGAGAAGGAGAGAGAATCTAATGAGTCCCACACCCAGTGCAGAGTCCAATATGGGGCTCAATCTCATGACTGTGAGTTCATGAGCAGGAGATTATGACTTGAACCAAAATCAAAAGTTGGGCTATTAACCAGCCAGGCACCCCTATAAACAAACTCTATTTTGTAAGTGAGGCAACACCTGTTTTTAAAATGTTTATTTTTGAGAGAGAGCGTATGATGGGGGAGGGGCAGAGAGAGAGAGAGGGAGACACAGAATCCTACTCCAGATTCTGAGCTTTCAGCACAGAGCCCAATGTGGGGCTCGAACCCAGGAACCATGAGATCATGAACTGAGCTCAAGTTGGACACTTAACCGACTGAGCCACCCAGGCACCCATCTCTATTTTTAACTACAAGCCAGCTACAACTAGACCTGAATGTCCCTGTTTGGGGGACTTTTCACAGCTCTCTAGTTATAGAACAAATTTTTTGGTAGGTCCAGAGTTGATGATGCCCAAACGTTGTGTCTATCTAAGAAAGAAAGAGAGGAAAGTTGAAGCATATCCCTTTCCATCCTTGCAATTCAAACCAGGGTTAATGGTGGCCAAATACCTATCCTAACAACAGAGCTCAAGCAGTCTTACCAAAAAGACGAGCTTTACTCAGTAAAGACATTTTTGGGTTTTTTTTGTTCTAAGCCTCATTTTCTTTGGACAGTTTGAGAGCAACTGATTTCTCCTTCAGTACTCCCTGGAGTACACAGGTATGTATGAGGGTTCTCAACATGACTGGGAGACTTGTGGCCTCCTATTTCTCCTTCCTGGGCCCCTAATGTGTAAATTCTACTGCTTTTCACATGGCAACCAGAGTTTCTAGAACATTCTTACGCAATTTCCCTTGGGACACGCAGGGTTGTCTGGAGGAACCAGAGTGCAGAAAAAAGAATGAATGAATGATGAGGACATCTGGGGACCTTTGGCAAAAGGAAGAGAAGTCAAAGGAAGAGTCTTTTTGACTCAAGAATATTCAGTCAGCATTATCGGTGTTCACAGACAGAACCTTTATTTATTCTGCTAGAATAAACAGTATTGGAATAAAACTCTCTGACCCTATATACTGTTTTAGGAATTGAGGTTTCCAATATTTTCAAATAGGGAAAATGACACATTCATGTAATAAAGGGGCTTTATTCTACATAGAAAAATACATCATTCTTAAGACTAGATAGCCTCGCACAACAAGGAAATATAATGAAAATTAAGTGAGTTTATGCAAAGCAATTGAGGAAAGACTTCCTGATTAGTCATTAAAACCTATTAGATCATGCCAGTAGCCTAGGGGATCTCTACCGGCAAAAGAAAGTAAACGCCACCTTATGTAGAGAGGACAACGTAGGTGTATGCAGACCTGGTAGGAGCCTCTGGCACCTGCCTTCTGGTTCGAAGTGTTTTTGTCACAGGAAGATATTAATGGTCTCTCCGCTGAGTAACAAAGCTTCACTTCAATACTTTCCAGAGCCACTGGTGCACCTACTTTTTTTCCAAAACTCATCTCTCAGGGGTTGTAAACTGAAGGCCAGGCAGTTAAACCTAACTTAAGAAAGGATTTTGCTCTGTGTTTTAGAATTATTTGATTCCAAGTATCTTTAAACAGGCTCTATGCTCTCTGGCGTGGCTTAGCCACCAGGGCTCCTGACTGTCCTCACGCATACACCTTCCCTGCCTCATCTTATTTGTGTTTGAGTTCGGCCTCTCATCCCATTAATGATATTGACCCAACAATAAATGGGCACTGCATTTGATTACCATCTGCCATAACGTTTGCATCGTGCTCATGCCCTTTATACTTCACTGACGTTCACGTTTCCATCTTTTGGAAAGCCTCTGTAACCCCATTCATGCCAATTCCCTGAATCTCTCCACACTGTAAATATTTTTCCAAGGTGGACAAAACCCCTATTAGTAACTTATTCACAATTCTCTGATCTCATAGCTAACAACTAAATGCCACTAAATTTTCATAAATAGTATAAAACAAAATCTTACCATCAAAAAATACTGTTTTGTGGGTTATGCAGTCCACTAGGATGTAATCATTAGCCCTTACAGTCAATTCCTGAGACAGACCTGGTTTAGAACATCAGTGTTCCGTCCATTTCCATTCTTCCTAGCTGCAACGTGCTCCTTTCTTCCCCCCAATGTCCCATATGGACCACAGCCTTTCTGCATTCCACCTACAAGAAAACTTTATTACCCTGGTCATTCTCCTTCCCCCTTTAAAATTTTTTTAATGTTTAATATTTATTTTTCAGACACAGGGCACTGAGTGGGGGAGGGGCCCAGGGAGAGGGAGACACAGGGTCAGAAGCAGGTTCCAGGCTCCGAGCTGTCAGCACAGAACCCAACGCGGGGCTTGAACTCAACTGTGAGATCATGACGTGAGCCGAAGTTGGACGCTTAGCTGACTGAGCCACCCAGGCATCCCACCCCTTTTTTCTCTTATAACCTTTGTGTTTGTGGTTTCTTCCTTCACATTCTAGTTATACACAGAACTTTTCCAACTTAGCAAACTTTATCAGGCTGGCAATTTTACAGGGCTTCATGCCCAGAGGACCCTGTGCTTGTTTCATGCCCTGTCGTCGCCATCTTGAAATCTCTAATTTCTGCAGAAGACGCTACGGTTTCATTTTGCACTGGCCCACAAATTACATAGCCAGTCCTGAGTATTATTTAACCTGGCACCCAACTCATAAATGCCCTACATGCAATGGATATTTCCTCGCAGCCAACTATTTATTGCCTTCTTTAAAGTAGGGCAAACATCTGGTCACACCAGACTCCAGGACAAATCAGTGGTTGTCAAAGGTTGGCGCAGAAGCTTCTTCACAGTCAGCAGGCTCAGACTGAAGTAACATGGGCCTGGTTATATTCTTCTCCCAAGAACCTTTATAGTAAAACCAGACATCACTTCCTACTGTTAACTAAAGCTATTTCATTGTGATGGTTTGTGTGGGGAAATTGACGAGTTGGTGTGGGCTCTAACATTTGGGTCTGGTGACTACAATTATTAAGAGCCACTGATGCAGACCCCCTCACCACATGTACCTGTTTGTCAGGAATGGCCCCAGAATCCTACAGTCCTGGAAGAAACAGGAGGAACTCTAGTGCTAGTTTGGGTTTGTGCTTCTTCAGTTGGGGAAGAAAAATCTAAGGGCAGCTGGCTATGGGCTACATGAAGCCACAGACAAAATATCACCATCGCTCACCATAATTAATTTAAAAAATTATTTTAAAAAATTCCAATGTTTCTTTTTGAGACAGAGAGACAGAGCATGATCGGGAGAAGGGGCAGAGAGAGAGGGAGACACAGAATCCGAAGCAGGCTCCAGGTTCTGAGCTGTCAGCACAGGGCCTGACATGGGGCTGGAACTCACAAACCGTGAGCTCATGATCTGAGCCAAAGTCGGATTCTCAACCAACTGAGCCACCGAGGGGCCCCTCAAACATTACCTTTAATGTAGAAATAAATGTTTCAGAGCATAATCTAAAATCCCTGTTACTTTTTGTGAACCTGAGACTTCAGAGACACACCCTGCTGAGTCACGATTGCTTGAGCTCCTGTCCAGGATTCACCCTTCATCCTCCCCTGCTGTTAAGGGCACTTGGATCAACAAGTTTGAGATGTTCAGTTCCGCTCTGCCCAAAACTAGAGCAGTGACAAGTTCTCATAGGAGGACAGTCCCATGATTTATCTTTAGAAGAAAGCACCGATCTGGTGGGGAAAAGGAGGTCCCCAAAACCAATTAAAATGACAGAACCTCAAAATTTCAAGCTGAGCCACTCTCATTTTGGTAAAGCCTTAGGTAGAGGTGCAAAGTCAGCTGAGGAGGGTGGGATTTTGAGCTGATGTTATTCCTCACACACAGCATCACCAAGGTGAATCTGGCCACATGGGCAACAGCACCAGCCGATTACTCTCTTGCGTCCACATTACCATGGATATGGTCTGAAATCATGGCATCATCAGTCCCACCTGGATTCTCTCTCCTCACTCACCACTTGCCAGTCCTGCTGGCCTACCTTTCAATTCCATGATCAAATCATGGTTCCACCGTTGGTTAATGGTCTAAGTTTCTGCAAAAGGAGCATACGAGTAATACCTGACTACTTATCAGATCATTTTAAGGAACAAATCAGAGAGGAAACCACTATGTGAACTGTAAGATGCTAATAATCTTTTTCTACCCTCCTTGATTTCAGCATTGCCCTACAGTCCAACTTTATAAAAGTTGGTATTTAACCCTATATAACTACCTAAATACCTCACCATTCATTTTTAACTAAAATATTTACTTTTTTTTTTAATATATTTTGAGGGAGAGAGAGCAAGAACGCACACACATGGGGGAGAGGTAAGAAGAGAGAGCAAGAATGAGAGAGAGGAAGAGAGAACTCCCAAGGAGACTCTGAGCTGTCAGCACAGAGCCTGAGGCAGTGATTGAGATGATATGAACCAAAATCAAGAGTCTGACCCTCATTGAAGAGAAACACCCAGGTGCCCCAAACTAAGATATTTAAATATGCAAGACCAACTTGGCCATCATGACTAAGGGAACCAGCTCTGTTTTCTCCATAAATTTGTCAGTTTCTACTGTAAGGAGTCCATTTGCATCTCAGCTATGCTGACTAGAACAACTACCAATTCTTGGATGGAAAGATGGCCACAAGGGACTCCTTACTTCAACTCTGAGTGCTTGGGATAACATGTTGATACCTCGGTGACTTCACAGCACTCCAGATTTTTAAAGGCCTAGGTCCTTCCCCTTCCATTAAGAATTCCTTCCACCAATTTTGGAGATTAGGCTTAAAAAATAAATAGCTCTGGTAAACAAGAATGATTGGCTTAAATTCTAAGTTGCAAATGCCCAGCAAAGGAGTCTTCTCTGAATGCAGGGAAGCCAGCAGGCACATGGCAAAGTATTTTCCAAAGTTCTGGTAAAGCAAAAATGAACAGAAGGTAAAAAGATTATGGAGGAGGCTGGAAACCCTAGAGAAACTTCCCTCTGGCTAAGTCAAAGAGGAAGAATAACCCAATACACAGCTTTACCACTTGCTTGTGTTTCAGGAACTGGATCTCTACACTTTGAGACACATTAAATCCCCATCATATGGTCACTGGACTAGCAGAGACCTTCCCAGACTAAAGTCACTGTCAGGATTTTCTTTCTCCTCCCCACCCCACAAAGAAGAGTCTAAGCAAGAATGTCTACTTGGCACGATCATCATGGATGGGTGTGGAACATATATTGCATGTAGCACAAAGAAATGCTCAATAGACCACCTGTGGAATTTTCCCCAGAGATTAGTATCTCTGTTTTCTGGTGACGTGTCACATACAGCTTTGAGTCATGGAGAAGCCTCCAAGAAGAATCACTGCATTATCATTGCCATGAGATTTGCCATTTGTTGGATGAGGATGAAACATGAATGATGAAGATCCATCCAATGAGAAAAGAGGTCAGTATCATGGATCAGAAACCACAGGAAATTGCAAAATTTCCTCTTTGGATGCCATTTACCTCAGACTGAGAGAATCAAGGTGAACTGTATGATTCCTCCCATGTTCTCAGATCCTATCACAAGCAGTATTATTTTTCCATTCCATAAACAAAACTAGATAAAAGACTATCCATGACTATTCAATGGCAAGGAACAATTTTTTTTTTTTGAGAGATAGAGAAAGAGAGAGCAAGCCAGGTAGGGTCAAGGAGAGAGGAAAGGAAATTGAGAGGGAGAGAGGAAGAATCCCAAGAAAACTCCACCTGGTCAGTGCACAGAGCCCAATGCAGTGCTCAAACTCACGAAACTGAGATCATGAAATGAGCTGAAATCAGGAATCAGATGCTTAACCAACTGAGCCACCCAGGTGCCCCCAACAGCAATTTTGATAAGTGTAATATGCTGAAGCACCTCTCCTTTTCCCTTTAACAGAGGGGTAGCAGGCAGAAAGCCCCAATGGACTAGGTTCTTCTAGCAAGATAAACTGTATTCTAAGGTGGGCAGCCATGAAATCAAGCTAAAACATTGTGAGTGCTTTATTATTCTCTCAAAAGGAGGGAAACTATTCTCTTTTTAAGATCTTGACCAAGGACAAGGCATCTAATTATTCTCAAAAACAATTACCAGCAATTACATTGTTTTCTAAGAAGAAAAAAAAAAACTACCCCAAAGAAAATTTTAAGAAGGTAATTTTCCAGTTACTAGGATTAAAAACAAAACCAAAACAAAAACACAAACAAAAAAAACCCCCTTTTTACTAAATCTTTTTAGCCCAAGTATGTACAACTAATTTCTTTCAAGTCAAGCAACATTTCTCCCTACAAACCCACTAAGGTGGTTGTTATTTTTGGAATACTATTTAATGGATATTGTCCTGGGATTATACAAAACCAGATCTCAACCTATTGGATTATTTCTTCATTAATATGTATGGCTTCCTTCTTCTTAGAAGTTTAGCGGCCATTACCATTAAACAAGTATATAATGAATATCAAAACTGAGATCCATTTTCAGGTGCTGTGTCTCCTGCAAATGGGTAATACCCACTGTGTCCTAGCAAAGGCTCAAAAGAGGATTGTTGCATGAACACTGCCATGAAATGGACTATAAAGAGCTTAATTAGTTGTAGTTCAGGGAGGAATTGTTTTCTAGGTAGATGTTGTGCAAGAAAAAATGCTGTGTGGCTCAAAACCTTCAACCTTAAGCCTTTTGTTTTCCAAAGTGTCTGAGTCCTTGCAAAATTCCTTGTTAAATTCCTAACCCTCAGTAGGACAATATTAGGAGGTGAGACCTTTGGGAGTTAATTTTATTTATATGAGGTCATGGGGTTAGAGCACCCATAATGGGATTAGTGCCCTTCTAAAGAAGATGGAGAGATACAGAAAGTTCCTTACTCCATCACATCAGCAGAGATCAAGAACATGGCTATTGGTAAGCCAGGAAGATGGCTCTCACCAGAACTCAACCATGATGGTACCATGGTCTTGGAGTCCCTGCCTCCAGAACTGTGCAAAGTAAGTGTCAGCTGCTCTAAGCCACCCAGTGTGTAGTATATTGTTACAGCACCTCAAGCTAAAACACCTCCCTTTCCTTATCTGGAAAACAATGCATTTGTATGAAATGATTTCAGATTCTTTGGAGCTTCATCAATCTATTATAATGAAAGAACAGATTATCACAGATGTAGGGTAAGAGAGTTTCAAGTTAGTCACTGGCTCATAAATACCAGAGATATCAAGTGACATACTGAAAAAGAACAAGTAAGAAATCAAAGTGAAATTCTAGGGGCGCTTGGTGGCTCAGTCAGTTAAGTGTCTCACTCTGGCTCACGTCATGATCTCACGGTTCGTGGGTTTGGGCCCCATGTCGGGGTCTGTGCTGACAGCTCAGAGCCTAGAACCTGCTTCGAATTCTGTGCCTCTTTCTCTCTCTGCCCCTCCCCTGTTCATGCTCTGTCCCTCTCTGTCTCCGTCTCTCAATAGTAAATAAATGTAAAAATAAATTTTTTTTAGTCAAAGTAAAATTCTGAAAACAGAAACCACCATAAGTCAATGAACAGGGAAGGTGGCTTGAGGAAACCACTCTTTGAGGCAGATGATTCAAGTAAGCTGTATGGGAGTTGGGATGCCTTAGTCAAAATTCTAGAGGAAGGCATGCTGGGTCTACCCCATTCAGATAGGTCTCAGGCAGTTTAACATCACCTGTGCCTCATAAAGAGTGGCTATGAAACCAGAAAATAGTTTCCTAAGGAGACCAACTAACTCCAAAGACCTTCACAAACTTTTCTGACTGCCAAGTATCTCTCCAATGCCTGCATGCTGCTCTCTATTCTTTTCTTAGGGCTACCATAACAAAATATCACAGATCGGAGAGCTTAACCAAAAGAAAGGCCTATTTCTGGAGGCAGGGAAGTCCAAGATCAAGGTGCTGACCAAGTCTATTCCTGTTAAGAGCTTTCATCCCGGCTTTGTAGATGGTCACCTTCTCAGTGTTCTCCAACAATGGGGGAGAGACAGGCGGGGGCAGACAGAGAACAGAAGCGCACAAGCTTTCTAGTGTCTCTTGAGAGCATTCCTCTCATTGGAGCAGAGGCCCACTCTTATAACTGCCTCTGACAGGATTTACCTCCCCAAGGCTCATCTTCAAATCCATCACATTGAGAATTAAGCCTTCATCCTATGAATTTGGGAAGGACACAATCATTCAATCCACAACATGCTCCTCTACACTCACAAACTAAAGCTAAATAAGCCATTTATTCAATAATGCCAATATCTATAAGAGTTTGGTTAAATGCAGGTATCTAAATAAACTACTTCTGTTATATATTTTTGTTATCTTCTAGACTAGAGCAGAGAATCATCTATTTTAAGTATTTGTGAGTTATAAGATTGGACTTTTGGGGGCACCTAGGTGGCTCAATCATTTAAGCATCTGACTTTGCCTCAAGTCATGATCTCACAGTCTTTGAGTTTAAGCCCTCCATCAGGCTCTGTGCTGGGTCTCCTTCTCTCTGCCTCTCCCTGGCTCGCTTGCACTCTCTCTTGCTCGCTCTCAAAAATAAGTAAACATCAAAAAAATTAAAATAAAAAAAAGATTCGACTCTTGCTTGTGATGGGGCAGAGAGGATTTAACATATTAATGCCCCAATTTCTCCCCTCTCACTTGTATTAAAAAGGATTCTGGTTTCAAACAAAGCTGTCCACCTCCCATTGAACTTTGAGGATGATTTTGCCCTTGTCAAACTGGGGTTTTAATAATGCAGTATCAAGACAGAGAGGAGGAATGAGAAGTGATAAACACGAAGACTGCACCTCATAGCTCATGGCTTTAATCCAGTTACATTTGTTTTAGGCAGGCTTATTCCCAAGTGCTTTTAAGGCAACTTGAAAACTGGTAAGATGATGGCTGTCAAGAATGAAGAAAGATCTTAGGCATCCAAAAAGCTCAGTCGGTTAAGTGTTCAACTCTTGGTTTCAGCTAAGGTCATGATCTCATTGTTTGTGGGTTCGAGCCACACGTCAGGCTCTGCACTAAAAGTGCAAGGCCTGCTTGGGATTGTTTCTCCCCCTCCCTCTGCCTTTCCCACTCCTGCACTCCCTAAATAAATAAAACTTAAATAAAAGAAAGATGAAAGATCTGAGATTTCACACGACTTGAAAGCTAACAACTCAGCAGCCACAGTTTTCATGCAAGATGGCAGAAGACAGGAAACTCCAGGGTCCAAAACAATGAACTTTATTGCCCATAGTATAGAAGGAAGCCTGAGCATCAGCAAATTTTTATCAGTTCTTGTGCCCCCAAAGTCCTGAGGAGCCCATGTGAACAGGACCAGATGGATGCCTGAAAGCTCTGTGGCTGCACCACAAGAGAACTCTGGGCTTCGGATACTTGAATTCTATATAGTGGGCAGTAAGAATAGCTTTTATTTTTATCTGGAGAAGACACTTTAACTTTCAAGATTATTTATTTTACCAACATCCTTGAAAAGAAAGTACTGGAAAAGGGCAGTCAGTAGTTCACTTACAAGATAAGCAGAATCATGGGCAGTCCATGGGAAATTGCCTCCCAACACTGGCCAGCGAGGTGGAAAGCAGAGATTTCAGACAATGAATATCCCTTGACTTTAACTGCCCTCCTTTTGTACTTCCCTCTATCCAGCCCTTTTCTTACATGTCACCTCTGGAGAAAAAAGAAAGAGGCAAGGCAAGGCAACGAAAGTGAAAATTCATTATTCTGTTGGTGGTGGATTTGAGTAACTTGTCTTTCTTCTTGCACCCAACACAGCCTGAAGTTTAAGCTAAAAATGAGAAAAGAAGATTCTGGGTGACCCAAACAGCATTTAGTCATTTTGATTTCTACAATGAACTGCCATTATGTTAAAAAAATCTACTCAGAATGCTCCCATGATCTTGAAGTTTCTAAATTTCAAGTGCCTCCAAAATACTAATAAGGACCCCTATCAATACCCAATTTTAAGAAAGAAAAACCTAAAAACTAAAGAGGAAACAGATAGTATTGTCTACGAATATATAAGAAGTTAGTCAATGCTTATTTCAAAGCAGAAGCTATGCTGAAGACCTATATATTGTCTTACTTGATTTTACAAATAAGGAAATAGAGTCCTAAAAAAGAATTAAGTTACTCATCAAGGGTCATTTAGACAGTAAGTGACAAATGGAATATACACACCAAAAACTGAGCTCTGACACCATCTACTATTTTGCCTCTGGCAAGAAAAAAAAAAAAAGATGACATCTACCCAGAAGCCAAAGCAGAATCTTCACCCAAGACCACAGCTAGCAGGTAGCCACGATGACACAACTATGGAAAAGGTTTTCCCTCCAAGATCATGTTACAGATCATTTCTACCAACCTGGAAGGGTAGGCAGCTCCAAACATAATCTGTATTTAGCAAGGCCAAAAGCTTCTCTGTGAGATCTGGTGCTCTTTGAATCTAAAACCAGGCCAAATTTGGGGAACCTGGGTGGGTCAGATGGTTAAGTGTTCGACTTCAAGTCAGGTCATGATCTTACAGTTTGTGGGTTTGAGCCCAATGTCAGGCTCTGTGCGGACAGCTCAGAGCCTAGAGCCTGCTTCAGATTCTGTGTCTCCCTCTCACTCCCCCCTCCCCACTCATGCTCTGTCTCTCTGTGTCTCAAAAATAAAAACATTTTTTTAAAAGAAAGTAAAAAATAAATAAAATAAATAAAACCAGGCCAAATGTGTAATAAAAACAAAACCAAAACATGTGCAAACAAATACAAAAGAAAGTAAGACATGGGCTTGTAGAACATGAACTGGCCTCAGGAAAATTCCATTATAATGTGGTACGTGCTGACAATTTGCCATTGAATTTTTCCCAATGCTTCCCCCCGCCCACCCCTGTCTTCTCCTTGAACAAAAAAGGATCATTAAGAATGTTAATCCAGTTGGTAAAGGGGCTCCTGGGTGGCTCAATCAATTAAGCATTTGATTCTGGATTTCAACGCAGGTCTCCATCTCATGGCTGGTGAGCTTGAGCCCCATGTCCAGCTGTGCACTCACAGTGTGGGGCTTGCTTGGGATGCTCTCTCCACTCCCTTGTTCACACACTCTTTCAAAATAACATTTTTAGAAAACCATTTTAATCCAGTTGGAAGACATGTTGGAGATGAGAGCATTATATCCGTTGAAGATTAGCATCTGTTCTCCTGCATTAAAAGGTAAGAAACAGCAGCTAACAGTGTAGTCAGTCAGTTGGGGGACCAGAAGGGTTATTGATGCACTTTTAAAAGTTTTAAAAGTTTAAAAATAGACTATCAGAGCAGGCAAGGTTCTGTTGCAGTAACGAATAAAACCCATGGTCTTGGGGATGTAACATAGTGAAAACTTATTTTTCACCCCATGTAGCAAGCCCAATATCTCTGTTCATAGTTGGGCAACTTTTCTCCCAAGTGGCGATTCAAACCACAGGGCACTGTTCATCTTGTAGCGTTGCTGCCTATAACTCATCACCTCAAATAGGACTACAGAAAAAGATTAAGAGGATTGTGTCTAAGGGATTTTATTATGGGCTACCTATTTTTTTATTGCCAAATAGGTGGTACATCCCTAAGTAGAAATAAAAGATTGTAAATAATTTCTTGAAGATAGATTTCCCTTTAATGGCTAAAAAACAAACAAACAAACAAACATTTTCTCCTGATGTATTAATAAACGGAAATGGTACACATCACTTGCACCCACATTCCAATGACCAACACTAGACACATGTCCCATCCACCTCACTGTGGCTATTATACAAGGTTGGCCAAACAGCCCTGGGTTCTCTATTCTTGGTATGTCTGGGTCACAATCTCCTGTCTTGGTGTTTTCAGTCTATTTCCCTAAACCCTGGTGCCCCATGAGGCTGAATTTTGACAGTGTGTCACATTCAAATAAGCACTAATGAGTCAACTGATGTAGATTTAATTTTCCAATTCTGTCCCAATGTTTACAAACTGCCAACAGGGAGGTGAAATCTTAATTTTCAGAATGTATTCTCCAAATGTTCGCTCTTTATACTGTTCCTCTTAGTATATTCCACAGTCAGAAAATGTTCCTTGAAACTTTTCTAGTCTCAACACCATTGAGAGAAGCCCTCCTGACTTGGCTTTCCCCAGTCTTTCCTCTCACCCAATTCAGTTCTGTATTATCACCCAACTTGGTCTTCCTCACTTTTCCTTAGCCTTCTCTCTGCATCATCCACGACCTGGATTCTCCCCCATCCAGAGCCCACCAGCTGATCCAGGCAAAAAGAATATAGTCCTCAAAGAGGGAGATGGGTGTGATAGATTGCAAATATTCTCAAATGTAAATGCCAGGAGTACATAAAGCAACAGAAGCCAGCCAGCCTCCTAAAGGGTTATAGACTTGGAAAGACAAAAGGGGTTTAAAAGTCTAGTTTAACCAAAAATCCACTTACATTTGTCGATCTTTTCTCTGTACATGCAGTTCTTGGAATAGAGAAAGTTTTCAATTGCCAGTGAAATAAAGTTCTCAAATTGCTGAAACAGCTATGCCAAGAGCACTATCACAGAACCTTTGTATGGTAAGAAATGTGACTGGCCATCCGATTCCACCAGTCCCCAGATTAACCATCAACTTTCTGGAGAATAAATTCTCCCAGTGCCTCTCATCAATTATCCCCAATTGGGAGGTCAAGGTCATTGAGGAGAAATCAGTGAGAAGGGACATTTCTTGACCGTATAGAATATCAGAAGTGCCTTCTCTCTTTTTCTACTCAAGTACCATGGATCTGCCAAGGTCTTGATCAGTTCTTCCCACCTCCAGCCCAAAGCCTCAGGAAATAGCACATTCTGCTTCCCCATCACCAGGCACTCCACAAGTGTTTCATCCTGCTGTACATCATCACTCCATGCTTGTGTCACCTCTCCAAGAGGATGGGACCCTCTGGTAGAGCAGGATGGTTAAGCAGTAGCTGAGTTCACTCCTCCCACCCTGTGTCACAAGGCTTTTTGGCCCTTCTCCCACCTGTTTATCAACATATAAAGTCTATACTGAGCATATCCCATTTTAGTATTGGTGACTGAAAATGAAGTACATAGAATCATGTAGATTATTACAGATTATATTTGTTATATTTAAGCATAGTTGTTTAAATAACTGAGGAATTTTACGTGCCCAAGGCTTCGCTATGAATGTAAGCTTTCCAAGTAGTATACAATCATCAGTTCTTCGGGGGTTCTTTTCACTTTTTATCAGAGAAAGCCCAAAGTACAAGAGATAACATGGAGTCGAAGGAAGCAAGCATGCTCTTTTGTTCTAGTAAATCAAATATTTCCTATCTCAGTCTTGGACCCATAGTGTATGGTATAAATATGGAATGAAGGAATAAAAGGTTCTGTATGAAATTTCATAGTTCTTGGTCACAGAGTAATATAGGGAGTGTTCAGTCTGTAATATTTATGCCAGGATACAAGTAATCTAAGCACGTAAGGCCTTGTCTACCTCATGGCTAGCTAAAATATGTGCAGTGTTCACAGAATAAAGTAGATAGAAACATAGTTCACCCAGGAGATCAAGGATTGTTAACAGATCAGATTTTTTCAAAGTGACTGGTCCATGAAGGTGATTCTTCCCCATTTAAATGGTTTGGTCATGGCTCACTCAGGGTAGAACCATGAGTAATATTCAAAAGATTAACAATGCATATGGCGTGGCCTGCGCACTGACCAATCAGAACAGATGCTGTTCCACCAAAGTGGCTGGAATGGAGCCAAGCAAGTTAACTGCAGTGTGAGGCATTACTTAGTAGAAAGAGGTCTGGAGTATTCCAGAGAAGAGGCCCTGAGGACTAGACTGATAGCCTTAGGGGGAGAGAGCACTCTGGCTAATAGCTATTTACCAATTAGCACAGGAATAGGTCAGTGTTTAACCCTTAGCATAGGTGTGTTCATGCTCACCAACTGATTACCAGCCCTCCTTACAGCTCTGTCTCAAGCCCAGAACCAAAACCCTGTAACACCAGAGGGAAAACATTTCTTCAAGTCATGATTCCTAGCCCTGTCACCTGTATCATTTTCCAAAGCTACGTATCATAAAAGCCTCATCGTTATCTTGGAGAAAACACTTAAAGTCAGTGCCCAGATGAAATCACAGCGAAGTCTTTTCTCTGAATGCATAAGATCAGGACAAGAAGCTTGTCTAGCCCCCAATTTCAATCCTGCTATCCACATTCATATAAATGTATCAATCTGAACAAGTTTAAAAATAGAAAGTTGACTCCCTGTCTCCTTACCCCTTGTTGCTGCCAAACCCATTTTCCCCCTCACTCTCACCCATCTGGGTAAATAGCATCACTATTGACCCAGTAATTCAAGCCAAAAACCCAGGGACCATTTGGATTCTGCCCTTGCATACCCCTGGACCATCTACCAATACATTCAATCATGTATACCTCAACACAAATATGAAACCTAACCAAGTAAGTCAACCTCCCTAATTTCTATGCTATTCCAAGTCACTTAGATTACCCAAGAGTATCTTTTTTTCTGTTAATCTCTGCTTTTTTTTTTAAATAGTTTATTGTCAGATTGGTTTCCATACAACATCCAGTGCTCTTCCCCACAAGTACCCTCCTCCATCACCACCACTACCCAATAGTATCTTAATTGGTCAGAGTGGGACCAGGAAGGCCAAACATAATCTTTTAAAATTTAAATCCAAGTTGGTTAACATATAGTCTACTAATGGTTTTAGGAGACTTTAGTGATTCATTTAACACCCAGTGCTCATCCCTACAGGTGCCCTCCTTAATGCTATCACCCATTTAGCCCATCCCCCCACCCAACACCCCTACTAGCAACCCTCAGTGTGTTCTCTGTATTTAAGAGTCTCTTATGGTTTGCCTCCCTCTTTTTATCTTATTTTTCCTTCCCTTCTTCTATGTTCATCTGTTTGGTTTCTTAGATCCCATATATGAGTGAAATCATACAATATTTCTGTTTCTCTGACTGACTTATTTGTTTAGCAGAATATATTCTAGTTCCATCCAAATTGTTGCAAATGGCAAGGTTTCATTCTTTTTGATTGCTGAGTGATATTCCATTGTGTAAACACACCAGACACACACACACACACACACACACACACACACACACACACACACACACCCCTCATCTTTATCCATTCATCAGTCGGTGGACATTTGGGCTTTTCCCATACTTTGGTTATTGTTGATAGTGCTGCTGCTAACACTGGGGTGCATGTACCCCTTTGAATCAACCATTTTGTAGCCTTTGAATAAATACCTCACAGTGTAATTGCGAGGAACCTCCATACTACCTTCCAGAATGGCTGCACCAGTTTGCATTCCCACCAGCAATGCAAAAGGGTTCCCCTTTCTTCACATCCTCACCAACATCTGTTGTTGCCTGAGTTGTTCATTTTAGCCATTCTGACGGGTGTGAGAGATAATCTCATTGCAGTTTTGATTTTCATTTCCATGATGAGTGATGTTGAGCATCTTTTCATGTGTCTATTAGCCATCTGGATGTCTTCTTTTGACCAAACACTATTTATTCTCAGTCCGCCCATCAGAGTTTTCTTCATAAAAACAATCCAATCAACCTCTCTCTGCCAATCTTGGTTCTCCCTGGGCCTTCCGCAGCACTTAAAATGAAATCCAAACTCCTACTTTCCCAACCATGCTTCATATCACCTCCTCTCTCTCGACTCAACACAATGCCTTTAGCTCTTCCTCAACACCAAGGAGCCTTTTCTACCTCAGACTGTCCCCCAGGTAGGACTGCTGTGTCCCTCCCTGGTATACCATTTCCCAGGTCTTCATATAGCTTATCCCTTCTCTCAACCCCATCCAACTTCAAGTGTCACCTCCTCAGACAAGTCTTCCTGTTGAAACCAGACCCACCAACCCCCTGGGTCTTCAGTCTTTCCTCTATAATCCCTTACTCCACATTTTCTTCGGGTACTTCCTTAACCTAAAATCACCCACACATCTATTTATTGTCTCACTTCAATGTGAGCATCATAAAGGCAGAGCCCAAGAATTGTTCTCTTCTGAATCCCAGAGGTCTACAACAGGACCTGGCCACAGTAAGCTCTTGGATTTTTGTGGAAGGAATTATTTTTTTAACCCACTAGAGCACAATGACTTTCTGAAAGTCCTTATTTGATGTGCATACAGTCTTACTGACATTACATTGCTTTTATGATGGTTCAAAAATCATTTCATTGATGAATTTTCATCTTAGAGTGCATTCTCCATGCAACTTAAGCAGAGAAGAAATAAGTAATGTCACAGTAAACCATTAAGGGGTACAGGTACTTCTCATTATGGATTTCTAGAACTTCAGAGCTGACATTTTAGAGATCATCCATCACTGTGGTCTCACTTTTATGGTAGCTCTCAAGGGTCCAGAGCTGTGACTACGCAGGGCCAGTGAACACTTCAAATCTGCATAATCTGAACTGAGATGTGCTTCTGTGTAAAACATAGCAGATTTCATAGATTTAATATGTAAGAATGTAAGATCTCATTTCTAAATATTACTGATATGTTGAGTAATTATATTGATATGTTGGTTTAAAGAGAATTATCAAAATCAATTTCACCCATTTCCTTTTATGTTTTTTAAATCTACTTTGAAGTTTTAAATTACATATGTGGGTCACACTTCCAGTGAACATTCCATTTCCATTGAAAGCACTGGTTCAGTGAGGTTGAAGAACTTACCCAATGACACACTGCCATGTAATGGAAGACCAATGACCACACACCAGAACCTCGCCTCCATTCAGACTTGTCTCCAATGCCTAACCCAGCCATGGATGCTCTACAGTGAGGGTTTTTGCTTTTTGTGATGGTTTTGTTTGTTTACAAGCAAGAATACGCACATGTATGTTCACAAGTGGAGGAGGGGTAGAGGGAGAAAGAATCTTAAGCAAGCTCCACGCTTAGCATGGAGCCCTATGCCAGCTCTATCTCCGGACCCTGAGATCATGACCAGAGTGAAAAGCAAGAGTCGGACACTTAACTGACTGAGCCACCCAGGCACCCCTACAATGAGTTCTGTACCAGGGGCAATGGGGAAGAGTGCTAAGAGTAAGAAATTCCTAGAACCTCACTATCTGGATCAGTCAAATCCCAGCCCCACACTTAGTGGCTTCAGACACCTCATTCAGTCTTTCTTTCCCTCAGTTTCCTCAATGCTGGGAGGCACGTGGGCCTTGCTGGATGACACAGTCACAGCAAGGAAATGGCAGACATTTGCACAGCTCCTGCCATGAAGCGAAACTGGTATTTCCTTCTATTATTGGCTCATATTGGGAATGAGACTGCTGTTATTGATTAGGCCTCACAATGTTCCAAGTCAGACCGATAGTCCCCACACAGATACCTCATGAGAAGAAACGTATTCTCTACAAGGAAGATTTTAGACAAAGCACTGCAGATGTTTGCCAAAAGGCTCTTCTAATGAGCTCTGCAGACCCAAGACATAAATTATAAGGGGGGCTAAAAAACACAAGAGTTACAATTAACTCTGGCCTGGAGAAGAAGAGCCTAACTTAGAGATAAGAAACAGACAAGGACCAAACATAAGATACTGCACATAGCTTTTTGCTAATTGGTGCCACAAATACCTTCCCTTACACGGACATCCATAATAAGGATGCATGATGATGATGGTTAAGTGTAACTAAAACACACCCATAGACAAGGGCTGACACATTTAGGGACCCTATGGTATTTACACCCTCAGTGTTAAACAAAAGGTTTACACAAGCAATCTATTGATCAGTCCAGATACATTCTTCCTCTTGCAAGCCAGACGAGATGACTCCCAACCTGTCTATATATCACTCAGACTATGACTTAATCTTAGCATCAATATAAACAAATATATTTTTCACTTAGAATATCCTGTCTTAATTGTAGAATTTACTGCTCACTGTAATTAGGATAGTTTCACCAGAACACCTCTGTAAATCCTGTATCTGTACACTTTTCAAAGCATCCAGTCACAGAGATTTGTTCGTTGTAAAAGTTCCACCGGCTGATGTTCTGTTATCACTTAACCTATAAAGAAAGACACAAAAACTGACAGAGCATAGAAGGATGCCTGCCTGGTGAATGAGGGAGAAAGCTGAGGCTCCTCTCTCTCCTTTTTTCGCCGATACCATCTCTCCTTCAGGGGGCCCTGGACCTGCTGGAGCCAGACTCCAGTACCTCATAAAATGAAAAAAAGTTTATCACATACCTCACTAACTTGCAAGGATGAAATCCATTCATAGACCTAGAACACTGACTATATACCACATACAAGTCTAAGGGGTTTTTAAGTTGACTGCTATTATTATTAACAGTGTTAGTATTAAAGTGCTGACCTACTTTAAAATAAATTGAAGGCCAGCAGGGTTCTGGCTAGTGACAAATACTATTAGTTTAGGAGGCATTTTTATGTCCACAGATATCTCTACCATCCCACATTCCAGACTGCCAATGCAGTACATTTCTGTCCCCGACAAACCTGTTCTAATACACTAAGATTACGGCACATGTCGAGTCTCATGTTACATGAAAATCCAAACACAATTAAAGAACAAAGGAACATGAAGAACTCTTTCTTCCATTTACCACCAAGGCAAACAGGAACCAGATACTATTTCTTCATTTGTGCTGGAGGCATGCAACACATACACACACATACACAAATACACATACATAGTCAGTGTCTATCCTAAATGATCAAGGTAACACTTCTGCTATGGTTGAAGAGTCACCATGGCAACTCAGAGCTAGAAGAATTTATAGCCCACTCAATCCAGGCTCCTTGGTTTAAGGATGCGGAGCCTCTATGATTTTGTCACTTGCCCAAGGTCACACTACAAATTAGAAGCCAAACTGGGATTCATACCAAAGATTTTTGGCAATTCATCCACAAGGCTTTATACAACATCCAGTTTTTTCAGGCACTTGAAAGTTTAAAAGTATTATGAGGAAAAAGAAGTATAATAAGGAATGTTTACAATTCAGGGAAAAACACAAAATAGAAATTTCTAATTATAGCTTGAGCAGATGTAATCTAAATTAAGGTACTGAGTTCTCATAATCATAATATATGTAAAACCCTTCATTTTGGCCAGGATGATCCTCCTTGAAGAGGAAGAGGACTTCAAACAGAAATTCAGACACTCAAGATGAACATTCCAAACAATTGAATGTGCTTTTCTTGGATACTAAGTTTTCTGGCCATTTACTGGTTTGTACCAAGATACACTCCATCGCAGACAGAAGTGGTTTAATTCTAATGGCAAATTCAAATTGCCTTGTCAGTGCTAAGTGATTTCAAATTATCTGGTGGCGGTATGTGTGCAAGTGTCACACTCACACACATAGAAGAAATTTGTTTCATTGGGGACATTCCTAATTGATAGACATGACCTTTAGTGTCCAGTTTGATCGTGTAGAACTTAGGTCAAATAAAGCAGAGCTTTCTCATTTTCTCTGCCTGTCC
Organism: Suricata suricatta; assembly: GCF_006229205.1. Classification (NCBI taxonomy): domain Eukaryota; kingdom Metazoa; phylum Chordata; class Mammalia; order Carnivora; family Herpestidae; genus Suricata; species Suricata suricatta. Next base: position 72,452,259 of record NC_043712.1, on the reverse strand, counting down.
ATTCTCCAACTGTAACACAAATGATAAAGTGATGAAGAAAAACCTTGCTCATTACCTTCAATGAATGGGAATTTGAAAATGGTCATGGAAAGTTCAAGCAATTTTCTCACCCATGAGCTACCTAGGGATAGCCCATAATTCCACAATGACAAATACAAAGAGAAGTTATTAAAGGAAGTGATTCAATCAATGTTTGGACGTTTTAAAAGCAGCAGCATTTAAACCCAAATACTTGATGTGAAAGCTTGCAGCTGGTGGCTTTTTGGTAGTTCATGATTTGTGATTAGGAATTTGTATTTAATTCACTCTTTTTCATCTTTTTTTAAAAAATTATTCTTGGGGCACCTGGGTGGCTCAGTCGGTTAAGCGTCCGGCTTCGGCTCAGGTCAGATCTCACGGTTCATAGGTTCGAGCCCCGCGTCGGGCTCTGTGCTGACAGCTAGCTCAGAGCCTGGAGCCTGTTTCAGATTCTGTGTCTCCCTCTGTCTCTGACCCTCCCCTGCTCGCACTGTCTCTCAAAAATAAATAAAAAGCATTTTTTAAAAATTTAAAAATTATTCTTAAATGGCCCTAAGTTTCCATAGAAAGGGGGGAAACTGTGCCAGCAGTGTTAGACTGAGGTAATCAAACTCAGCATATCCAAAACAGAATACAGACCAGCATTAAGACATGATCATCTCCGAAGAGTCATCTCCTGAGTCTGTGATCTGAATTTTTCTTCTTGCAAGTTCAGGGACAGTAAAAAAAAAATGATGGTCTCAAGATCAAAGAACTTAGTACAGAATCTCTTCAACACAGGGCGCCTGAGTGGCTCAATCGGTTAAGCATCTGATTCTCAGTTTTGGCCCAAGTCATAACCTCATGATTCCTGGAGTCCGAGCCCCACAGTGGGCTCTGTGCTGACAGTGAGGAGCCTGCTTGGAATTCTCTCTTTCCCCCTCTGTCTCTACTCCTCCCCCAACTCACTGTGTCCCTGTCTCTCTCAAAATAAATACATTTTTAAAAGTGAAAAGAGAAAAGAATCTCGTCAACACAAATCAGGGAGTGAAGAAGCTAGCTGTCATTGTAGGTTGGAGAGCATACAGAATCCAGAGAATTAAGATGAGGGAGTTTGTTTGTCTTTTAAACACAATAGTGAAAGTGGAATAAAGATGGAAATGATGCTTTGGTCTGGAATGGGAGGGGGGAAAAGCCTGGGCTTGAAACACCATCTTCTCAGTCCGAAATTGTCCATCTCTTCTTGGTTGGGTTGAGCTTTGCAAGCCCCATATGGCAAAAGAGTAAGTCCATCAAACACACAGTACTCTTAATCAAGTCCAAGAGTAAATATGGAAGCCATGAGTCAGGACGGACTTTTAGGTTATTTAAGGCATTCAGCCAGTTAAGAAATAATCTATTAGAGTTGTGATAAATTTACAAGAGTTAATAGTATAAATGTGATTATTTGATTACATTTATAAATACCATTTTATTACATTTATAGATCATATTTTGAATGTTCAAAGACTAGGATGAATTTAACCTCTAAGCTTCTAAGACCTACTGGCACCTCTTCAATGTTTAGCTCATTTGCCACCTTTGTAAGGAGCTCAAAATCTTTGCTCATCCTTAGGATTTTTTTAATGTATAAATAGTTTTTAAAACATTTAAAGGAAATTTAATTGCTTTATTTCTTAAATGAGTTAATTTAGTAGTTTAAAAACTCAAAGAATTAAGTGAAATTTATGGTTATTTTTATACAAAAATTACTAGATTCTTAAAAATTAAAATGAACATGGGGCGTCTGGGTGTCTCATTTGGTTGGGCATCTGATTTTGGCTCAGGTCATGATCTCACAGTTTGTGGGTTTGAGCCCCAAGTCGGGCTGATGGCTAAGAGCCCTGGAGCTGGCTTCAGAGTCTATGTCTCCCTCTCTCTCTCTCCTCTTCCCCTGCACTCTCTCTCTGCCCTTCCCTTGCTCTGTGTCTTTCTCTCTCCCCCTGGATGCAGCACTGCCCACCAGGTGGCCCACATCATCACCACGTTAGATCCCCTCCCCCATCCTACATTCGGATTCCTGTGCCTTAGAATTGCATGTGACTGGGGGAAAACCTTCCTGATCTGTCATTGAGAATTAAAGCGGTAACTGCAGAACAGAATGTCCAGCATTGGATTAGCCAGGATACCAGGTTAGCTGCTATTATTAAGAGAGTCCTGTCATTCCTAGCTCCAGGCTAATATGGCAGTTTCAGGGTCTTAGGGCCTTTTCAACCTTCTTACTTTTCCTTCCTTAATACCCAACTTCCATCTCATCATAAAAGATGTTGATGTAGCTCCTTCCCACAATTAGCATCGTTCTACAGAAGCAAAAACTCCTCTCAAGGTCACCACTCAAAACTTACCTGTGTGACCACAGTTGACATCTCATGAGCTATAACTTAGTCACATGACCACACCTGCCAGGAGGCAAGCTGAGAAACGGTCTTTCCCTGGACGTCCATGTGCCCAGACAAAACTTCTCAGATTACAGAACAGATATTCAGAAAACTGCTAGCAGCCTCTGCTACAAATGTGCCGCTTCTCAAGTTGATAATAAAAATTCAACTCAGTAAATTTGAAAGATCTAATGGGCTTTATTAACCACTTTATGAATTGAACAGCATCACATCTAGTAAATAGAAGAAAGTTCCAAAGGGCTACATAAAAGGTTTTTAAAAGTTAGAAAGAAAGTGGGGAAAAACAAAATTATTAGCAAAGAATCTGTGGTTTTAGGCAAAGTTGCTCTCCTAAGGAAAACGCAAGAGGTCTATCAGTAAATTTCCTAGCGCGGACCAGGCAATTCCCGTGTTAACCAACACGGACCGGTTAAGGGTTACATGTCTAGAGGGACCGAAACTGCAGTTAGGTTAGGTATTAAGTCTTGATTTATGGACTTGGGGCCTTAAGCTAAGTGAGGTCATTTTGGGCCCGTGGTTTTCCTTTTAACAGAGTAAAAACAAATTTTTTTTTTTTTTAGTATTGAAAGTATCCACTTTTGTGCATAAATCTGAAAGCTTAGGAAACAAGATGCATGCAATAAATCATTGGCTCCAGAGCATCAGTCATAGTCCAATGTCAGTACGTACTCAAGTTCATTAATCTAGAAGTAAAAGTTTAAAAGGACAAATAGTCCTGTTTATTCAAATCAAAACACTATCATCTATGAAGAATAAGCCTTTCCCACTTTCTGTGGTTAAAATAGCCCTTTTTTATGTGATAATGTTGATACTACATGGCTATCTGTTCAGCAAATGCTTCTGGATACTCCGGCTCTATGCGACACACTCAAGATTCACCGACTCCAATAGTCCCTACATTCAGCAAATTGAGAGACTAGAAGCAAAGACAGATTGTAAATACACTATCAGAAATAGAGTTTCAAAGTAGGATGAGCACGATTTTAAAAAAGAAACGTAGAGGATGCAAGATGGCAGAGTGTGGAGCGTACCTCATCCCAAGGACACAGTAAGATAACAGCTCCGTTCCTACTACTAATTCTGAAAACAGCCCGAAGACTGGTAGAACAGACCTTCCACAGTTAATTGTAGAGAAGAGGCCACACTGAAAAGGCTAGGAGGGGTCTTCTGGGTGGCTCAATTGGTTAAGCCCCTGACTTCTGCCCAGGTCATCATCTTACCATTTGTGGATTCAAGCCCCCCATGGGGCTGTGCTGACAGCTCAGAGCCTGGAACCTACTTTGGATTCTGCGTCTCCCTCTCTCTCTGCCCCCTACCCACTCGTGCTTCCTCTCTCTTTCTCTCTCTCAAAAACAAACATTAGAAAAAGAAAAGCGTAGGAGGGGCAGAGACCCTGCTGGGAACCAGACCCCGGGTTAGACCAATTACAAGTGGGGGGATCATTTCAAGTTCAGAGCAGGGAGAGGATCAGGGCCACCCCAGGCACCCCTCACACAGGGGCCCACAGTGGGAAGACAAATCCCTGTAACATTTGGCTTTGAAGACCTGTGAGGTTTAACTTCGTGAGCTTTTCAAAATCAGTGGGGCTTAACTTCAGGTACTTTAAAAATCGGTGTCTTTAGCTCCAGGAGAGCCAGAACACAATCAGAAATTGGGTCCCCCCCACCTTGAGAACCAGCAGAATGAAGCACCCTGCTGAGGCAGAGCACAGAAGCCACAGTTTGGAACATGCCTGGGGTACATGTGAGGGAGATTTATTCACTAACCTCAGAATGTGCCCCAGCAGTGCACGGATCTTCAGGAGACTTGTCTAAGAACAGAACGTGCTCGTGGGCACCCTTTCTCTTCCAGTCCCCAAGCCTAGATAGCTCGACACTTGCCGGAAGCAGCATCCACACCCCCCTACCTTGCTCAGACTGTGTGCTTTGGCCCTGTGCTCCCCTGCAGACCTGCCCATACAACCTCACCCCCACCTCCCATTGGCAGACATTCCCCCCCAAAAGTTCCTACCCCAACACACCCTGCAAGCAGCCCTGGAAGGGACGACCACCACTCCAAGGTGCCTACTACTACCCTGTGGAGATGGGGCCATAATCATACAGCGGCACGCCTACAGTTCCGGCAGCCACGCCTGTTAGCCGGAAGTGCAGGGAGAGTGCCATGCTGTCCAGGAGGACACCAGCCCAGGCTCATGTCTGACAGCACTGCCATGCTGCCACCAACTCCAGTATCTCAGGGGGCCGCACACAGAGTACCCTACCATCCGGTGTGCACACAACTGCAACAGACAGAACCCACCTGCCTGCAGGCCTGAAGTAGCCAAAGGCAGCCTCCTCTACAGACCTGCCTGGTGCAAACAGAGCAGGCCAGGCAGGCCACTGCCGCCGACTGGACCAAAGGCAAACGCTGCTCAGCCGCAACAGAGGAGTGCACGCAAGCCACAATGCAGACAGCCCTGGAGCGCCTGGTTCTGGTGACCAGGGCATCCTGCACCACAGGTCACCACAGTACCTCTTCATCAGAAGGCCGCTACTTTCAAGATCAGGAGAGGTTGCTGACCTTCATAACACATAGCAATACACACGAAGACAAGATGAGGAGACAGAGGAACATGTACCCAGTAAAAGAATGGATAAAAGAATCCTAGCAAAAGAGCTACACGACATAGAGGTTAAGTAATATGCTTGATTTTTAAAAAGTCAAAGTCATGCTTATAAAGATACTCACCGGACTTAAGAGTGGAGGATCTCAGTGAGGTTTTCAACTCAATTTCAAAGTTTAAAAAAATGGAAGGCACCTGGGGAACTTGGATAGCTCAGTCAGTTAAACATCCAACTTTGGCTCAGGTCATGAGTTTGAGCCCCACATCGGGTTCTGTGCTAACAGCTCAAAGCCTGGAGCCTGCTTCAAATTCTGGGTCTCCCTATCTGCCCCACCCCCAACCCCAGCTCACACGCTCTCTCACTCTCTCAAAATAAACAAACATGTAAGAAAAGGAAAAAAAAAAGGAACCAGAGATGAAGAACTTAATAACTAAAATTTTTAAATATGCGAGAGGGAACGAGTGAATCAAGAGCATATTTTTAAATATGCGAGAGGGAACGAGTGAATCAAGAGCATATTAGAAGATGTAGAAGGACAGATCAGCAATCTGGAAGACAGGGTAATACAAAACAAGCAAGCCTAGTAGCCAAAACTAAATCAATTGAAAATAGAAAATAAGAATCCATTAAGTCAACTCGGCAACATCATTGAGGCATAATAATATTTGCATTATAGGGATCCCAGAAGGAGAAGAGAGGGAAGGGGGCAGAACATGTATTTAAAGAATTAATAGCTGAAAACACTCATAACTTAGGCAAAAAAACCAGCATACAGATCCAGGAAGCACAGAAAGCCTTTAAGATTAATCCAAGGAGATGCACACCACAACACATAACAGTTAAAATTGCAAAAAGTAATGATCGAGATAATTTGAATAGCAGCAAAAGAAAACAGTTACATACAATGGAAACACCCTAAGGCTCTCAGCCTATTTATCAGAAGAAATTCTGCAGTCCAGAAGGGAGTGGCAGGATATATTCAAAATGCTGAGGAGACAGAAAACTGCAGCCAAGAATACTCTACCAGACAAGGCTCTCATTTAGAATAGAAGGAGAACAAGCATTTCCCAAACAAAAAGGTAACAGAGTTCATCATCAATAAACCAAACTTAGATTTTTAACAAGTTTTTTAAATGTTTATTCTTGAAAGAGTCAAATAGAGAAGATGGAAGTTGTTGGGCAGAGAAAGAGAAGGAGACACAGCATCTGAAGCAGGTTCCAGACTCTGAGCTGTCTGCACAGAGCCCAATGCAGGGCTCAAACTCACAAACCATAAGATAATATGACCTGAGCCAACATTGGATGCTCAACTAACTGAGCCACCCAGGTGCCCTGGGACTTTAAAGAAGTTTTAAAGAAAATTCTTTAAGTGGAAAGAAAAGGCCGTAACTCAAAGTAGGAAAATTATTTAAAAAAAAAAAAAAATTTCATAGGTAAAGGCAAACATAGAACAAAGGTAGATTAATCACTTAAAAAACGAATATAGAGTTGAAAACACAGAAGCATTAAAAGTCAATTCTCTCTACAAAAATCAAATCAAGGGACTCACAAAATAAAAGGATGTAAAATAGGACATCAAACCTAGAAAACAGGGCAAGGGAGTAAAGATTTCAGTGCTTCAGCGCTTTCAGAATGGGTTCAAATTTAAGTGACCATCAACTTAATATCAATTGCTGTATGTGAAGATGTTATATATGACTAACAGTATCCGCAAGTCAAAAATTTATATGAGATACACAAAAAATAAAGAGTAATGAATCCAAAGCTAACACTAAAGACGTCATCAAACCACAAAGGAAGAGATTAAGAGAAGAAAGGAACTACAAAAACGGCCACAAAACAAAAATGTAACAAGATAGAAGTACATGTCTATCAATAATGAATTTGAATATAAATGGACTAAATGCTCAATCAAAAAGTAGAAGGTGCCTGAATGAATACAAAAGACTCATTTATATGCTACCCATAGAAGACTCCCTTCAGACCTAAAGACACATGCAGACTCAAAGTGAAGAGACAGAAAAACATTTACCAGCAAATGCAAACAAGAAAGCTGGGGTACCAATACTTGTATTTGACAAAAAGACTTTAAAACAATGACTATAGCAGGAAGCAGAGAAGGATACTACATAATTATAAAAAGAAAAACCCAACAAAAGGATATAATAATTTTAAGTATCTATGCACCCAATGTGGAAGCACCTAAATACATAAAGCAACTATTAACAGACATAAAGGAATTAATCAACAGCTATACAATTGTAGAGGACTTTAATACCTGACTTACATCAATGGATAGACCAGCCAGACAGAAGATCAACAGGAAAACAGTACCTATGAATGACATACTAGACCAATGGACATAACAGATCTATATACACATACTCCATCCAAACATAACAGAATGCACATTCTTTCAAAATGCAAATAGAACATTCCCCAGGATAGATCAGGTTAAGCCAAAAAACAAGTCTCCACAAATTTAAGAAGATTGAAACTCTATCATGCATCCCTTCCAACCACAAAGGTATGAAACTAGAAGTCAATTACAAGAAAAAATCTGGAAAGAACACAAATACATGGAGACTAAATAACATTCTAGTGAACAACGGATGGGTCAACCAAGAAATCAAAGAGAAAAATAAAAAATACATGGAGACAAATGAAAATGAAAACACAATAGTCTAAATCTTTGGGATGCAACAAAAGCAGTTCTAAGAGGGAGGTTTATAGCAATACATGTAGTCCTACCTCAAGAAACAAGAAAATCTCCAATAAAAAAACAGAATGGGCTAAGGAAGAATTTTCTGGAAGAACTTAATTTGTATCAGAATCAGAAAAGCCTTCCAGGAAGAAGAGATATTTACAAAGCATTCTAAAAATAAATAGAAGTTAGTTGTGAGACTATTAAGTCCTCATGCTGGAGACGGATAGATCAGCACATGCAGAGGCCTAAGGAGAATGAGTCTTAAGTTCCTAAAAGAAAACCCTACAGCCGTGAGTGAGTGCTCACAGGGAATAATGGCACAGAGGTGGAAAGGAACAGATAGAGGGTCTCACACACCATGCATAGATTTTAGATTTGCACCCAATGGCAATGACAAGACATAAAAAGATTTTGAGCAGGAAAAACAGCAATCCAATTCCCATTTTTACAAGGTCACTCTGGCTGGAGAATGGACTCGGGGCTAGGGAGAGGTTAGTGAATTCAGACGAGAGACAGTACAAAGAATTCTAAGAAGGGACAGTAGAGATTTGGCCTCCTGGAGTAGATTTTTGGTGAAATGTTGGCTCTGGGAAACAAGGGCAGGACTGTGATTAAGAACCAGGGCTCCTGAGTCGGATTGCGTGGATTTGAAACTCTATCCTGGCTGGTTACCTCGCAGTAGGATGGAAAGGATAATACTAAGTGTACCTCAAATGGTGAGAAATAAGTGAGATCATTCAAGTGCCCAGAAGGAGAATTGGAGGTATAAGTGTTACTTTTATTATTCTAATTTCCATTTTTAGTGTTAAGCATGGCAGAAAAATCAAACACTCTTTGGATTCAGTCTTGAGCACCTGACTGGTCAATGGTACCAGTAATTGAGATAAAGATAGGTAGAGTTGGACGAACCAGAGAGAGAGGGAAAGAACTTTCAGTTTTGTTCAATTAGTTCCATTTTTCATATGTTAAGAAATGAGTTGTTAACTGTGTCTAATGTCACTTTTTAAATGGTTTTGTAGGGGTGCCTGAAGGGCTCAGTCTGTTAAGCCTCTGACTTCGGCTCAGGTCATGATCTCACAGTCTGTGAGTCTGAGCCCCGCATCAGGCTCTGTGCTCACAGCTCAGAGCCTGAAGCTTGCTTCCAATTCTGTATCTCCCGCTCTCTCTGGCCCTCCCCCCTCAGGCTCTGTCTATCAAAAATAAATAAGACATTTAGAAAAAATTAATGGTTTTGTAGATTATGCTAGAATATTTTTAACATTCTCAAATGTGACATGTGTTTTTTTTAGTGAGTAGTTCTGTTAACTTTCTCAAATTTTTTTAAAACAAACTCAAAATCCTAAAACCTACAAGCCACTGATTTTAATAATACCAATTACAAAGACTTACAGCAACAAATAAAGTATTGGTAGCACATCATGTTTGTCACTTTAAACATCCCCATTCAGTGCAATAGAAGATGATTATTTCTATTAGCCGCACAGAAAAAGGTCAGTTTCCTATGAAATTTGAACAAGCTAAGGGATGGCTCTAAAGTCACCCCACCAGGCCTCAGGCCTTAGAGGATTTAAGTCCTAGTAATGATGGATTCTCTTTTTAGAGCTTCCAAATTTCTTATCCATAAGATTAAGTAGGAGATGAGCCTCTAAAATCAAGAGGCCTATTTTTATGTAGGAGACCTACCACACATTCAGAAAAGTTAAATGAAAAAGATGAGGAGCTAGAATTTTTTTTCAGATTATTTCCAAATAAAGCAATAAAGACTAACAAATTTCTCAACTATAGTTCCAGTTACCTATCAAAAGCTTATGTATGGTTACTAGGAAAACTCTTTATGGAAATACAAGGAATTTATTTTCCAAATAGCATTTTACTTTTATGACCTGGGCTCAATGTTCGTATTTTGACACCACCCATCTAGGCATACACATTCAACAGGAGTAGGTAGCTAAGATATTGGACATGTAAAGAAATCAATTCTATGATTTTCTACCCTGCTTTTCGGAAAGACCCAAGCCATGACGGTCTTCCTTGCATCAATGTTCCTCAAGTACCCCAAACAATAGAGACCTCTAGCTTCTGTAAGCAAGTCTTCATACTACCCATCTCTTTGTCTTTCAACCAATATTTAAGGTAAGGTCTATCCTCTATCCTCAGCATGGCAGGGGGTGGGGGTCAGTAAGTAGTGAATAAAACCTTCAAGGAGTTCAAGGTCTAATGTCAAACTCTTCCCAGATTCAGGGGGCCTGGGTGGCTCAGTCGGTTGAGTGTCCGACTTTGGCTCAGATCATGATCTCACGGTTCATGGGTTCCAGCCCAGCTGGAACCCATGACAGCTAGCTCAGAGCCTGAGGGCTATCTTTGGATTCTGTGTCTCCCTCTCTCTCTCTCTGACCCTCCTCTGCTCTTGCTGTCTCTTTCTTTCTCTCTCAAAAATAAATAAAACATTAAACAAACAAACTCTTCCCAGACTCAAGCATTTGCCTGGATCGGGCTCATCCACCATTACTCAGACGCTGGAGGTCTCACAACATTTAGTTTCTCTCATTTTTTTTTCTTAACCCTCTTTATATAGAACAGCCCCACTGCTCCAGGAAACAACTTTTTTCAAGTTTTACTTGAAACAGAACCCAGTAGGCTGATGCCAATACACAGAGGTTTCTTTTCTAATTTTAGCATTTAAACTGGTTTCATGAAATTCAATTCTGTGTTGATAAATGGAGTCATTTTTGCTTATTTTAAGTTTGTTCTATCTAATTGGGGGTGGGGGAGAAAAATCAATGGCCTTATATCCTGGATTCTAAGGCTTACTGCCAAACAAATTAACATTTTTAAGGTCGAGATACCTTTGCATTGATTTGACTATTTATTAAGGTGTTTGCTTTCCTGAAAAGCTGTTCTCAAATCAATGGCATGTCTTACAATCAACGTTGCCTTAGAAATGAAGAAATTCAACAAGAGGACTCAAACTGACTTCATGAAAAAAAAATGAGTTGGCGGCCAAGGCTGGACTCCCAGCGTTGGCTTACTGCCAATTAGTTACCAGTTACCAAACCCCATGACATCTGCCAAGCCTCTTCACTCTTCTGGACCTTCTCTACTCCATTCATAAAATGGAAGTTCACACTTGTGTTTCTCAAACTCTGTGGTAAAAGAGGAGCTTACGTTTTTCCATGCGATTGCATATGGACACGTTTATAAGATACAATTCTATATGAATCAGACAATGGTTCTGCACCGGAGTTATCACCTTTGTTTATTGGATATTGCTTAGTAATACAATTAGCTTGTATTTCCCTATTACACAGTAGTCAAGCAACAGAAATACTCGGGGAATGAGTTACTCAAAATGACGGTGTTATTCACAGTCGATTCAAGAGAGCAGTAGCACAGCTAATCCATCTGTGGGTCACTGATGGAGAGCCAACAATACAGACAGAATACACCTTTCGGGCAAAATAATCAAAGATATACGTTCTCTTTTCTTATTACTCATTTTTTTTAAGAGTACAAAGAGAACTCATCTGTTACATTTCTTTTTCAACAACCAGATTTATTACCCTCTGGATGGAAATGCCAGCCAGTGTTCCATGTGATTTTTCAAAGAGAAGACAGATATATGGCAGCCCTTACTAGCACAGGCTTCCTGTACACCACTTAGATACACTTCCTGTACAGCACTTCCATGGCAGAAAGTAACGACTTAATGGTTATTAGCCATAAGGCCACTGCAGTTTATAGGAACATAGCTTTTGGAGTAGTACGTAGAAGTCCAAGAGTGCATACAAATGTGAACACTTGTTTTTATAAGGACCCTTACTGAAGTAAATGCACACGTGTGCTTTCTCTTTGCCCACCAACCAGGCATACGGGGACAAATGCTAAATATCCCTACTAATTACCTAGCTCAGACTCTGAACAGCCTGCATAAAGCTGATGAGAGAGAGGTTTATGTGAATTCAAGCAACAAATCCTTCCCTAGGCAGGTCAGTCCTGGGGACCTACTGCGTATTTGCTGGAAACTAAGGGTATTGGCCTTAGAGCCTAGAGGCACAATCAGAGGCTGCCCAGTCCTGAGTGCCAGACTGGTGTTCTTTTCACACCTGAGCACGTATCACAGGATCACCTGGGGGGCTTATTAACGTAAAGATTGTGGGCCCCACTCCTGAGGTTAATTCAGAGGGCCACATTGGAGACTGAGTTTGAATCTCTCAGGACTTTTCAGGAGCTGCTGATGCTCCTGGGAACAGACTTTGAGAACCACGGGTATAAAATATTTGCTGACAGAACTGGAAAGATATTAGGGGTCACCTGACCCAAACCTTTCACTTTACTGTCGAGGACCCTGAGGTTGAGATGGAATGTCTGCTTCATGGTTATGTATCCAATACTCAGAGACTCCCCATTCCCCCCACCTCAAAAAGCAAGTCAAGTTTCCAAAGTCTTAACATACAGCTCATTTCATGGTTTAAGTTGTGACCACATATCGGGACCCTGTTTTCAGAGAAGAGTCATCAGCAGAGCCTTCATGCTGTTGACCCTCCTATCCACCTGTCCTTCCAAGAACTGCATGTCAATTCTACCATTCACCTTGTAATGGCAGGCAGGTGGCCTCATGCCAGACAGGGTGCTACTTACAAGACTGGTAACTACTTGCCTTGATTTTAAACCCAGGAAGACTGGCTCCAGAGAACATGTCCTTACCATCACACCACACTGCCTGCTCCCCCCGCACCTGCATTCCCTGGCTGCTGAGCACAAACAGATGGCATGAGATTTTGCTAAGTGACCCCTGATACAGGAGATAGTCACAGATGACTTGCAGCACTGCCGTGGAGTGTCCACTGTAGCCTCAGCTGCCATCAGGGTGGAGTCATCCCTGGCTGTGTGCTTGGCAGTGTAGACGGATACCAGTGTCAAAACTCCCTCCGATCATGCCCTTTGGCTGAGCCTGCTCTCCAGTTCCCATCCATCCTGTCAGCTTCCTGCTTCCCCTCCCATAAATCATTCTTCTACTTAAATGGTCTGCAACCAAGAACACTGGCTGATGTGACAGCCCATTAATTTACCAATCAGCACAGAGCCAATGGATCCTAATCAAAATTAGGGCTCCCACAAAGCCTCCTGCAGGGCCTTCCACCTTCGGAGCCCTTGGATTTCTGCTGGTACGCTTCGATTCCCTCTGTAGTGTTTCCACCAAGGGCTGCTAGACCCCCAGGGAGCCCCACCCCGGCCACCCGCAGTCCCATCACAGAGCACACCTTAATTGACAGCAACCATCCAGAACTGATTGACCCATCTCTAAAGCCCCACCAAGACTGGGGGCTCTCACAGGGCCAAGAAAGGCTCAGAGAGCTCTCAAGCTTGGAAGGCAATGGAGCCAACCCAGGCTGATCACTGTGCCACCAGAGGGGCCCTGGAAACGCCCAGCCACTTGCTCCTTCCCAGTCTTTACTATTCAAATCTTCCCATTTCATGAGATGTCCAGGTGAGATTCTTCCAAGCAAGGCCCCTTTTTGCTGGAGTTTCCATCTTTGTCTTTAGTAACTTCACACCTTTGCTACAGACTCACTAAAAGCCCCTCTCCACCTTCTCAGTCTAGCTACCCTCCTTCCTGCAACCCCTCATGTGGGGGTGTTCGTACAAAAAAACAAAACAAAACAAAACAAAAAAAAAAAACATTTATAATTCAGGTATCACCGGAAAAGAAAATGGTTTTATAGACCACAAGGCATCCTTTAAGGGGGAAACCAAAAACCTTTTGTGGGTTAAGGCCTTTTTTTAAGGTTGCCTTTTTGCTCTAACTCTGTCAGAATTTCCCCTTCTGTATCTGCTCACAACATTACAGCCTCAAGAGGTTCGTCCTCTGACTCCACGCCTTTAGGAATGGGATTGTTCAGATATGGAGAGTGTGGGGAGGGATGTGGGTTGTGAACCTGCCATGTTCGTTTCTAGTGCCCTCAACATTGGAGAAGAAAAAGTACCATTCTCCACTAAAATCACCAGAGCGCTGTAGAGCCACGGCCAATTCCCCAACTGGGAAGGGCCGCCAGCTGGAGCTCCAGGCTTAGAGAGAGGAGGCAGGAGTTCAACACCCAAAACAAAAAAATGGGGCATGTCACAGCGACATAGGCACCAGCTTGATGGGGGTCTCATTGCACAAACTGGGTACAACCTGAGTGCCAAAACAATTAAGTTCAGGATTGAAGTAAAAACCAATGAGGCATTCAGGAGTATGTATTAATAATAAATAAGGACAAAAGGAAGACTTTTACAATAATATGTGCAGGGCCAACTGCTAAACGTGGACAGAGTACTGGACTTGAATCATTTTGTAGCCAATAGAGACCACGTGCAAGATCTTGAAAAAGTGACTGAATGGAACATCACCGAAGGGCAGATGGACATGGCGGGCCTCCACAGATAACCTTCAGAGAACATACCATCATACATCCAGAGTTCCGTACTGGATATAAATGATACCTCAGGATAGCTTATTTGAAAAGATACAAAAGGTACCTTTCCTAGTCCATGGTTTGAAAAAGTTCTCTATTCGTTTAGAGGCAAAAGGAATACTCTGCTTCCATCCATGACGCGGCAGTCCCTGAAGACCCCTCAGGAGGCCATCTCCAGTCACAGATAAAGTCACACGGTCCCCCATTCTGAAGCACATTAGGGGACAAAAAAAAAAGCATTTTTTTACACTAACCATCTGTTTTGCAGTGAACAGAATGTTTGCATAAAGGGCTAAGATAAAACAAAAAAAGCTCAATGAAATCTTGCCTCCAAGGACCCCTTCGTATCATCCTAGATCCTAAGAACACGGTTACTGCTCTCCAATGGTGCTCTTCATAGGTGGCAAGAGAAGTTGTATCCTGCAGGAGCCCACACACGGAGAGACATCAGCACCGTAACCCGCCCCTTACTTAAGGCCCTGCTCACCTGATCCCCCCTCCCAAGAAGAGCCCCCTTCATGAGCTGCTTGTACCAGCACTTGGGAAAAGTGTGGGTTTGAACCGAGGGAAGAATAAGGAACTCGGGCACACTTAACCGTTTCACTCCTTTGCGTCTTCACAGAGCGGGGAAAACGCACTTTCTACTGAGAAACCCACCCCTCCCCCGTCACTTCCTCTAACAGACTTTCCAGCCTACTAACAGGAATATGGTAATTAGCCTCAAAATGAGATTTTCTTATAACCAATGCAATAACATTTTAGAGAACTCAGATTTTCACCTATTTGGGTTTAAGTAGGAAGATAGACTATGAAATCAGCTTATGGCTCATAAAATAAGGGAAACTCAAAGCCAAACATTACTGTGAAAGCCCTACCAGGACATTTTAGAACAACTGCTATGCAACCTGCAACTGACTAAGTTAGGAAGTAACACCTCACTGGAGGCTAAAAACCCTCAAAAATGGAGTGAAGACAGCAGAAACGTAACCAACAAACCCAAGACCAGCTAATCTACGGCTAAGAAAGGATAGAGCAAAGGTTTGAACGCAGGTAGTCCGGCCTCAGCACTTAGGTTTGTGGTCCCTATGCCAACCTAACTTAAATACCAATTCCCCAGCACACAGGCCTTCCAGACAGTTCCACATCCTAAATTAAGCCATCAGTCTCTGGAAACCCTCAACTCTATTTAACACTTTACTAAGCCTCATTTAATAATAAATTAAAAAAAAAAAATCAATAAAAGATCCCATTTCTCCCCCATTTAATTACTGTTGCCCAGACACTTGCCTCCTGTACTGAACAGTGCTCTTCAGTGTTCTTATTGGAACTCCTTTTGGGGCGCCTGGGTGGCTCAGTTGGTTAAGCATCCGACTACGGCTCAGATCATGAGCGAACAGTTCGTGGGTTCGAGCCCCGCGTTGGGCTCTGTGCTGACAGCTAGCCTACTTCAGATTCTGTTTCTCCCTCTCTCTGACCCTCCCCTGCTCATGCTGTCTCTTTCCAAAAATAAGTAAAAACAAAACAAAAAAACTCCTTTTGGTCCTACTTTTATCTGAAGGGCTGATAAGGAATCTCTCCTACTAAATTCAACCATCTTCTTTATTCCCCCCATCTCTTTCAGCTAAGAGGGTCACACTGACATTTTGCAATTACCAGCCCTAACCAGTCAGCAGCTTTTTTCTTTCCTGGCCCACAGGGACCTATGCTTTTAGTATAAATGCAAACAGGATATGGCTCTATTGAATGCACTTCAGAAACCTCCTCAAATCATTCTGTTGCAAACGCATGCTTCCATGTTAAAGAAAGGTGGCTGTTCAGGTCATTCCATATGCCACACAGGATTCTCCACTCCCATTTGCAAGGTGGAGTTTTCACCTGCCTCTGAGCAGTGGATTATGTAATGCTCTGATTATAGAGACTCCAAGGCATCCTTCACTCAAACTGCACAATAGAGACCAGACAGCCTACACCATGTCCTGATTCCTTTATCTTTTTAAAAAGTATTTTTAGAAGATTATTTATTTTGTGTGTGAGTAGAGAGAGAGAGAATATCCCAAGCAGACTCCAAAATAGTCATCATGTAGCCCAACCGGGCCTCCATCTCATGAACTCTGATACCATGGCCTGCACCCAAATCAAGAGTTGTATGCTTCACCAACTGAGCCACCCAGGCACCCCTGATTCCTGTATCTTGGAAGTCCTTTCCTCCTCCTGGATCTTGGGAAGAAATGGAAGTGGGCCCTGCTCTCTTAAAGAGAGAAAGAAACCAGAGGTTTCTAAGTCCCTCCTTGGGGTTCCGGACAGCTCTATGTGGTTTGAAAACTATTTCTAGTGATTTCTAAGTAACTAGCACTGAGCAATACGCTAGTCACAGCTGGACACAATGCAAATGGGGATCTTGGTCAGGCAGGGCCTGGAGGGTGCAGGAAATGGATTGGGGCAAAGGCATGGGGGAGGCAAAGAATATGTTCTAGTCACTAGTATTAAACATGAACTCCCTACAACATTTCTACCCTGGTTCGAGTGAAAATGCAAGCATTTGACTACACCTCCCCCACAACAGAAACAGGCTCCATACGAATGCAGTACAGCTCAGTGCGCTTGCTCTAACGGTCATACACCCGCCAGCATTTGTCAAGCTCCCGGTATATTCCAGACGCTGTGCTTCATACACTGACACAAATCATCCCACTTCACAAGGAAAGAAGGTTCAGGCTTCCCTAGAAGTTTGCAGCCAAAGCCAGGTGAGCCCCTCTCATTTATGGGGCCTGAGGCAAGAGTACAAAGGGAGGCCCACTAATTACCTTAAAGAAGTCATCAAGCCAGTCAACTGTCACATAATCCTCCTCCCTTGACAAACGTAGCTTTCTAACAACCAGGAAGGCCAGGTACAATTTACAATCGCAGATCCCTGGGGATTCTGGGCCAGACAGCCCTGCCAGTGGACACAATCTCTTCCCTCCCCCACCCAGGCTCCCCCTCTCCCCAGGGAGGCCTTGGGGGCACACCTGTAGACCAGCAACCCAGATTTCTAAGCTCTGTATCAGCCCAGCACAGCTGCCCTTGGGCATTCCTTAGGGATGGGGCCTGCCCATCCCCCCACCCCACCCGCCCCCCACACATAATTGCAGAGGCCTTGGAAGCTAGCTCGGGGCTTTTGGGCAGGGAATTCAATGGGAGTGTGGGAATGGGGGGAGGGGCAACAAGTATTCCGGTTGAGCAACCCACTTCACCGGCAGACATTAAGCCTACTGGGGAGGGGCACAGCCTAGTGAAAGTCAGACACCCCCGCAAAAACTCTAACTCCAGGGACTAAGTGCAAAAGGCTTCCTTTGCCCAAGCCTGAAGGCAATATGGACTAAAAGCTGCCTCCGTTTTATTCTAACTAGATCAACTTTTCTTCCCTTGAGGCTTTCCGGGAGGGTGACTCCTTGTATTCAAAGTTAATCAACTTGTGTGAGAGGATTCCTGTCTGAAAGAGACCAAAGAGTTGAAATACTTCCAACTCTCTGGAAAGATCTGACAGCTACTATCCTGGTCTGAAAGAAAAGGTAAATAGTCCTCAAGCAGCCCAAAGGATTGCACAGGGTTCTCCAACCAAAGTCAGAAAAGGTGGGATCCTTGCCCTGGGACATAAATTGGGCAAACCTTAGTATTTTATTTCTGGTTTTGAAAGTTAAGAGCCAGAGGGACAACTGGTCACTGCCTGGTGACCATTCCGAATGCCTAAGCAGGAGCGCAGTCGGAATGAAACTGAGCAAGCGAGGGTAGGCCTGCCTCATGCAGACAGAAAAGGGCTGGCCCCAGGGAGTCACCGAAGCGACGAAATTGCGATCACAGATCACTGTAGGGCTAGAACTTGCACATCACCCCCATTACTGACCTGACATCTGCTTTGTCTTTTCTCAAAGCACGATGTTACCACCCGCCCGGATTATGGCCCAGTGATGCGGCGGCAATTTAGCACAGTCCGCACTGGGCGGTAAGCACTCACCCAACCGTACTTATTTAAAACTGGGAGGAAAGCTGCCAGAGCCGAACCCAAAGAGGTACACGAGGCAGCTCCCCCGCACCTGCCCCGACGTCCAAGATAAGGCTCCGAAGAAGCTGTCGGCGGACGCCGGGACAGCCGAGTGGGGTGAAGGAAGGGTTAGGGAGAGGGTCAAACAAAGCCAACACTGGTCAAATGCTAGGTCTCACCCCCGTTTGGGGGTAGGGAAAGGGTGCCTTTGAAAGCCGCCCAACTGGAGGTGCAGAGGACTGGTGCCTAAGGCCCCAGGCGGCCGGCCTCCGAGCCCCCGGGGCAGGAAGGAGCCGCGCTGCACCCCGCTGGCTCCAGGCCCCGCGGGGATCTGAGAGAGGGGAGCGGCCCGGAGGGAGGGAGGAAGACGCCCGCCGCAGCCACTCACCCAGCAGCAGCAGCTTGAACTCGCGGCGCGCGTCCTTCTTGTCCCGGCGAAGCTGCCGCTCGATCTCGGCGCTGATGCGCTGCGACTCCTTCTCCTCCGCGGACAGGCAGCAGCAGCCGGCCATGGCGCGCGCGGCACCCGACGGCGCGACGCGGGCACCGAGAGCCCGGATTCTCCGCCGGCCGCTCGCCGGGCCGATCGGCGACCGAAACCGGGGTTCGGAGCAAGGAGGACGAGGCCTCTGTGACTATCAGAGTACGAGGCCTGGCCTTCGGAGGCTCAGTCCCCTCCTCGAGAGTCGATTCCGAGGCGGGGGACGAACTCGGAGCGCTGGGAACTCTCAGAATCCCCGCGGCTCCGGGCGCACCAGCCCCACGCTGGTCCCGAGGGGAGGAGGAGGGCTAGCGGAGAGGATGGGAGCGCTGCCGGCACCCGGAAGATGCGCGCGCCCCTTAGCACTGGAGCTAGACACCCAGTCGGGGGGCGCAGACCGTGCGTAAAAGGTTGGGGCGTCGGTGCCCGGCGGAAGGAGGGATCTCCTGGTCCCAGTAGTGTCCCAGGCAGGCGACAGGCGCAGCGTCAGTTGGAGGCAAAGGGCCTAGCTCGTCCTTGCCTGAAAAGTTCTGAAAGTGACCGCAGATTAAGACCGAGCTCAAGGGCTCCTGCTGGCGCTGGTGGCTCTAAGTGGCAGAAGGAGGCGGAGCGTCTCGGACCTGCAGCCCTGGCGCCCGCCCCAGTTGGCCTTCGGGGCACGCCAAGCCGAAGGCGCCTGGGGGTGAAAGGGACCGGCAGGGAGCGGGGGCGCACAGGCCGGGGCTCTGGGGGTTCTGGAGGACAGCTCCCACCCCTACCTCCCTGGCCGGGAAGTCCTTGCACCCGGAGGACCGCCTCTTGCGGTAACCAGCGCTCTCTGACCGCGAGGCCCTGCTTCCTGCCCAGATACGGGTTCTGACAGGTGAACGAGTTTCGCCAACTTCAGCCTCTCCACTCCTCCCAGCTGCAGGCAGAGGGGAAGCGAGCCGGGCGGCCGCCGCAGGAACTCTTCACCCCCACCGCAGCTGAGACGTGCACACCAGCGACACGACCGCACGCCCCTGGCTTCCTAGACAGGCTCCTTCCGCTTCCCGGACGCCTCAGCCCAGCTCTGGTTTGGCCTAAGCGCCGGGTCAGCTGGGCAGCCTGCCAGCAAGGTGCGGCGGGGCCCGACCCCGGGGCGCCGCGCTCGGAGAGGCAGCTGCCTCTGGGTTCGGCTAAATAGGAGGACGCACGAGCGGAGAGTAAATATCCTCGCGGCCCCTTCCTGGGGCACCTGATGAGGAGGGCTGGGGATGGGGAAAATGGAAAACGGCTGGCTGCTTTGCATTTTATGACGGGAAAGACCGCCGCTTGGCAGCGAGGGCTCACAACGTTTGCAGCAGTCCCTGGCGTGTGCGTGCCCCAGCCCCGCCGCCTGACAGCGCTGCCTTGCAAAGGTGCGTCCCGGCGGCTACACCGGCCCCGCTCCCGGGACGTCGGGATCATGTTTGAGCTGCATTAATAAAAACTTAGAAACTCCAAAGCACCTCTTTGTACTCGACTGGCGCGGTATAACGCATATTACAACATCTGATTTTTTTGTCTTCCGTGTAGATAGATGTTGAGGCAGAGCGCAGAGGCCCACGGAAAAGACAGAAAAGTGGTGGAGGGAGGCGATTCTGTCCTCCACGCCAATGAATGTTGTTTCCTTCCCCTCTTCAAGTCCCTGTTTGCCCTGTAAACACTTTAGGGCTTGAGGCAATTAGTTAATGCCTCCTCTATTAAGAGCAGGCTTAAGTGCCTTTCAAATGAGTGGCATATATTCAATCAATTCACACTGAGCAACATACTCGGTGGAAGGAGTGGTTTTTGTCATTATATAAGACACTTGGCATTGCCGTGCTATCTGGCTTCAAGGTCTTTTATTTATTTTACGGTTTAGAGAATGGAAACGAATCAGGCATTAAAAATGAATGTGCTTACATTCTTAAATGCACCCTTCTTTCCTTGCAGCCATAAACTGACAGTAACAGTGACCCCTACAGGAAAAATCCTGGACATTTCCCATTTGATCCTTGGCTTCTTAATCACACTTTTCTCCCTTAGCTCTTACAGACACTTTACAATTTGAGGATAAGACCTCTTGAGAAGCCAAGAGCATCATAATGATTAACATTTTTAAATGAGTACAATCATTAGTACCTTAAAGGACTAAAGTGATTTAAACAGGCAAATTTGAACTCCAGGTGAGCTGGAATAACTGACCTGTAGGGTCCAATGTTGCCAAGATTCCAAAAGAAGAAGAAGAAGGAGAAGTAGAAGAAGAAGGAGGAGAAGGATAAAAAGGAGAAGGAGAAGAAGAAGAAGTAGAAGAAGGAGGAGAAGGAGAAAAAGGAGGAGAAGAAGAAGAAGGAGGAGGAGGAGGAGGAGGAGGAGGAGGAGGAGGAGAAGAAGAAGAAGAAGAAGAAGAAGAAGAAGAAGAAGAAGAAGAAGAAGAAGAAGAAGAAAAGAAAGAAAGGAAGGAAGGAAGGAAGAGAGAAAGAAAGATATTGCTGCTTATGGCAAATCTGAGAAACTTTCCTCACTGGTCAGCTTCGCAGTATGTGTCCGAAGTCTTAAATGTGTCCACCCCTTTGAGAAAACTAGTAATTCTCCCCCTGAGAAATAATCAGAGAGAAGTCATGATATATGTACAAAGATGTTTATTTCTAATAACAACAATAACCCCAAACAACCCAAATGCCCAACAGGAAAATAGGTCAAATAAATGATGGCATATACATATAATGAGATATTATAACAGTCATTAAATATTTGGATATGTAACATGTGAATAACAATTCAAGATTTGGGGGGCAACCTCAAAATGTACTGAGTGAAAAAGGCAAGATACAAAAATATAAACAGTATGATACAGATTTTGTAATAGGAATACACATACACACCTTGAAGAGACTAAGGGGCCATCTACCAACAAGGTCAGTCTCTCTGAGTCATCACTTCTTGGTTGACTCTAATTCTCTGATGTAAAATTGGTTGGTTTTGATTCTCTGATGTAAAGTTATCTAGCCTCCCCGCTTTCCTCAACTGTAAAACAAGAGGGGTGAACTAGAATAAGCTCCAACTCTGACATTCAATTATTTCTTTGATGGTTTTCACATTTAGAAGGTAGTATTAAAAATAATCATAAAACAGAGTGCCTTGCTGGCCCAGTCAGTTAAGCATCGGACTCTTGGATTTGGCTCAGGTCACGATCTCATGGTTGAGACATCAAGCTGCACAGTGAGCCCTGCATCAGGCTCCACGCTCAGTGGGAGACTCTCTCTCTCTCCCTTTTCCTCTGCCCCTACCCTGCTTGTATGCACATCCCCCCACCCCCACCCCTACTCTCTCTCTCTGAAAAAAAAATTCATAGAGGTACCTGGCTGGCTCCATCAGTAAGGCTCCAACACTTGGTTTTGGCTCAGGTCCTGATCTCACAGGTTTGTAGGCTCAAGCCTCGAATATTGCTCTGGGCTGATGAAACCTGCCTGGGATTCTCTCTCTCCCTCTCTCTCTCCCTGTCCCTCCCCCAATCATGCTTGCACTCTCTCTTTCTCTCAAAAATAAATAAACCTAAAAAATATCAAACCTAAATTTGTTATTGAGCAGTAGTCGCTAGTGAGGACTAGAAAATGAGGGTTATCACAAGATAATTATTTTTATTGTCAATTTTTTATTAGTGTCTGTGCTTTCTTTATGTTTCAGATCTAGGGAAGGGATGAGAATGTTTTTTTTTATGTTTTTTATTTATTTTTGAGAGACAGAGAGAGACAGCGTGAGCAGGGGAGGGTCAGAGAGAGAGGGAGACACAGGATCTGAAGCAGGCTCCAGGCTCTGAGCTAGCTGTCAGCACAGAGCCCGATGCGGGGCTCGAACCCACAAACTGTGAGATCATGACCTGAGCTGAAGCCGGACGCTTAACCGACTGAGCCACCCAGGCTCCTAGAGAATGATTTTAAGTTAATAAGTCATTTGCAACATCTTTCCAGGAAGGGATAGTTTGGAAAAGAGGCCATAGTCAAAGGGAATATTTGTTTTCCTGGGTTCTTCTCAAAGTGTCACAATTTCAGTCCACCCTCTTGAAGATCAGAGCACAGCGTGGACTTGAGTTTCTACCACCTTGAAGAGTTTCAACGCGACTACTAGTGTTGGGTATGTAAACAAACTGTGGGTCTGGGCGTCCTCTGAATGTCCACTGAGGCCACACCACGCCCTGTTCCTGGGCCATCCCAGGTACAATTCCAGACTTCATACAGGCTATAGTCTCGTGGAAAGGAGTCAAGACTGAGACTCTGAAGCCAGAACCCATCCCTCCGTGCTTCCTCCCAGAGAGCAGACAGCGAGGGCCCGGAGTCCCTGGGGCACTGTCACAGCCCACAGGTGTGCTAAGCAGGCCCCTCAGCCAACCTCTTGCTTCAGCTGAGCCTCACTCATCGCCGGCACTCTCCTGGAACTCCAGACAAACGGAACTGCATGTTCCCCCACCTCCATGACTTGGCACGGGCAGAAATGCCAGCTGTCACCACAGGCAACGTTTGGTACTTTCTTTACCAAGCACATCCCTTTGGAAAAGCTATCTCCGCCCCTTATCACCTGAACCTTTCTTTCTCTGCTGTCTAAGCACTTTACATGTTCCTCTCTTCAACTCTCGCTCTATTACATCTGTTTGATTTTTCTCCAGATCAGTTACTCACAGATAGGGGTTTCTTGTTCATCCTTGTATTTCTAAATTAATAAAATGTGGTTGCCTGAATAGAGTTGAAATTAGGAAGAATTTGCCTGAGATAAGAAAAAGAAACTAGAAGAGAATAAAGAAGGTTCTTGTGATAAAAGACAGTGAAAACCCAAGAAGTAAACCCACAAGAATCAATGTACAATTTAGGAAACACTTGTGTATATAAACTGTCCCCAACGTGCCTCCTTAGAAGGAATGACTGCCCTGTTTCTAATTCAAAACTCCAAAGAAATGTGTAAATAGAGGGCTGTTCTCTGTGGCAAATGTAGCAACTTAGAATTTTAACAAATAGCATGGAGGAAAAATATGACCTCGATGTTCACAAAACTAAAATGACAGCGATATGAACGCTCCGATGCTGTTCTGTGGCAGCATTTTCCAAACTACAGTTGTGACCCATCCCTGGCTTATCACCTACATTTATGTTTTAATGAAAGGAACAAAATAGAAGGAAAATAAGAGTCTATGTCTATTTATTATTGTGGCATGAGACGTTTGTTTTTCAGTTGTATTCATAAGTATGAACTCTTTTTTTTAATGTTTTATTTATTTTTGACACAGAGAGAGACAGAGCATGAATGGGGGCAGGGCAGAGAGGGGCGGGGGGACACAGAATCTGAAGCAGGCTCCAGGCTCTGAGCTGTCAGCACAGAGCCCAATACAGGGGTCAAACCCATGAACTGTGAGATCATGACCTGAGCCAAAGTCAAAAGTCGGACGCTCAACTGACTGAGCCACCCAGACAGCCCCGTAAGTATGAAATCTTAGGCAGACCAGTTTTCAATAGGATTTGCTTGTCCGTATCCCAGATAGGCAGATCCAAATGATTCCCAATTCAGAGTTCCTGATTTTTCACTCAATTTTCTGAGTCCAGTGTGTTCTCCATAGTTTTTAAGTCTATCTTCTTCTTCTCCACTTTTCTCCTACCTCACCCAGTCATCTCCAGTTTCAGATGAGAATGATAGACAAGAGTCAATGGAGTCGTGATAATTATTTATGAATGGGTAATAATTGTAGCCGGTGGCTGGGTGTACTCAACATCTATGTTTCTAAGCAGCCAACATGACCACATGTTGCTCCAAAATAGTCTCTGCCTGAAGACCACTGTTTATTATATAACTTCTACTGAAAAGGCTAGAATTAGTGACAAGGAAGTCTGGCTTCAAACCAATGACCATAAGTAGGCATGAATCACTATTGTTTGTGGGGTATTTTTTTT
Source organism: Suricata suricatta (assembly GCF_006229205.1). Classification (NCBI taxonomy): domain Eukaryota; kingdom Metazoa; phylum Chordata; class Mammalia; order Carnivora; family Herpestidae; genus Suricata; species Suricata suricatta. Next base: position 72,427,639 of record NC_043712.1, on the reverse strand, counting down.
ACACTTATTTATTTATTTTGAGAGAGAGGGCATGAGAGGGAGAGGGGCAGAGAGAAGGAGGAAGAGAGAATCCCCAGCAGGCTCCATGCCCTCAGCACAGAGCCCAATGAGATGTTCGAACTCACGAACCATGAGATCATGACATGAGCCAAAATCAAGAGTCAGATGCTTAACTGACTGAGCCACCCAGGCACCCTATTGTTTGCTTTTGAATCTGACTTTTGATATGTGAGTTAAGGATCTCAAGAATGTATGGAGTAAAAATCTTTAAGATGAGAAGTTCAGAGATTTTTATTTTGCTTCTTTTCTTTTCCTTCTTGCTGAAATGCTCCCTTCCCCTTCTGGCACTCTCCTCCTGAGTAAACCAATGCTAACAACCTCCTATGTTCTCTATTTTTTATGCTCTTATAAGCATACATAAGCATAAAAATACTCATAGACATTTATAGACATTCACAGGAGTTTGGCATCCTTAGTTTAAACATGAGGCCACATTACATGGACTTTGTATTTTGCTTTGGGCACCTGAGTAAACTGCTTACCTTTTATTCAGTCCTTTATATGTTCATACGCTCTATTCTATCATTTGAAAGGACCATATTTTATTCAGCTTTTCCCCTTTGAAGGGCATTGGTTGTTATTTCTAATTTTTGGCTACTAAAAAAGAAAGCTATAACAGCATCTTTGTATCTAAATCCATGTGTTGGTGCTTTTATTTCCATGGGATAGATTCCCGGGGAAAAGACTGCTGAATTGAAGCATATATGCATTTTTCAATTTTAACAGATGTAGCCAGATCCCTTTCCAAAAAGACTAAAACAATTTATATTTCTGCCAACTATAGGAGAATGCGTGTCTCTACCAGCAATAAATATTATCATTCATTAATTTTTGGCAGCTTAAAGGGATTCAAATAATAATAAAATGCTGCTTTCTTTGTGTTTCCCTGACTACTCATGAATTTGTACATGTCTCCCTCACTTGTTAGCATTGTATTTGCTACCCTGTGAGTTTTCTGTTTACATCTTTTGCTCATTTTTAAAAATTGGGTCCTTTGTCTTTCTCTTGACAATTTGGAAGATTATATATCTTCAATATTACCTATCAACTTTTTGCCATCTGAATTATAAATTTTCAGACCTATTGTATGTCCTTTATCATTTTAAATGGAATCTATTGCCACAGGAAAGATTTTCTTTTCACATATGCAAATATTCCTCTTCCTGCATAGCTACTGGAGGTCCAGTCCTTGTAGGAAGGTCTCCTTATTTCTAGATTGTACATGCAGCATCTTAGATTTTCTTGCAAACGCATTTATTATTTCATTTTTAACATTTAAATAATCCATCTTGTGTTTATTTTTGTGAAATGTGTAAGATAGGAGGCTAATTTTATTTTCTTTCAGGTGGATAGCCAACATCATTTACTGGACATTCCATCCTTCTCCCAATGAATTACATTTCAGTCTTTGTATGAAATTCTCTTATTGACTGAAATTTGTTTCTTTGAGTCTATCCTCTTTCAGTGATATGTTCACTCCTGTATCAATCTTGATATGATTACAGATACTCTATGGAATATTTCGATATCTACTAGGACATACCACCTTGGTGTTATCAAACTCTTCTTAGTTGTATTCAAATATTTATTCTTCTGTAAGAAGTCTAATATCGTTTGCCAGTGACTTTCCAAGCTTACCCTTAATCCTAATTTCAGCTGCCTTCTTGACATATTGGCTTGGGTACCTAACAGAAATCTCAAATTAATCACTCCAAACCAAAGTTCTGAATTTGTTTTCCAAACCTTATCTCCCTGCTATCTCTTCCATCTCTGCACCACCAAATATCCAGTTGACTGCCTCTTTGCCCCACCTCCCACACCTTAGTCTTAGCAATTATAGATTTCTCCTTCGAAACCACATCTTGAACTTGGTTTGGAACCACTGCATGCAGCCCCCAGCTTTTGCACTGGGCAGCTCCCAGGTTGTCACACCCATTTAATTTTTGTGAATGAGGCTCCCTGTTAGGTCACCTGTGGCCCCCCAGGTATGTTCACTTCTATTTTTTGCTGCCACCCCTTCTGAACAAGCCAAAAACACCTTTCACACAGACGAAAACAAGAGCTTTGCCATTAGTCTTCTTGTTTCCATCCTTTACCCTCTAAAGTCCACTTATGAAAGGACAAGACAGCCAGAATGAGCTTTTAGAATCCTAAAACATATCCCATCATGCCCTAGATTAAAATCCTCCAATGAATTCCAATCAGGGTTTAAAATAAAATCTTGTTCTAGACCATGAGGACCTACATGATAAGGCCATTACCTACCTCTCTAACTTTATGTCCTAATATTCCCCCTCTAGTTCAAATATACCTCAGTTACACTTTTACCTTTTTTCCTTGAACATACCCCAGGACCTTTGCACCATCTGCTCTGCCAGCTGAACTATGGTCCTCCAGATCTTGAAATATTTGGCTTCTACATGGCATGTAGGTTTCAGTTTTCTACCAATTGCAGACTTCACTGGTCACTTAGTCTACAGTAGCCACTCCTCTCTGGCCCATCCACTCAATCACACTCTTATATTTTCGTTGTAGCATTTGTCACTACCTGTTTTCTCCTGTTTCCTTCTTTATTTGTTTATCATTTTTTCCCACCAGAAGATTAAAGTAAGCTCCATGACAGACAGGAGCCATTGCTGTCTTATTCACCACTGTGTCCTAGGGCCTAGATCAGGGAAAGCCACATCATATTAAAATGGTACTGCTGAACTCTGTTCAGATCCCACTCTCCACATTACAGTTAAGTCTTGGAAAAGTCAGCAATGTGGGATTTGTGATTTTATGTTTGCCTGTTTTATACTACATTATGTAATAGCAAGTAAGACAAAACACCCCTGAGGACACTTGATTTGTGGAGATAAGACTCAGCTTGTGTTTTCAGTGCTCACTGCAAGCCACAGAGCCCCAGTGTAAGTGGACACATTAAAACTGAATTTATTGAATTTTAGGAATGGGATGTTCAGGGATGATCTTGGTTCTAAACTTTGCTAAATCTCACTGCCAAAGCGATGTCATAAGGAAGCCATAAGGAAGTGCTTAATGAGTATTTGTTGAATGAATGAATGAATGTCATCTACCTCACTGAATTGTTGGGAAGATTAGAAGAGGCAATATATAGAAAACCTTGGCTCCTCACTTGGAACTAGCCAGCACTCCTTAGGAGTAGACTGTATTATTTTCTATTTATGTCATCATCATCATCATCAAAGACTTCATTTTCAACATGTCAGATGCATTCATGATTACTCTTGTACTCTGAGGAAAAGAAAGGGTTTGCACTTTGCAGAGTCATTTGGAATGATTCTGACTGTCTGGGAGCAACACAGCTGACAGGAATCATGTTGCAAGGCTTCCCAGCAGAGGCAAGGAAGTAGACAATCACCAGCATTGCTTATTTGGACCAGATAGGGACTTAGCCATTGGGTCCTCTTGAAAAAAAATGTTGATTTTAAAAAAAAATTTTAAATATGCTTATTGGGGCAGCTGGGTGGCTCAGTCGGTTAAACATCTGACTTTGGCTCAGGTCAAGATCTCACGGTTTGTGGGTTCGAGCCAGCATCAGGCTCTATGCTGACAGCTAGCTCAGAGCCTGGAGCCTACTTTGGATTCTGTATCTCCCCCTCTCTGACCCTCCTCTACTCACACTCTCTCTGTCTCTCAAAAATAAATTTAAAACATTAAAAAAAATTTTTAAATAAATAAATAAATATGTTTATTTATTTTGAGAGAGAGAGAGAGAGAGAGAGAGCGTGTATGCACACCCAAGTGGGGGAGGGCCGGGGCAGGGGGAGGGGGTGGAGAGAGAGAATTCCAAGGAGGCTCCTACCTGTCAGCATAGAGCCTGACACAGGGCTTGAATTCACAAACAGGGAGATCATGACCTGAGCCAAAAGCAAGAGTTTGATACTTAACTGACTGAGCTACTTTGGCGCCCCAAAATAAATGTTGGTTTTAAATATGTGAATCAAATGTATAATTTTCAAAGCCTATCAGGAATGCTCCAAGTTCTTCTTTGCAAAACATTAGGTACATTTAGTATTTTTCTTCATGATTTTAAAATGTGTAAACTTGGTCAATACCAGTTAGAAAAGTACATTTGAAAGGAAAAAATATGTGGTTGCCTCTATCTGCTTAAATACCTGAGTCACATCTTGATAAATGGGGAATTAATGGAAGTCCATCCACTCCATTTTTAATGTCATTGTGGTGGATTAAACATGGCCAGGAACTTTGGGGAACAACTTTCATCAAGAGGTGAGGCCTAAGTTCCCTACTCTTAAAGCCGGGCAAGCTACGAGGCTCTTTGGATTAATGGCTTGTGATGGGAAGGCACAGGATCATTTTGCAAGGCCAGGCCGTAAGAGACTAGCAAATTCCATTTCCCATCTCTTGAATCACTCATTCGTGCTGCCCAAGGCTGCCTCATAACAATCTGGAGAAATCACCTGAAGAGACCCTGAGACAACATGGCTGAACTCCTCCCTCCCTCCTGCCAAGGTGCTTGGGATGTGGGTCAAGCTGCCCAGGCTCTCCAGCCCAGCCCAGCTGGGTACCACTATGTAACCCCTGTCAATACCTCATAGACAGAAGAGCCCCTAGCCACGCCTGTGCTAATGCTGGCCCACAGATCCTGATGGAAAATAAAATGGTGGTTGTTTCAAGGGACTAAGTTTTGACGTAGTTTACAAAGCAACCATAGGTAACCTGAACCCTCTAGCAACATTTACATAGTGCAACAGTTAGTAATCTGATAAATCAGGTTACTTCTGAGCTGCACATGGCCAGGAGAACACACCAAAACTAGCCACAGGATGTTCCTTTATGCCAGCTGGACATCACAAATAGAGTAGTCTGGTGGCCAGGAAAAGCTAAGCTACAACAATTTCCATTTTGTGGAGAGTTTGTCTTTCTTATGAGTACCTAGAATATGCAGGCACTATTGAGTTAGTGAAAGTGTGGAGGACCCAGCACACACAAGGAACCCAAAGAAATTTGATGCCCATATTCATACACCAACCTTTTGAGCACCTGCTATACATGAAGTGCTAGAATAATGGCAACAGTGAGAAGCAAGGCTTACCCTTATGGATCTCACAATCTCCTGGAAAAATATTCAGAATTATTTGCTACCAATACTGAAGGACAGAGTTGCAGTGGGAAGAGAAGTTTACATCATCCTAAAATTGTACTACTGAACTCCATCAAAAACCCCATTTCAACCATAAAGTTAAGTCTTAGAAAAATCAGCAAATGGCAGTGTGTGTACATATACATATACATGTATTTATATAGTGATTTTATATTTGCTTGTCTTTTTTTAAATTTTTTTAGTGTTTTATTTATTTTTGATACAGAGAGAGACAGAGCATGAGAGGGGGAGGGGCAGAGAGAAAGGGAGACACAGAATCAGAAGCAGGGTCCAGGCTCTGAGCTGTCAGCACAGAGCCCAAAGTAGGGCTCAAACCCACAAAAGTGAGATCATGACCTGAGCCAAAGTTGGAGGCTTAACCGACTGAGCCACCCAGACACCCCTATTTGTTTGTCTTCTACTACATTATAGAATACCAAGGAAAACAACACACTCCTAAGGATACTTGATTTGTAGAGGGAGGACCCTGCCAGTGTTTGTCAGGACATAGTGATTGCAAGCAATAGAGACCTGGTATGAATTGACAAGGTAAATATGGTAGTGACCAGCCCTTAAGACCCAGAAGTTCAGGGATTACCTTGGGTTTAGGCTCTGCTGCATCCAGATGCTCCAATGTCGTAAGGAAGCCATTTCTCTAATGTTTTTGGCTAGAAATGTCCTCTGAACTCCACTCTTAGGGAGGCCTCTCCCAGCCTGGTGGCAAGATGACCACCAGAAGAAACTCCATGCTTACCCGTATTTACTGGCAACCTTGGTAGAAAGAGAACTCCCGCTTCCCAATATTCCAGCAGAAATCCCAAGAGTGAGCCAATTGCCCATCCCTGAACTGATTCAATCTGCCCCAAGGAACAGCATACGCTGTCTGATTGGCCAGGCCAAGATCATGGTTCACCCTTCCAGGGTAAAATTAATTTTATTAATATATTTTATTTAACCCAATATATTCAAAAGATTGTCATTTGTTCAATATTAAAATTACCAATGATTTTTAAATTCATACTAGAGTTTACAGTATGTATTTTTTAAAATTTTTAAATGTTTATTCATTTTTGAGAGAGACAGACAGAGCATGAGTAGGGGAGGGGCAGAGAGAGAGGGAGAGGAGACACAGAATCGGAAGCAGGCTTCAGGCTCTGAGCTAGCTGTCAGCACAGAGCATGACGCAGGGCTTGAACCAATGAGCCGTGAGATCATGACCGGAGCCGAAGCCGGACGCTTAACTGACTGAGCCACCCAGGTGCCCCGTTGATTATTAAAAGCCAACATCTCAGAAAGAACTGTGCATTTATCAAGATTATTTAGTTGAATCTGAAGGAATAGAAGAAATAAGAATATTGCTAATAAGGTTAGTCATTCCAGCACTTGCACGGTAGAATTCAATTCAGAGAGCAAAAGAATCCTGGTAAATGATTGATTATATAATCGGATTAAGAGACTTTTCAGTCGGAGTGCGCTTTGTTTCTGTTTGGATGATTATTGAAGAGTGGAATGGTTTCCCTCTGGCCATTGTCTTTATTTTCCTTGGATCTTTATTCATGGTGTGTGCCATGTACTGTGCCTGAACTTGCTAAGTACCTGGCAAGGAACTGGCTCCCAACGACCTGCTTAGCAGTGCAAACAAGTTGGACAGGTTTAGTGACCCACCGTGCATGTAAGTAGCTGACCCTGCCAAGCACAGGCTCTTCTCCAGTGGCATGCGATGGAGCCCAGGGTTATTTCTGATTTCACATCCTGAATCTTGCTTCCAGGCTAGCTTCCAAACTACCGTGGCAAAAGGCTGTCAGTCAATTTACGCCCTCTTTTCTGCTTTCACAAATGTTTACTGGGGTCTCTGGCAGGGGTAATAGAAATAAATAAGACTCTGTCTCTTTCTTGATGGAACTTCCCATCCTTTCAAGGAGATGGGGCTATCAATGCATGTATTGCACACCTAAATGTGTACTGTGGGCTCTGAGATCCTGGAGGGGAGCTCTTTGAAACAGATAGTATTTTCTTTCTTACATATATTTTCTTGATGAGTATGCCAGTGTGCATCTCCTTCCTTGGAAATGTCCCTTTCTCAGTATATTCCTAAATAAAAGAAAACATCAATTCGTAGCTCTGTGTGCTGTAGTGCTCTATAACTGTAATACGATTAACATTTTCCTTGCTTTTTATTTAAAAATGTTCTTGGGTACTGGGGTGGCTCAGTCTGTTGAGCATCCAACTTCTGGTAAAGTCATGATCTCATAGTTCGTGGGTTCGAGCCCCGCATCAGGCTCTGTGCTGACAGCTTGGAGGCTCAAGCCTGCTTCAGATTCTGTGTCTCTCTCTACATCTCTCTCTTTCTTTCTCTCAAAAATAAATAAACACTAAAAAAAATTTTAAGTGTTTCAAATGCACAGAAAAGTTGAAAGAATGATACCATGAGCACCCATTAACTCTTTACCTAGATTCACTGTTAACATTTCTCTTCATATTTGTTTTACCTTCTCTTGTAGTCTCTCAAAAAATATATTTGCTGAACGATTTGAGAGCTGAAGACATAGCACTTCTGCCCTAAAAAAATTTAACAAATGTTGCCTAGGAATAAAAATATTCCTTTACAACAACCCAATGTGATTAATCACACCTAAGAAATTTAACAATTCCATTACATAACGTATAATCCATATTTACCCAGTTGTCCCAAAAATATCTTTCATAGCTGTTTATTTTTTAAAACTCCAATATATAAAAGACTCACCTACGCCTATCTTTGTCTCTAATCTAGAACAGTCCTCTTGCCTTGTGTTCTTTTTCATGCTCTTGAGTGTTGTCAAGCTCAGCCCACTTGCAGAATATCACCTAGATCCCATTTATTTGATGATTTCTTCATTATTTGATTCCAGTTTTAAAATATGGGCAAGAAAGCTACGGGTCATTTGAGTAATTCTTATTTTGCCATATGTAGGCTTGTAGTGGAAATATTGTTTAAATTTTAAACTCAGACATTAAAGTAAATCCAAAACCAGAAAATACTTGATTTCTAATTGAAGTGAAGATCCATTGATTTAAGACTTTACTATACGAAGTGTAGTCAGCAGACATTCTAAAAAATTCAAAATACCAGAGCCCTCCGCAGATTTGTTGAATCAAAATCTGCATTTTAACAATACTCCCAGGTGATTCGTATGAAACAAAGTTTGAGAAGTAACCGTTCAGGATACAGACTGGAGGACAGGCTTCTGACCCCCTGGGTTTTCGAAATCAAAGGGCTATTTGGGGCTGACCTTCCTAGGACATAATATCCACTTCCTCTTTTTCTGTGACCAACAGGGACATGTTTTCCCTAGCTAAAAAATTGCAATCTCTCTTGAAGTAGGAAGTTGCCATGTGGACACAGTTCTGGCCAGTACGATGGAAAAAAGAGTCATGAGTGGATTGGGAGGTGATTTCAGATAAGAGCAGACACATTTTGCCCTTTCCCTTCTTCATTCCTGGACGTGGATTCGCAGGTGGAGATGGAGATGCTGTTTGTGATGATGAGGCACCGAGCCACATGCTGAGGTTGGCTGCGTCCAAGGAGCCCGGAGACCTCTGAACTGCCTACCCCCACACGTCTTTTATGCAGGTAAAAGGAAGCCTCTGGTTTGAGTGGCTTTTCAGTTGAGTTTCCTGTCACTCGAATTCTAACTTGGTCCCTGATACGCACTGTTCAAAGGATCTCTTGACAGAGTTTTGGGGGAGAGTGCTCGTATAGAACCTTATATATGGACGGAGGAAGATACTTCTCTTGGCTTTCTGTATCATTGATGACTTGGTCCATTAAGAGAGAGTGAAATGTAAAGTGTATTCCTTTCCCACTTAGGAACAGGAACGGCAGGACTGTCATGAGGATTGTCATAAGGGAGACGGAGTCTGCTGTAAGAGCACTGTCCTTTAAATTCTTGGATCCACAGAAGGCAGTAATTCACACAATGGGCTGCATGTGTAAACTATTTCCTATTAATGAAAAAGGGCGAACAAAGACTCGCCCTATGCTGCAAATGTTTTTCTTCCCATATGACAGTGATTCCAGTCTCCTTTGTGGCTCACTATCTCTGTTAACTTCTTTACACTTCACCAACAAAAGGAAATGTGCGCGTGCGTTTGTGTGTGTGTGCGTGCGCATGTTTACGTTATGGTGCATGGATTTCCAGATTACTATGCATCTTGTTCTAAAAACAATCTGACATACTTCTTACATTCAACTTTCATCACATTAGGACTCAGCTTTGCACAGAAGAATTTTTAATCTCCAGCCCTTGGCTTTTCCTCAGCTAGGTATAATTTATTCTTGCTTGGATATAATGAATTCTCACTCATCTTCAAAACCCCTCTCCCACCCCATAATACATTGGTAAGTGCCTTGTGCTCAGTAAAGACTTAAGTATTTATTGAATAAATCTGTTAAACATTTATTAGGCAATCTACTTGCATACAGCACCTGGCCATAGGGTTGGCAAACTTTTCTGGAAAGGGCCAAATAGTCATTTTTCTGGGCTTAATGAGTCAAGAGGCAGAAATGATTACATTATGTAGACACTTATATAACCATTTAAAATGCAGTCATTTAAAAATATAACAAGTGCCCTTACTTTACACCGTATACAAAATTTACGCCAAGATGACTCAAAGTCTTAAATGTAAGAGCTAAAGCTATAAAACTTTAAATTTTTCTTTTATGTTGTTTTATTTATTTTTGAGAGACAGAGAGAGACAGCTCAAGCAGGGGAGGGTCAGGGAGAGAGGGAGATACAGAATGCAAAGCAGGCTCCAGGCTCTGAGCTGTCAGCACAGAGCCCAACGTGGGGCTCGAACCCACGAACCTCGAGATCATGACCCGAGTGGGAGCCAGACGCTTAACTGACTGAGCCACCCAGGCGCCCCAAGCTATAAAACTTTTAGAAGAAAACCTAGAAGTACCTTTTCATGACCTTGGATTAGACAATGGTCTCTTTTGTAAAATACCAAAAGCAAGTGCAACAAAAGAAAAAGATAAGTAAATGAGGGAGGGGGAAGAAAATAATAGATAAATCAGATTTCACCAAATTGAACATTTTAATTCATCAAAGGAAACTATTCAGAAAGTAAAAAGGCAACCTACAGAATGGGAGAAAATATTTGCACATCTTGTATCTGAGAAGGGTTTACAATCTAGAATAAAGACCTTCTGCAAGTCAACAACAAAAAGACAGCCCAACTAGAATTCTTAAATGGGCAAAGCGCTTGAATAGACATCTCTCTAAAGGTATGCACGTGACCAATAAGCACGTGGAAAGATGCTCAACATCATTAGTCATCAGAGAAGTGCAAATCGAAACCACCATACCATTTCACATCTACAAGAATAGGTATCATCTTTTTTAAAAAAGGAAAATAAGTTTCGAAGAGGATATGGAACAGTCAGAACCCTGTGCACGGCCGGTGGGAATGTAATATGGCGCAGCTGCTGTGGGAAACAGGCAGTTCCTCACTAAGATAAATTTAGAATTGCCTTAAGACCCAGTGACTCCCCTCCCCCGCCCCTACCCATAGCCCAGGAGTCTTTGGCAGTGAGTATGATTCAAAGTTTTCAGGTTCAGCATTTCCTTTTGATTCTCAAAACACCTAAGGTTGGTGGCAGAGTGAGGACTGGAACCAGACCTCCTGCATCCCTACTGGGCACCCTTCTGTCGTGTGGCTCAGCCTCTTAGAGGGGCGCTGCTCCATTCAACCTCAGGCTTTGCTGGAGGAACAAATGTGTCAGGCGTTGGCCAAAGTCAAGGACACTCTCAATGCTGGAAGGAGTTTCTTCGTGATGCAGCCAAATGCTGAGGCCTGAATCCAGAGAAAATAAATGAACGAAGGAAGGCTGTTATGGATTAATGTGATCAAACTGCATGATTTATTTGCCTGATGGTTGCTGAGAAAGAATACGACCAGCCCCTCTTCTCAAATCTTGTGTCCGTCCTTTTACAGTCAACCAGTGAGACACACTAACAGAGAGTCCTTTTGATTTCCGTTTGCTCCTATTCGTGTAAAAACAAATCGAGAACAAGCCATGACATCAGGCACAAAAGACCACATACTGTATGATTCCATTTGTATGAAAGGCCCAGAATAGGCAAATCCAGAAAGACAAAGTCGTTTAGTGCTTGCCGGGGGCTGGAGTGAAGAAGAATGGAAAGTGACAGCCACTAGATACAGGTTTCTTTTGGAGGTTATAGAATGTTCTAAAATGGGACTACGGTAATGATCGCACAACTATGTAAATATACTAAAACCCACTGAATTGTGTTTTTAAAACAATGGATGTTATGCCATGTAAATTATATTTCTATAAAGCTATTTAAAGAAAACTCCTAAGAACCACTACTGTTCTGTCTCATAACTCTACCTTCTAATGTTAATGGAAAACACAAGTAACTTTTATTTAATATCAACAATGCGTCTGTCGCTATAGTATTTAATGATCCCAACGATGTCATTAGGTAATCGTTATTACCTTGTGGTGGAGATAAAGAAATCAAGGCTTCAAGAGGTGATGTTATTTGTTCAGTGTTACATCGCTACCTAAGAGGTTGCATAGCTGGGAATCAAATCCCGATCTACCTGATTGAAAACTCGGTGCTTCACATTTTGGTTTATTCTTTGGTTACTTGTTTTGTTGTTGTTACGATATGTATGGTAAAAATTGTCTACTGAATAGCAGGCAGATACTTCCAGATTTCTGAAATATCCTGAAATGCATGTCTTGATGAGGTAGTTACTCATCATGTCTCCTGTAACGACGTTATCAAAGGCTCTCTCTGTGGGTGTCAAAATGGCTAGATCATTCACTAGAGTCCAAGGGGGATAAAATGACGCAGCCTCTCCTGAATCCACCAGTTTTCTTTTAAACACTGAGTTCAGTTGTCTAAGGTTGTTATCAGAAAGCCCGCCTGGGGCCTTGTGGTTCTGTCTGTGCTCAGTGCTGGGCACCCCGTTGGATAACATTGTGCTCTCAAGGTCATTTTTGAGCTGGACACTCAGTCCAGCCTCCCTTTCAGTTGAACACCCTCAAGATTTCCCTGTGTTTCAAAGATTAGCTGTTTTGGAAACCACTAGAGACTTTCTCCTGCATTTAAATGTGCTAGTTCTCTTTTTCTTTCTGTAAAATACAGAGTTGGATTTACAGGATGTAAGAGGTTCTACTTGGCGGAATGTAACATCTCTTAAATCTCCCCATATATGGCAATGCAGCATTCTCTCCTCTCTCTCTCTCTCTCTCTCCCTTTAGCAGATTTCCAATTGTACTTCCTCGATGGATTTCAGCTGGTCCTTTTCTCCTGCTGTATAAACTTGAGGATGATTATTTGGACTATGCTTCAAACCATTCTTTCTTGAACTTCAACCACCAAACACTGCTTATGCACCAGAAACTCTAACTGTAATTCCTTGTCAGAGTTTAGAAACACCACGTGACACTTTTTGGCACTGGCATTTCCATTCCTGTCTATAGATTTTTAGACATTTAGAAGCCCCTTTCTTCCTGTCTCTGCATTGGAATCTCTTTAACTGCCTCATTGCTGGTCAGTAGTTCAGCTTACCTTCTCACTGAGAGAGAGAGAGAAAGAAAGAGAAGTCAGCTAGGGAAAAACGGGTTTGAACCCAGAAACTCAGGCACTTGTTTAAAAAAGAAAGGTGAAGAGCAACTGAGTGGCTCGGTTGGTTAATCATCTGAATTTTTTTTTTTAATTTGAGAGAGAGCACGAGTCGGGGAGAGAGGCAGAGGGAGGAAGAGCCAGCATCCTGAGCAGGCTCCATGCTTAGCACAGAGCCCGACATGGGGCTCGATCCCAGGACCCTGAGATCATGACCTGAGCTGACAGCAAGAATCAGACGCTTAACTGACTAAGCCACCCAGGAGCCCCAAGGCTCAGAATCTTGATCTCAGCTCAGGTCATGATCTCCTGGCTTGTGAGAATGGGCCCTGAGTTGGGTTCTGCGCTGACAGGGTGGAGCCTCCTTGGGATTCTCTCTGTCCCTCCCTGGCTCACCCTCTCTGAAAACAAATAAATAAACTTTAAACATTTTTAATTAAATAAGAAAGTTCATTTTATTGACCAGGTCTGGAGAGAGACTCAGCCAGTGTCCACTAAAGCAGAAGCTTTTCAAGAGCAAGCCGTCCCGTAGCTGCTGAATAAAGAAAGATCATTCCAAGCACCAGCTGCTAAGCCAAAGGTTTGAAGACTGGAGTGTTTTGGGGAGGAGGGCAGTGTGGTTCTGGGGCTGAAATTAGTTTGATACATTGTTATTGTTGAAGAGCAGCGTTTCCCCCCTGTGTTGACAATCACTGTCCATTATGTCTAATGAACTTACACTTGTACTTGCTCTCCCTTATTCACTGGTGTGTGTGTGAGCATGACTTCTTGAAAAACGGCAACAGATTTAACAGGCTCTATGCTGTTTATGCCCTGGGATTACATTTTGCTGTGTTAAATGAAGACTATTTCTGATGTATATGAACAGGTATAAGAGTTCAGACCCCTTTTACTTCAGGGAGTGAGAGTCATTTACAAACTGACAGTGGAGACATCCTGAAAACGGAGGGTTTCAAACAGACTTCCTGCACACCTGCTACTCCCTGGATCTTCTCCTGGCACTGAGTAAATATTTTAAATTGCCGGTTGTTCACTGGGGCGGACAATAAATCCAAGCAGAAATATATTTAACACCCCTATAGAATTTTGGTGAAAGTGACTTTTGCTTCTCTGCTATCCCCACAAAACCAAACAAATTTGGTAGGGTAATGTTGTTATTTCCTTTTCTATCATAGAAACCAAAGTAATTGTCTTTTTTTTAATGTGTTTTTTGTTTTTTATTTTTGAGAGAGAGAGAGAGAGAGAGCATGAGCAGGGGAGGGGCAGAGAGAGAGGGAGACACAGAATCTGAAGACAGGCTCCAGGCTCTGAGCTAGCTGTCAGCACAGAGCCTGATGCTGGGCTCGAACCCATGATCCATGAGATCATGACCTGAGCCAAAGTCGGATGTTTAATGGACTGAGCCACCCAGGTGCCCCTTATTTATTTATTATTAAATGTTCACTTATTTTTGAGAGCGAGCAAGAGGTGTGGGGTGGGGGGAGGGCATAGTGAGAGTGAGACAGAGGATCCAAAGCCGGCTCCTTGCTGACAGCAGAAAGCCTGATGCGGGGGCTCAAACTCTCGATCTGCAAGATCATGACCTGAGTGGAAGTCAGACACTCAACCACTGAGCCACCCAGGTGTCCCTATTTATTTATTTTTTAAGTAAACTTTACACCCAGCATAGGGCTGGAACTCACAACCCGGAAAGACCAGGAGTCATCATGTTCTACCTCCGGTGCCAGCCAGGTGCCCCAGTTCTGCTGTGTTTTATGGTCAAAGCAAGTACGGTGGCCAAGAGAATGTAACTCAAGGACTTCCATTGTAGGCAATGTAATTGACAGAGGGTTCCAGCCAAAGTGCTTTGAAATTCATTGCTGAGTATGCACAGAGGCCACGGGCTGGATATAAGTCATGCCTGTTCCTAAAAGACACGGGACTGGGTTTTTGGGGTCCAATTTTGCCTCAAACATTCCCCAGTAGTTTTGCTGAAATTTTCTTCAACACTTTTATCCAACCTTCTCTCCCCTTTCTCCTATCAGGATCAGACTTGCATCAAGCTCTTTCTCTTCCTAATCAAGGTCAACTTTCTCTCCCTAATTTCTTTCACACAGGTGCTTCCCCTAATAAGGTCCTTCCTTGTACGTTTAGTTTTGCCTTGTGTTCTGCTTCTCAGGATCTGAATTAACCCAGCAACAGGAATACCAGCCCAGACTCAAGGGGAGGGGAAATAGACTCCACCTCTTGATGGGAGAAGCATGAGAGGAGTTGTTCCTACCATTTCTTTTTAGAGAGAGAGAATGAGAGAGTGAGTAAATCTTAAGCAGGCTGCATGTCCAGTGCAAAGCCCAACACAGGGCTCGACCTCACAACCACGAAATCATGATCTGAGCCAAAATCAAGAGTCAGTTCGGGCACCAGAGTGGCTCAGTTGATTAAGCATCGGACTCTTGATTCGGCCTCTAACAGTCAGTGAGATTGAGTGCTGCTGCATCAGGCTCTTCACTGACAGTGTGGAGCCTGCTTGGGCTTCTCTGTCTCTCTCTCCCCCTGTCTCTTTGCCCCTGCTCTGCTCATATGTGCGCACTCTGTCTCTCTCAAAAAAAAAAAAAAAATCAACAGTTGGTTGCCTGACTGAGCCACCAGGTACCCCTGTTCCCACCATTTTTGAAAAACAATCTACATGATTTCCCAATGAGGGATGCCCCCTCCCTCCCTCTCTCTCTCTCTACATAGATTTCTATGAGACAGTTCTACTCTCCGCTCAATCGTGGCCATATGGTATCAGTGACATAGGATTAGGAGGTGAGGCCTTTGGGAGGTAATTAGGTTCAGTTGAAATCATGAGGGTGGAGCCCCCGTGAGCCATTTGGGGCCTTTATAATGAAAGAAACTAGAGCTCGCTCTTGCTCCCGCTTTCCCTCCACAGTGTGAGGCCACCAAGAACCTAGTCTCTGCAAACTAGTAAGCATGCTCTCGCCAGACCCCAGGTATCAAATCTACCAGCACTTTGATACTGGTCTTCCAACCCTGCAGAACTGCGGGAGGTAAGTTTTTGTTGTTTAAACCCCCCAGTCCGTGGCATTTTTGCTCTTTTGCCTGAGCTGAGACAGAAGGTAAAATCTCTCTAAATATTTGTATTTTGATTACATGTTGAGATGTTTTGGATCTATTGGCTTAGAAAAAGTACATAGTTATAACTTGCGCCATTGCTAACTAGAAAATACAGAGGCTCAAAGTTGTGAGTTGCTTGTATTTCTATTGGATAGCGCCCTCTTTAAATATCAAAAGTTTTTGAGACATTCGATCAGTATTTTTAAGTACAGTGTTTATTTTGAAATAATGGTAGGTTCGCACAGTTGTTGGACTTAAAACAGATCTCTTGTACCCTTTACTCAGTTTTCCTCGATGATGACTCTCGTAAATTTGTAGTGTGGTATTTCAACTAGGATGTTGACATTGATACAGTGAAGATATAAAACATTCCTGGCACCACAAGGATCCATCATGTTGCTTCTTATTGTTTTAAGAAAAAGAGAGTGGGGGAGACCGACGGAGGAGGTGGACGGGGGCGGGGAGAGAGAGAGGAAGAATCCTAAGCAGGCTCCACACTAGGCGTGGCTCAATCGCACAAACCTGGAACCCATCACCTGAGACCAAATCAAGAGTCTGACGCTCAGGTGCCTGAGCCACCCAGGTGCCCCTGCTTTGCTATAATCGTGTCTACTACTCTGCGTCTTCATCTCTTGGTAGCCCTTGGAAACCACAACACGGTTGTTCATTTCTATAAATTAGTCTTTTCAAGAACATTATATATATAAATAGACTTCTGTATGTAACCTTTTGGGGTTGGCTTTTTTTCACTTAGCATAATCCCCCAAGGATTTATCCAGTTTATTGGGTATATCAATAATTGTGTCCTTTTCATTGCTCAGTGCCTGTCACAGTCTCTCCACCTTAAACGTATCCTGTGACTAGAAATGCCTGGGGGCGCTCCCCTGAGCCCGTGACTTTCCTACAGACGTTTCCACTTTTCAAACCTTCAGGACGGGATTGACCCTTATGACTGCTCTTAGAATTCCAAGACTCCCTTCAGCAATAAACATTAGGACACTTTGAAGTAAAAAAAAAAAAAAAAGAGTGTTATTACTCACAACCCTGGCACATGCAAGGCACACCAGGGTATACACCTTGAAGTTGCAGGGAGAGAAACCAAGTATGGATGAGCCTGGAGCTCTGCTTTTATTGAGGTCCAGGGTAGGGGCCTAGGGTTTCACTGTTTCACTCTTTATTGGCAAATGGAAGATGGAAGAGTGGCAATTTGAAGCTTGTGAAGAGAAAATCAAGCGGCCCGAAAGGTCCCTTCTGGAAATCAACCAAGATCGCTAAAACAAAGGAGCCTCAGTGGGGGAAGGTAGCCCAGCTTTTTAAAGCTGGCTCAGCCCCTGGCAGTGTGTTTATTTCAGAGAGTAGATATTGAAATGGACACTGCCACCGCAACCAAAGCCTCAATCAGGCACTCACATTACAAAAAGAAAAGGCAAGTGTCGGGCTTACACTGCAACAGCATTTCCTGGTATGGGTGTCACGTTTATCCGCTCCTGGGAAAAGACATCTAGGTGGTTTCCAGTTGAGGGCTATTAAAGCTACTATAAACATTCATGTACTGATTTTTGTGTGGATCTAAGTGTTCACTTCTCTGGGATAAATGCCCAGGAGTGCGATTTCTGGGTTGTTTGGTTGTTACATGTTAAATTTCGAAGAAACTACCAAACTGTGTTCCAGAGTGGCTGTACCGTTTAACTTTCTCATCAACAGTATATGAGTGATTCAGTTCCTCCGCATTTTCCCCAGAATTGTGTGTTGTGACTGTGTTTTAGCCACTCTCATAGGGGTACAGTGACCTCTCATTGTGGTTTTACTTAGCATTTCGCTAATGGATAATGATCTAGAGCATCTTTTCATGTATTTATTTTCTGCCTATGTATCTTTCTGGTGAGCTATCTCTTCACGATTTTTCTAATGGGATTCTTTGCTTTTTTACTTCTGAGTTTTTAATTCTATCTATTCTAGATACTAGTGTTTCATCAGATATGTGATTTAAAAAGTTTCTCCCAGAAACCTAATGGAGGACCAGGGGGAGGGGAAGAGGGAAAGAGAGTTGGGGAGAGAGAGGGATACAAAACCCGAGAGACTACTGAATACTGAAAATGAACTGAGGGTTGAAGGGGAAGGGGGAGGGGGGAAAAGAGGTGGTGGTGATGGGGGAGGGCGCTTGTAGGAAAGAGCACTGGGTGTTGTATGGAAACCAATTTGACAATAAACTATTAAAAAAAAAAAAAGGTTTCTCCCAGTCTTTTTATCCTCCTAACTGGATCCTTCTAAAAGCAAAAGTTAAAAAAAAAAAAAATTAGTGTTCCTAATTGAAGTATAGTTGACACGCAAAGTTGTATTTTTCCAGGTGTGATTTAACATAGTGATTTAACAATTCTGTGTATTCTGCGCTCCCAAGTGCGGCTACCATCTGTCACCATTGACAGCATTCCCCACACTGTACCTCTCACCCCTGTGACTTATTCCAAACTGGAAACCTGTACCTCCCGCTCTCCTTTATTTTTGCCCATCCCTCTTGTAAGATTAATAGACGGAGGCAGAGGCGAGAGGAAAGAGAGAGACCAAGTTATGGAGCCAAGAGAGCCTTTATTGGGATCTGCAATTCCCGGGCCAGGTTCCGTGACTCTGGAGGGAGGAGTCGGGGAAGTCGCGCCTGATACGGGAGAGCAAGGTGTTTTATGGGTGCAGGAGTTCCGGGTTTGAGCTCAGGTGGGCTCATAGCCAAGGAGGGGCATCTTTGGACGGTGGCAGGGTAGGATTGGCTGTCCACTTCGGTGGGGTGGAGGATGCTGGAATTCCATGGTGAGACATTCCAGGTTGAGACAGTCCAGATTGGAGAGTGGGGGTGGTCGGTCCCTGGCGGTGCCTGGAACTATTCTCTGACTGCAATAAAATGGCTGCTTGGTTTCCTTCCTAAAGTAACTCTTACACCTCTTCAGCAACCTTTAGTTCTCTGTATTTGTGGGTCTATTTCTGCGTTTGTTTTAGTTTTTTGGATTCCACATGTAAGTGAAATTCTGTGGTATGTTTTCCTCTGACTTATTTCACTTAGCATAATACCCTCTGGGTCCATCAACTGTCAAAAATGGCAAGATCTCATTTTTTTTTTTTATGGCTGAATAACATACCGTGTGTGTGTGTGTGTGTGTGTGTGTGTGTGTGTGTGTGTGTGTGTATACATGGCATCATTATTATCCATTTATCCATTTGTTTTATCCATAGATGCCCACCTGGGTTGCCTTTATCTTGGCTATTGTAAATAATGCTGTGATAAAACTAGGGACGGATACGTGCTTTATAACGTTTCCAGTTTGGGAGGAATTACCAAATAGTGGAATTACTGGATAATATGTTATTTATATTTTTAATTTTTTTTTGAAAACTCCATACTGTTTTCCACAGTGGCTGCACCAGTTTCCATTCTTCACCAACACTTAACTTCTTTTTGATTCTAGCCATTTTGACAGGTGTAGGGTAATACTGTGGTTTTGATTTGCATTTTTTTGGATTTGTGATGTTGAGCATCCTTGCATGTATCTGTTGGTCATCTGTCTTCTTTAGAAAAAATGTCTATTCAGGTCCTCTGTCCATTTTTAATTGTATTATCTGTTTTTTTTATTTTTTAACATTTGTTTAAGTAATCTCTACACCCTATGTGGGGCTCAAACTTAAGACACCAAGATCAAGGGTCATATGCTCTTCTGACTGAGCCAGTCAGGCACCCCAGATTATCTGGGGGTTTTTTTGTTTTGGTGTTGAATAGTATAAGTTCTTTATATTTTTTGGTTTTAACCCCTTATTGGATAGAACATTTACAAATATCTTCTCCCATTCAAATAGTTGCCTTTTCATTTTGTTGATAGTTTCCTGTGACAAAGCTTTTCATTTTGGTGTAGTCCTAATAGGTTATTTTTGGTTTTGTGTCTCTTGCCAGAAGAGCCCTATCTAGAAAAAATTGTTTTGGCTAATGTCAAAAGAATTGCTGCCTATGTGTTCTTACGGCTTTAGGTCTCACAATGAGGTGTTTAATCCATTTTGAGTTTATTTTTGTATATGGTGTAAGAAAGTGGTTCAGTTTCATTCTTTTCCATGTAGCCTCTAGTTTTTCCCAACACCATTTACTGAAGAGACTGTGTTCTCCCCATTGTATAGTCTTGAGTCATTTGTCATAGATTGACTATATAAGCATGTGGTTAGTTCCGGGCTCTCTATTCTGATCCATTGAGATATGTGTCTGATTTTGTGCTGTACCATACTGCTTTGATTACTACAGCTTTGTAGTATATCTTGAAACCCAGGATTTTAATACCTCCAGATTTGTTTTTCTTTTAACATTCTCTCATTTTTGAGAGACAGAGATCGAGCATGGGTTGGGGAGGGGCAAAGAGAGGGAGACACAGAATCTGAAGCAGGCTCTAGCCTCCAAGCTGCAGCACAGAGCCTGATGCGGGGCTCAAACTCACAGAACTGTGAGATCGTGAACTGAGCAAATGTCCGATGCTTAACCGACTGAACTACCCAGGTGTCCCAAAGCTCTGTTCTTAAGGTTGCTTTGGTCTTTCTTGGTTTCATTAAAATTTTAGTATCCTAGTCCTGTGAAAAAATGCTGTTACTATTTTGATAGGGATGGCACTGAATCTGTAATTTGCTTTGGATAGTATGGGTATTTTAACAATATGAATGCCTCTAATCTATGAGCATGGGATAGCTTTCCATTTGTTTTCAATTTCTTCAGTGTTTGATAATTTTCACAGTACAGGTCAGTCATCAACCTGGTTAAAGTTATTCCTAGGTGTTGTGTTCTTTTTGGTACAACTGCAAATGGAATTGTTTTCTTAATTTCTCTTTCTGCCTCTTAATTTTTAGTGTGTAGAAACACAACAGATTTCTGTATACTAAACTTTAAATAAAATTTTAAGTCTTCAATATTTTTAAGTCTAATTTACCTGGTTTTCTTTCCCCCCCAGTTAGGAAATTTTGTGTTGGGGTCAATCCCAAGAGATCTTTAACTAAAATTCTTTAAAAAATCTTTATTTTTGAGAGAGAAACAGAGCACAAATGGGTGAGGGGTAAAGAGTGAGGTAGACCCAGATTTCAAAGCTGACTCCAGGCTCTGACCTGTCGGCACAGAGCCCAACGCAGGGCGCAGACTCCCTAACCATGAGATCATGACCTGAGCTACAGTGGAATGCTTAACTGACTGAGCCACCCAGGCACCCCTTTACCTAACTCTAGATCCCAAAGATTTTCTCCTGTCTCTTTCTAAAGACTTTATCGTCTTCTATTTTACACTTAACTCTGTGAATCACTTTGAGTTCATTTTTATAGGAGATTTATAGATGGAAGTTCATTTTTTTTAAACATATGAATGTCCAGTCACTTCACTATTTGCTAAAATGCTATCTCCTTTGAATTGCTTTTACACTTTTTCAATAACTAGTTGAGCATATTTGTGTGAGTCTATTTCTGGATTCTCTAATGTGTTCCATTGATCTATGTGTCTGTCCCTTTACCAATACCACATAATCCTGATTCTTTAGCTCTATAATATGCCTTGAATGTTTTTTAAATGTTTATTTTTGAGAGAGCTAGAGCCAGAGCGTGAGGAGAGGAGAGGCAGAGAAAGAGGGAGATACAGAATCTGAAGCAGGCTCCAGGCTCTGAGCTGTCAGCACAGAGTCCCACGTGGGGCTGGAACTCATTGGCTATGAGATTATGACCTGAACCAAAGTCAGAGGCTTAACCACTGAGCCACCCATACCCCCTGCCTTGAAATCATTCAGACTGATTTTGTTCTTTATTTTTCTTTTTCAAAACTATTTAAGCTATTCTGTTTTCTTTCCCATTCTATCATCCCACATAGAATAATCTTATTTATATATGTAAAAACCTTGGGGTGTTTATAAGAATTCTGTTAAATCTATGTGTGTATATATACTAGAGGAGAATTGTGAAGTCTTCAAATCCATGAACATGGTATGTCTCTCCATTTAGATCCTCTTGGATTTCTTTTTCAGTGTTGTGTAGTGTTCATCATACAAGTTCAAAAACATTTTGTTAGATTTACACCTAAGTATTTTTTTTAACAATTGTAAATGGTATTATGGTTTTAATTTTAGTTGTCCATTACTAGTATATAGAAATGTAATTGATTTTTGTATGTTTGTCTTGTATCCTACAACTTGGATGAACTCACGTATTAGATCTAGGAGATTTTTGTAGATTCTTTGACATCTTCAAATCATGTCATTTATTAATAGGAATACTTTTTTTGATGTATAAAGCTTCTCTTTCTTTTGCATTGCATCAGCTAGATTTTCCTATATTATGGGCAAGAAAAGCAGTAAGAATGGACATCCTTGTCTTTTTTTCCAATCTTAGGCGAAAAAAAAAGTATAATGTTACTGGTAGGTTTTTGAAAACTTTACGAAGTGGAGAAAGTCCTCTATTTCTATTTTCTGAGAGGAATGAGTATTGCATTCTGTCAAATGCTTTTTTTTTTTTTTTGCATTGATGCCTAGAACTATGCCATTTTTCCTTTTTAACCTGAGAATGTTTTTTTTTTAATTTTCCAAATATTAGTCTAGTTTTGTATTCCTGGAGTAAACCTCACTGGGTCGTAGTACATCATTGTGTTTATATATTGTTCAGTTCTATTCTATTTCATCTGTTGCTGAATTCTATTTTGGCAAGGAAGTTTGCATCTATATCTTTAGGAGTTGAGTGTTTATTTTACCCCTCCTTAAATGTGTCTGTTGAAGTCCCAAGCCCCATTGAGTTAGTATTTGGAGATGGAGTTTGGGGGAGTAAGTTATGGTTAAATTAGCTCATGAAGATGGAGCCTTTGTGATGGGGTTAGTGGTCTTAAAAGAAGGGAAAGAGCTCTTCCTCTCCACACCCCTCTCTCTATGCAGATGCCCACACAGAGAAGAGGCCCTGTGAGGGCATAAATAGCTCCTTTCAATCCTGGAAGAGAGCTTTCACTAGAATCCAAATTGGTTGGCACTTAGGGATTGGGAAGTGTTCCTCTCCTCTTGTAATTTCTCAAAGAGACTGTATGGCTGGGATAATTCTTCTTTGAACATACACACTTGTTCAGTAAACAGGATCTGGGCCTGGGGATTTCTTTCCAGAGTTCTTCCCCAGTCCCCTCCCCCTCCCCCGCCCCAGAGTTCTTAAGATAAAAATGCAATTTCCTTAACAGTTAAGGAGCTATTAAAATTATAATTTAATCTTGAGTGAATTGTGGTAGTTTGTATTTTATGAAGAAGTGATCCATTTTATCTGAATTGTCCATTTTATGGGGTGCCTGGATGGCTCAGTTTAGCATCTGACTCTTGATCTCAGCTTGGGTCTTGATCTCAGGGTTGTAGGTTCAGGTTTCTCCATTTTTTTTTTGTTTTGTTTTTAGTTTAATTTACTTCTCTTATTTCCTTTGTTTTGCTTGCTCTGTTTACTTTGTTCCTTTTTCCCCTTGGTTCTTGAGGTGTAGCTTAAACTAGGGACTTGAAACTTGTCCTGTTTTCAATGTATACATTTAGCATTAAGAATTTTGCTCTCTGAATCTGCAATTTGATAGGTTATAGTTTCATGTTCATCCAGTTTGATAGATTTTGAAATTTCGAGCTTTTCTTTTTGAATGATGCTAATTTCCAAGTCTTCAGAGACTTTTCAGTTTCTTTTCTGTTATTAATGGCTTCATTTTATTTATTTTTTCGAGTGGCGGAGGGGGGAGTGGTGGAGTTGGATGCTCAACCAACTGAGCTACCCAGGTGCCCCTTAATTTGATTTATGGTCAGAGAATGTACACTGTATGATTTAATTCTCTTAAATTTGTTCAGATTTATTTTATGGCTTGGGGTGTATGTGTGTGCGTGTGCGTGTGTGCATATACCTGTATATATGAGGAGCACCTAAAAATAAAGAGGATTCTGATACTGTTGGGGACATTATTCAATCAATGTTAAGAACCTGTTTAATAGTCATAAATTCCTATATCCTTGCTAGTTTTCTCCCAGTTTTCCTTTCAATTGTTGAGAAAGGTGTTGATGTCCTCAACTCTAGTGGATTCCCCATTTCTCCTTTCTCTCTAGTTTTTCCTTCATACATTTTGCAGCTCTGTTTGGTGCATACAATTTAGGACTGCTGTGTCTTCTTGGTGGATTGACCCTTTTAGGATTAGGTGATAATTTTCTTCGCTCTGAAGTTTTATCTAATGAACATAGTTACTTCTTTCCTTTTATTGAATCTGTCATGATTGATCATTTTTATCACTTCACTTTCAATTTGAAAATGCACATTTGTAATGTATGCTGTTTGTTTCCAATCTGTATGTTTC
Organism: Suricata suricatta; assembly: GCF_006229205.1. NCBI lineage: Eukaryota > Metazoa > Chordata > Mammalia > Carnivora > Herpestidae > Suricata > Suricata suricatta. The sequence continues at coordinate 72,403,371 of NC_043712.1, read as the reverse complement.
CAAATTGGGAAAACTTTAATCCACATTTCTTTAAGACTTCTGAAGTCCCACACGAATATTACATCTTTTGTGATCTTCCCTGCAGATGCTTCAGGCTCCTTTTCCCCCAGTTTATTTACTTTTTGTTCTTTAGATTATTCTGTCCTTCTTTAGATTATTTTGTCCGTTGATTGTTCCTCCCCTCCAGTGTCCCGCCTCATTCTGTTGTTAAGCTCATCCATTGAGTTTTTGTTAACTAGGTTTTTTAAGCTGTGGTTATTTTTTTCTTCATATTTTTGTTTTTATTTTTAGTAATCTCTACATTCATTGTAGGGCTCAGACTCAAAACCCTGAGATCATGATTTGCAGGATTTTCTGACTGGGCCAGCCAGGTACGCTGAGTTTTAAAATTTGATTACCATACTTCAGTGATAAGGTTTTAATCTTCTTTATAGTTTCTATTTCTTTACTGTGGCATTCTATTTTTTTCTGAATCTGTTTTATTTATATCAAGCAAGTTTATAATTGCTCATATGAGCATATTTATGATGGCCCCTTTAACATTTTTGGCAAATAATTCCAATACCTTTTACATCATGATGTTGGTATCTGTTGATTGTACTCTTTGATTCATTTGAGGTCTTTCTAGTTCTTAGCATGACCAGTGATTTTTTTTTTTTTAAGCAAAACCTGGACATTTTATATTATGAAACTTGAACCCAGCTAAAGTAGGTTTAAATAAGAATCAGACCCCACTCCTGTGTGGTCAGGTCCAGGTAGAAGGTCAGGTTCTCCACTAATCCTGCATAGATGCCAAAAGATGGAGGCTCCTCTACTGTGGTACAGTGATAGAAATGTTGGTTCCCATGTGGTTGTTACTGACCTCTGGATGGTTGTGGCCTCATTAGTGTTGGACAAAACTGAAAGTATGAACTCTCTGGCCCGCTTCCTCTGGCACCAGCTCAGCAGGGACAGGGAGGGTTATTTTGCTACTGCTTAGTGGTAGTGGAAGTCTAAGCTGTCATGTGCTCTCCTGGAACCATGGGGATTGGAAGGAGCTTACTGTCAGCCAGTGGGGATGAGTGTCCTCATGCCCTACTTGACCTCTTTGACACCACCTATACAGGGGTGTTGGGGTGCCTCATTACAGCTCCATGAATCTGAAGCTGTGGGAATCTGGGTTCCCCACTTGACATTTGTTGGATAAGATGGGAGCAAGCCCACAGTTGGTCTGGGATATTTGATGGCAATAGAGGAGTCCTTGTCTAAAAGTTTTCTGCCTTGATAGACTGTCCCTTCTCTGGTTAGAAAGAGTAGACTGTTGGAGGGGTGGGGATTTTTTTTTTGGGGGGGTCCATACACTTCTGAGTTATCACCTTCTCCATCAGGCTGCCTTCTCTCTACCTTTCAGATTCTGAGGTTTATTTTACAATGTAAGGGTTATTTGTTGTTGTTGTACTTGATGAGAAGAACAGTGAAAACGTCTATTCCACCCTCCCGGAAGCCAAAGCCCAATCAAGCCAATTTTGATCAAATTTCAAGTATGCTTTTTAAATTCTACTTGGGTTTATTTATTGAGGACAGAAATCTTTGTCCGTGTATTATTAAATGTTTTTTTTTTATCTTAAAAGAGTATCATGAAGATCATCTCAGTTCTTCTTGAATACTCCGGATTCTCTTGATTATGTACCTTGGTTATGAAGCTGATTGTCTTGGCTCCAATATATTCATTGTAATTGATCATCTAGAGTTCATGAACATGGTGTAATCATAAGAAAACCATATTCATGGCCCTGTTCAGCTGTTTGTATATAAATTAAGAGTCCGTAGGATTCACAATTCTAAGAATTCAAGCTTTGTTTCCTTTGTGATTTCTTTTTTGGCTTCAGAGCTATCGTTTCTTTCAAACTTAAGACTACATTCTGTGTAGCTGAGTTTGCCAGAAATGTGACTTCCGCCTGTACATCATGATGTATATCACAGGACTTGTGCCAGTTTAGATGGCAGATAAGTGATATGTACCAGAAGATCCACACCCAGTGCTCACGAAAATGCTTGATTTAGCCCAAAGGGTCTATTTGCTATGTGTGGACTGAAGGATCACAGGATTCCCTCAAGTTACTTAAATAGAGCAGAATTGGTTATAAAAAGAAATTTTAACCACAAGTTCATTTAATCACTTTAAATTTTGCCACAGCAGGAAGGCTTATATGTGAAACAAATAAGGGAAGGGATCTGTTGAGGATGGGAAACAAATCTACATCCAGATCCCAGGTTCCCCGTTACTCTTTGTGCTCACCCCTCTAAACATCCTCTGTGCCAATGGGGTCCTTTGTCCCTCATGGCTGAATTCCATTAGAAAAGAGAGAAGTTAGAATGAGTGGCCCCTTGCCATCATCTTGTATTTTTTTCTATATTCCTGCCTCATCTTTTGTCCCAGCTTCCATATGCCCCCCCCCCCCCCGATTATGCTCAGTTTGGGAAGTTGATATTTGAGTTGCATATGTTCAGTACAAAATTTACAGTAATAAAAGTCTGACTTCCTACTCAGTAGGAGGCTAGCAGAAATATGAAGAAAGTTGGTTAGGCTAAGCTTTCTTTCTCAAAGAGCTGAATTGTTGGCTATGTCAATTGGAAGAATGGCCTAAGAAGACTATGTTTAATGTTTTGTGTTCAGAATAACTTTTTAAGGAGACAAAACAGAACAGAAGCAGTATGCCTGAGAGGAAGGTATTAATTCTGTTATTCACTTGCATTTGATTAATATGAGGAAGGAAGGAATTGTAAGAGCAGTTTATGGGTTTAGCCAAGAGTGAGGCTTCCATCACAACGGGGCAGTGAGCCAATAAGAAAAATCAGTGTGCACTTAGTCTGGTTTGTATTACATCATCTCTCAAATGCATGAATACTTAAAGAATGTGCTTCACATAGTTTGCTTTCCACACCATTTTATTTCCCAAATACCTATCTCTTGGAGAATTCATAGTTTCCAACTTTTACTTGTGAAAAGTCTTGACATATTTTCCAACCACAACTCCATCTGTGGAAGATCCTGACTAAGGCACCGTTTCTGCTCTCAAAAGTCCTGACTGGCATTATGACATGTGACCTCAAGGACCAAATGATCTACTCTCAGGCCAGCCACGCTGAGAGTGGACTAGAAGAAGGAGAGATTCTCAGAGTGCTTGGGAAGTCTCTCAAGGCCCTTTTGCTTGTGAGCCTTCAATTTGAAAGAACACATGGCTGAAAGAATTTCAAGGTTGGGGCCCAGCAGGAGGCAAAAAGAGCTGAGAAGTGTGTGTTGATGCCTCTCAACCTGGATGTTTTCTTACACAGTTAACTCCTGACTCTCAAAAGACTCTAAGAGGTACTTTCTATGTGAACAGTTTTGACTGATTAGCACCATCTCTTTTCCAAGAGGGTTCTCACCAGTTGGTATGTTTGATTTCTGAGACTTGACAAACTGGGTATAAGGTCTCACCCAAGACCTACTCCACCTCTGAAAAGAAGGTAGCAATGCTGAGAGCAGAGAGAATCAGAAAAGAGGAACTGAAGGCCTCCTGTTTATGTATGTATGTGTGTGTGTGTTTATTTAGTCAATGAGCATTCACCGAGTGCCTGTCCTGTGTCCAAGAAATGTGCTAGATACAGGAAACGTATTGGTGAGCAAAAGAGACTGTTGAAGTTCGTTGCAGTCTAGTGAGAGAGGAAAATCTTAATCACACAGTCACGATGCTAAGTGTAAGGCATGTGCTTACCTACTGCAATAATGAGCAAGTATGTGGCACCATCGTATCTCCTAGCAAGGGGGTTGCAGCTGCACAGACGGCCCAGGAAAGGCTTCCCTGAAGATGAGAAATTTATGATTTGAGCTCAAAGTGAGAAGTTACTTTGGAGTTAATATGCTGATGCAAGTAAGAGACCTCTCAGAAGGAGCTAGCATGTGCAAAGGTCCTATACGCAGGGATATAAAGACTGATAGAGCAGGAGCACTGAGCTCCTAGGTGAGCCTGCTTCCACATGAGCCTGGCCATGGAGGCTTTGTTAAGGGCTTTGTTTTTATCCTAAGGAGCCTCTAAAAGTTTTAGGTTGAGACACGGGGTGGGGAAGGGGGTTGTGCTGTATGCGTGTTGAAAACTTCTCTGGCTGCTTTGAAGAAAACAGATTTTAGAGGGCCACTTAACGGAGGTAGTTCAACACATACCAGTGAGGAGGTTATTGCCCTAGTTTAATTTTTTTTTTAATGTTTTATTTATTTTTGAGACAGAGCATGAGCGGGGAGGGCAGAGAGAGGGAGGCACAGAATCAGAAGCAGGTTTCAGGCTCTGAGCTGTCAGCACAGAGCTTGACTTGGGCTCGAACCCACGAACCATGAGATCATGACCTGAGCTGAAGCCGGACGCTTAACCGAATGAGCCACCCAGGTGCCCCAGGTTATTGCCATAGCTTAAATGATTAATCGTGCTATCCTGAACCAGAATAGTGGTGAGAAACAGATGTGCATTAAAGAAATGTTTCACAGGTAAAGCCGTGATGATAAGATGATGGACTAGATTTGGTTGGTGTGGGAGAGGAATAAGGAACATCAGGCAGAATAACAAGAACGTTTGCACCTGTTGACTTTGGGCTGTCTTCCATCCCTAGCGCAGCATGAAGGCAGTTAATGAGTCTGGAGTCTAGCTTATAGATATTAATTCAGGCACCATTGGCACATAGGTGGTAATTAAAATTTCTCTCCTGAGAGAATTGAAAGAAGGAGCACCCCAGAGTTCTCCAGCATTGAATGGTTGGGTGAACCTGAGAGGCAAATCAAAGGCGAAAGAAACAATAGAAGTAGAGTTTTATAACAGAAGTGTTGAAATAAAATCCTTTTAAAACATTTAAATCCAAGTTAACATATAGTGTAATAACAATTTCCGGAGTAGAATTTAGTGATTCATCACTTGCATATAAAACCCAATGTTCATCCTAAAAAGTACCCTCCTTAATGTCCGTCACCCACTTAGCCCATCCCCCCAGACCCCCCTCCCCCATCAACCCTCAGTTTGTTCTCTGTATTTAAGAGTCTCTTATGGTTTGTCTTCCTCTGTTTTTATCTTATTTTCCTCCTCTTCCCCTATGTTCATTGTTTGGTTTCTTAAATTCCACATGAGCATGAAATCATAGGATATTTGTCTTTGACTTATTTTGCTTAGGATAATACACTCTAGTTCCATCCACATTGTTGACCAAAAAGATTTTATTCTTTTTGATCACTGAGTAATAATCCATTGTATATATGCACTCTTTGTTATTCTTCTGAAATGTGAAATAAGGTCTGAAGACTATCTTTTGTGTTTAGGGAAACAATGATTATTACTGAGTTCAGTGAGCATTGTTTCAAAGCACTGATAGAATAGAGAAGTCCCACCAGAGGAGGTTGAGGAGTAAGGAGGTGGGAAAATGGGAGTAATTAGAAGAGAATGAGGGGTTAATTGTGAACTAGGTTAAATTGCTGATGGTGTTAGTGAGTGTTCTATATCTTTGACTTAATTTCTGTTTATTTCTTCCACCAGTTACTGAGAGAGGCTTGTTAATCAATGACACTTTTGTCTATTCAATCGTGTCAGGTTTTGCTTTGTGTTTGAAGTTGTTTTTAGGTGCACATGTATTTAGGGTAAAGTCTTCTGGATGAATGAACTTATTTGCCATTATAAAATAGCCTTATTTCTATCTGGTAATATTTCTGAAGTTTACTTTTTCCACTGTTAATATGGATAAGTTTTTAGTACTTACATGATAAATGTTTTCCCATCTTTACTGTTTCCTTTAAATAGAACTTTATTGGGGTGTCTGGGTTACCCAGTGGGTTGAGCACCCGAATCTTGTTTTTAGCTCTGGTCCTGATCCCAGGATCATGGGTTTGAGCCCTACTGAGTGTGGAGCCTGCTTAAGTTTCTCTCTCCCTTTGCCCCTCTCCCCTGCTCATGCTCTCTCTCTAAAGATTAAATAAATAAATACGTAAGTTAATTAATTAGACTTCATTTATTAGGGCAGTTTGCAGGCTGACAGCCAAACTGAGAAGATACAGACATTACCCACATACTTCCTGTCTCCGTACATGCACAGCCTTCCTCATGATCAGTGTCCTCCCCTGGAGAGGTGTATTTATTACACTTGATGAACAGACATGATCACTGAAAGCTGACAGTTCACCTTAGGGTTCACTCTTGATGTATCTGCTATGGGTTTTGACAAATGTATAATGATCCGTATCTGGGACTATGGTGTCTATTGTGCAGAATAGTTTCACTGCCCTAAAAATACTCCCTAGTCATTCATCCCTCCCTACTCTCTACCCCCTGGCAACTACTGATCTTTTTACTGTCGCCATAATATTACCTTTTCCAGAATTACTCCTGTTGGAATCATATAGTATGTAGCATTTTCAGATTGGCTTCTTTCACTTAGTAATATGAATTTAAAATTCCTCCATATTTTTGTGTGACTTGGCCACTTATTAGTGGTCCGAAATGTTCTGTTGTCTGGATGTTCCACAGTTTGTCTTCACTCACCGAAGGACATCGTGGCTCCTTCCAAATTTTGGCTATTAGGAAGAAGATTTTGTAGACCTCTGTGTGCATGTTTTTGTGTGAACATAAGTTTTCCTTTTTTGGGGGCAAATCCCAAGGAATGCAGTTGCTGCATCTTCTGTAATTGTATGTTGAGTTCTATAAGAAACTGCCAAACAATCTTCCACAATGGCTATAACCACTTTGCATTCCCACCAGCAATGAGTAACCATTCCTGTGGCTGCACATTTCTATAAGCATTTGATGTATATGTTCTGGATCTTGGCCATCCAAACAGATGTGGACTGGGATCTCACTGTTTTTAATTGACATTCTGTTAATGACCTATGATGTGCGGCATCTTTTCCTAGGATTATTTGCCATCAGATTATCTTCTTTGGTGAGGTGTCTATTGCCGTCTTTGGCCCATTTCTTAACTGGATTAGTGGTCTTATTGTTGAATTCTGAGAATTTTTTATTTCGCATAAGTTATTTTTTAAAGGTTTATTATTTTAAGAAAGTGAGCAAGGGAGGGGCAGAGAGAGGAGAGAGAGAATCCCAAATAGAGTTTACACTGCTAGTGTGAAGCCCTTTGTGGGGCTCAAACCCACAAACTGGGAGGTCATGACCTGAGCCAAAACCGAGCCTCAGATGCTTAACCGACTGAGCCACTCTGGCTCCCCCGGATATCCGTTCTTTATTGGATGCGTCTTTTGCAAATATTTCCTCCCAGCCTGTTGCTTGTCATTCTCTTGGCATTGTTTATTTGTTGGTTGGTTGGTTTGTTGTTTTTTGCAGAGCAGAAGTTCTTCATGTTAATGAAGTTCAGCTTTTTCAATTATTTCTTTCATGGATCTTGTCTTTGGTATTAGAGCTAAAAAATGCTCATTATAACCAAGGTCCTCCTAGATTTTTTTTTTTCTGTTAACTTCTAGAAACTTACAGTTGGTCGCTTTACATTTGGGTCTATGTTTCACTTTAAGTGAATTTTGGTGAAGGGCATAAGGTGTATTCAGATTCATTTCTTTGCAGGGTGCATAGGTGGCTTAGTAGGTTAAGCATCCGGCTCTGGCTGAGGTCATGATCTCAGTTTGTGGGTTCAAGCCCCACATCGGGCTTTGATCTGACAGCTCAGAGCCTGGAGCCTGCTTCGGAATCTGTGTCTCCCTCTATCTCTGACCCTCCCCTACTCATGCTGTCTCTCTCTCAAAAAAAAAAAAAAATTAAAAAAAAAAAAGATTCATTTCTTTGCATATACATCTAGTTTTTCTCACACCGTTTGTTGAAAAGACTGTCTCCTTTCCATTGTATTGCTTTTGCTCCTTTGTCAAAGATCTATTGACCATACTTGTGCAGGTCTGTTTCTGGGCACTGGATTCTGATCCTTTGAGCTATTTGTCTAGTCTTTCCCCAAAACCACACTGCCTTGATTGTTGTAGCTTTATAGAAAGTCTTGGATTGGGGGGGGGGGTCATACCTCCAACTTTGTTCTTCCCTTTCGATATTGAGTTGGCTTTTCTGGGTCTTTTGTCTCTCTGTATAAACTTCAGAATCCCTTTTTAGACTCCACACTAACTTGCTGTGATTTTGATTAAGATTGCATTGAATCTATAGATCAAGTTGGGAAGAATTCATATCTTAACAATATTGAGCATTTCTATCCATGACCATGAAATATTTCTCCATTTATTTAGTTCCTTAAAAAATATTTGATTCTTTCTCCCATACCTGAATCAGTGCTGTCATTAAGTTTCCTTATACATAAGCAAATATATGCATACATAAAGAAATTGGTTTTGTTATTATTTTGAACTGTTAGGTTTTAGGTCAGTTTAAAATGACAACTAAAAAGGTTTTGTTTGCTGTCTAGAGTTTCATGCTCTGGTTCTATGCAGCTCTGAGTTTTTGAGCTATGTAATTTTCTTTCCTTCAGAACATTTAAAAACTGCTCTTGAAGGTCAGACTTACAGTCAACAAATTCCTGCAGTATTTATTTGTTTGAAAAAGTCTTTAATTTTCCAAGACTTTTAGAGGATAATCTCACAGGATATAGATTTCTAAGTTGGTTATTTTCCCTCCCAACACTTGAAATATTTCATGCATGTTTTTCTTGTTTGCATGATTTCTGGTTGTAATTCTTTGCTCCTCTTTAGGTAAGGTGTTTTATTCTCTGGTTTCTTTCAAGAATTTTTTCTTCATCTTTGATATTTTTACAATTTAAGTACATTGTGCTTGGTGGAGTCTTTGGTGCATTTGTTGTGTTCTCTGAGCTTCTGGGATTGTGTTCGATTTATTTGATTAATTTGAGGAAATTCTTGGTCATTATTCTGTCAAATACTTCTGCTTTTTGTATTTTTCTGATACTCCCATTATGTGTATGTTATACCATAGTCCTTGGATATTCTGCTAAATATTTTTCCCAGTATTTTTTCTTTGTTCGGTTTTGGAAGTTTCAATCGAGGATTTATCAAAGTCAGCACTTCATTCTTCAGCTTCAGGTCCATTCTACTAATCATAGGCTTTTCTTCATTTTTTTTTTTTTTTAATCTCTAGCTTTTCTTTTTCGTTCTTTCCTAGAATTTTCATCTCTCTGCTTACTTGTCCAGCTTGTAGATTGTCTACTTATCCATTAGACCTCTTAGCATATTGATCATGGTTGGTTGATGTTTCCAGTCTGAAAATCACAATGCCTGTGCCATATGCAAGTCTGGTTCTTTAAAAAATTTTTAATGTTTATTTTTGAAAGGGAGCATGTGCACACAAGCAGTAGAGGGGCAGAGAGAGACACACACACAGAATTTGAAGCAGGGTCCTGCCGGAGTCCAGCTCCAGCAGGCCCAGGGCTCCCTGAAGGATGGACGGTGTCCGCTAAAGGGAGCGAGAGCCTTGGCTTCTTTCTGCTCACCAGGCAGGCGTCTCTGCACTGACCCGAGAGACAGCTTTATTTATTGAAAAAAATGTATACAAAACAGAAGTGGCAATTGCCTTAGGCAGTGATTTCTGATAACAAATTCTTTGGTATGTAAAAATTTCCCAGAAGGTAGATTGGTAGAAGACTCATGCATAACCTTTATCAATAGTGATTGAAGTAGGTGATTAGATGCTTATTACTTGGGGAAGGAAGGGATCTTTAGCATTCAAAATACAAGGCAATGTTTTTTTAGCATAGCAAAGGCAAAAGTTAGTTCTTTTGTGAGCAGGGGTCAATTAGCTTGTTTTTGAGGGGAAGAAAAAGAGGTTTTCTCAGGAAATGTAACATTTGCTCCTATAATCATAAAAAGAAACTCCTATAACAAGTTTTTTCACAAGGTACAGTTCACATATTTTTAGCATAAGAAGGCAAGTCTCTCCTGATATCAGTCAGTCAGGTACCTTGGGGGTCGGACCTTAAGCAGAAATCGAGTCACGGTTGAGTGGGTGAAGACGCCAGTTGTCAGAGCGGGTCTCCATCTGACGGTGGGAGGCCTTGCAAACCCACCTTGCCTCACAAGGAGACTTTTCCTCTACTTAGGAGTTCAGAAAGACTGGATTCCGGCAGGGTCCAAGCTCTGAGCTGTCAGTGCAGAGCCTGACACAGGGCTTCAACTCATGAACTGAGATCATGACCTGAGCCAAAGTCAGATGCTTAGCCGACTGAGCCACCCATCCACCTATGCCAGTCTGGTTTTGATGCTTGTTTTGTTTCTTCAAAGTGTGTGTGTGTGTGTGTGTGTGTGTGTGTGTGTGTGTGTGCGCGCGCGCGCACACGCGCCCGCACGTACGTGCTCATGTGTCTTATAATTTTTTGTTGAAAGCCAGATATGACGTACAGAGTGAAAGCAGCTCTGGCAAATAGGCCTTTAGTAATGTGATGAGGGAGTGAAGCATTGTATGATTATGATTATGATCAGGTCTTGGTCTTTGGTGAGCTTCTGTCTTTGCCCCTGAACTGTGGAATTGACAACTGGTTCTGTTTTGTCGCTGTCCTAGGTGGGGCTGGACGGGATTGCAGTTGAGTATTTCCCTTCCCCCTGGTCAGTTAGGTTCTCACAAAGCTGCCATAGCATCGGTGCCAGCGTTTTTCTTTAGGGCAGGCCATTGTAGTACAAAATATTCCAGCGTTTTACTTAGTCTCCTCTGCATCTGCTTGAAGCCAGAGGGCTTTTCTCCCTGCAATCCGTACTGTGAGACCTCGCTGGCACTCCAGGAAGTAACACTCAAGGTTTGTGTCCCTCTCGCCAGAATTTTTCATTAACAAGTGTGCCCACGTTGCTTATCAAGTGATTTATTGGACTTAAATTTCAGGCTTTCCTGCCTTGGTACCAGTCCCCACAGAGGCTTCTGTTCACAGGGTTTTGTTCCAGTCAGTTAGGACTCTTTGCCTCTCCTGTTTTGGGGGCAGCATTTTGCCCCATGACCTCATTTCCCTGAACTGATATTTCAGGTAGTTCTGCTTTTTGCTTTTTTTAGGATGGAGTGGCAACTTTGAGGTTTCGTATATGCTGAGCTAAAAGCTGAAATTTTTACTTGTACCATATTTGTGCATTTATATTGATAGTGTTTTTGTTGTTAATTTTTTTTAATGTTTTCTTTATTTTTGAGACAGATTCAGAACATGAGCGGGGAGGGTCAGAGAAAGAGACACAGAATCTGAAGCAGGCTCCAGGCTCTGAGCTGTCGGCACAGAGCCCGACACAGGGCTCGAACACACTAATGTGAGATCATGACTTGAGCCGAAGTTGGAGGCTTAACCAACTGAGCCACCCAGGCACCCCTGATAGTGTTTTTCTTGTAAACAGTGTTTACTTGGTGTTTAGTTTAGAATTAAAAAAAAAATTTTATGTTTATTTATTTTTGAGAGGCAGAGAGAGATAGCATGAGCAAAGGAGGGTCAGAGAGAAAGGGAGACACAGAATCCAAAGCGGGCTCCAGGCTCTGAGCTAGCTGTCAGCACAGAGCCTGACACGGGGCTCGAACCTACTGCCCATGAGATCATGACCTGAGCCAAAGCCGGAAGCCGGATGCTTAACCGACTGAGCCACCCAGGTGCCCCAAGTTTAGATTTTTTTATTCTTCTAATCTATGCCTTTGAGTATTACTCATTTATATTTAATATAATTATGATAGGCTGAGGTTTAAGTCTACCATCTTGCTATTTTTTAACTGAAACTATGTGTTGTTTATTACTTACCCCTTTTTTCTGCCTTCTTTGGGACTAATAGAGTGTTAGTCTTTTCTCCTGGCTTATTAACTATAGCTCTTCCTTTAGTTTTGTAGTGGTTGCTGTACGGCTTACAATATCCATCTTTAACTTATCACGGGCTACCTGCAGATAATATAAACTGCTTTCACTTGTAAGAACCTTAAGTATACTTACATTTCCTTCTCCTATACTTTCGCCATTGCTGCCATACCTTTAACTTCTGCACATTCTCTTGGCATTTTTTTTTCTCCAAAAAGGTATGTATCTCTAATTTTGGAAAGATTTGTCCTCCTGCTAGATGTGGATATCTAGGCTGACTTCCCCCCACCCCCCCTTCAAGCCCATTAAACACAGCATTCCATTGTCATAATGGTTTCAGATAAGATATTTCTGTTCATTTTTATCTTGGTTCCTTTGGATATGGAGTGTCTTATTTCTTTGGCTACTTTTAAACTCTTCCCCGCTTCGTATCATTGGTTTCCAGTAACTTGATTATGATGGAACGGAGTGTGGTTTTGTATTTATCATTGTTAGGTTTGTTGAATTTTAAATCTGTGGGTTTATAGTGTTCATAAAATTCCGAAGTGTTTTTTTTTTTTTCCTTACTTCTCCTATTCTCTTTTCCCATCTTCTCTGTTTCTCAACTCTGGGAGTACATTTATATCCATTTGCTCTAAATATCCTCGGGGAATTTTTAATTCCAGGCATTTTTTTATCCAGTTTCATGTAATTCCTTTTCATGTCTTCCATGTCTCTCACAGTACTTCAGGTTTATTCATTGATGTATAATTGACACGCAAAATTATATCCTTTTCAGGTGCACAACATGATGATTCAATATTTATATTGTGAAATGATCACCACAGGCCTAGTTAACGTCTGTCAATATACACAGCTGTAGAATTTTTCTTGTGATGAGAACTTTTAAGATCCACTCTTACCAACTTTCAAATATGCAGTAGAGTATTATTAGATATAGGTGTCAGGCTGTATGTTACGTTCCTGTGATTTATTTTATAACAGGAAGTTTGTACCGTTTGTGGGGGAAAAAATACCATTGGGATTTTCATAAGGATTGCACTGAATCTGTAGATTGTGTTGGGTAGTAGGAACATTTTAACAGCATTCATTCTTCCAGTTTAGGAACACGAAGTATTTTGTCCTCTGTTTCTCTCATCAATCTCTTAAAATTTTCAGTGTACAGATATTTTACTTTCTTGGTTCAATTTATTCCTATGTATTTATTCATATGTGTGTTCTTTCTGATGCAATGGTAAAGGGGATGGTTTCCTTAATTTTTCAGACAGTTTTTTAGTAATTTATAGAAATCGAACAGATTTCTGTGTATTTTTGTATCCTGCAAGTTCACTAAATCCATATATTAGTTTTGGCAGTTTGGGTGTGTGGTTTGTTTTTTTTTTTTAATATATATACATAATACTATGTCCTCTGCAAATAGTAAGAGTTTGACTTCTTCCTTTCTGATTTGGATGCCTTTTTTTCTTGCCTAACTGCTGTGGCTAGGACTTGTAATGCTGTGCTGAATAGAAGTGGTGAGAAAGGGCATTTATACCTTGTTCATGGTCTAAAAGAAAAAGCTTTAAGCTTTTCACTGTTAAGTAAGATATTAGCCATGGACTTGTCCTAAATGACATTTATTATGTTGAGGTAAGTTCCCTCTATACTCCATTTGTTGAGAGAGTTTTTATCATAAATGGATGTTGAATTTGGTCAAAAGCTTTTGTTCTGCATCTACTGAAGTGATCATATGCCTTTATTAATTTTTAATGTGGTTTTATCATGTTTATTTGTAGATGTTGAGCCCTCCCTGAACGTACCCAATCACGGTGTATGCTCCTTTAATGTATTGTTGAATTAAATTTGCTTATATTTTGAGGATTTTAGCGTTTATGTTCATTGGGAATAATGTCCTATAGTTTTCTCTTCCTGTAGTGTCCTTGTCTTGAGGTGAGGGTAATGCTGGCCGGGCAAAATGAGTTGGGAAGCAACTCCAACCTCTTGTATTTTTAGAAAGAGTTTGAAAACAATTGGAGTTCTTTAAATGTTTGGTAGAACTCATCAGTGAAACTGTCTGGTCTTGGATTTTTGTTTATTTGAATTAGTAATCAAAAATCTTCCATTTCCTTGCTAGTCCTCAGTATGTTGAGATTTCTTATTTCTTCATAATCGAGTCTTAGGATTGTATATGTCTCTAGGATTGGAGCCGTAAGTTGTCCGATTTGTTGGCATATAACTGTTCATAGTAGTCTCTTGGAATTCTTTTGTTCCTGGATTTCCAGTAGTAGTGTCTCCTCTTTCACTTCTGATTTTGATTCCTTTCTTTTATTTTTTCCTCAGTGAATGTAGTGAAAGGCTTGTCAATTGTTTGTCTTTCAAAGAATCGGCTCTTAATTTCACTGATCTTTTCTACTATCTTTTCCATCTTTATCTTCTTATTTTGACTCTAATCTTTGTTATTGTTGCTCTACTAACTTTGAGGTTTCTCCGTGCCTCTTCATCAAGTTCTTCAGTTAGGGAGTTTGAGATTTTGTTACTTTTGGAGTTGGTATTCTTCTGCTGTGAACTTGCACTTCCAAATGCTTTAGCTGCATCCTGTAAATTTGAGTATGTTGCATTTCTGTTTTTATTTCCCCTGAGGTATTTCTGAAAACACTTTTAAAATTCATTGACCCATTGGTTGTTTAGTTGTGTGTTTAGTAGCACAAATTAGTTTGTGATTCTTTCCCTCTTTTTCTTGATTTATAGTTTTATACCACTGTTCAGTAGAGATGGTTGATAAAGTTTCAATATTCTTAAATGTAGAACTTATTTTGTGGTCTAACATATGATCTATCCTGGAAAATCCTCTGTGTGCACTTGAAGAATGTGATTATGTTTATATTTAAATCTATGAGCATAATTATATCTACCGTAAAGTTCTCATATGCTAACTTCATCATATCTGTCATTTCTAGGTTTATTTCCAAGGACTTTTTTTTTTTCTTCCTGGTTGTACGTTCCATTTCCTGCTTGTCCACCTCCATACTAAATCTTAACTGGATTATTGGACATGATGTAGTTTTTTGAGTGCTGGATTTATTGTAGGTCTTTCAAGAGTGTTGGACTTTGCCCTCGTGGTCTGTTAAGTTACTTGTGGATCACCTTAATCCTTCTAAGGTTTATTAAACAGTTGCTGTGGTGGTTTTAGAGTAGTCCTTACTGTAGGCTTAATTTAATAGTATTTCTAAGGTATGTTGAATGCGAATCCTCCTCTCTAGGTGGTTGGAGCTCAAATATTTGCACACTCTGTGTGAACTGTGGGAATTGTTCAGCTTCAAGTTTCCTGGTTCTTTGCTTGGCATCAAGCCCTGTCCCCTCCACATGCGTGCTTTTGTATTGAGCAACAGTCTCATGGCCTAGGGACCTTTTATGTAGGTTTCTGGAACCCTGTGTTTGTGGCACTCCTGTCACGCTGGTAGTAATACAAATTCCAGCTCCTTCAGCCTTTCTGAACCTTCACCTTGTTGCTCTACTTAGGGTATTTCCAGCAGGAAAGCCAAGGTAATTGTAGGACTCCTGTGATTTGTTTTCTTCTTAAGGGATCACAGCTCTACACTGTCAGTTACTATCTGAAAACGATTGTGTTTTCTAGTTGTTGACACTGAGAAGGTAAATCTGATACCATTCACTGATTCACAGGCAGATACCTCTTTATGCTTTCTACATACTTTCATCCTGGATAGAATTCTAGGTTGGCAGTTAGTTAGTTTTTCTCCATCATTTCTAAGAAATTTTTCCACTGCTTTCTGGATTTAATTGTTTCTGTTGAGTAGTCAGCTGTGAACTCAATTATTGATTTTTTTTAAGGTAATTCTGTTTATATTTTTACCACCAGCTGCTTTCAGTGTTTTCTTCAACATGTTTACTGTGTGTTGAGGCATATTATTTTTATCTGTCTTGGGGATCACTGAATGTCTTGGATTTATAGCTTGATGTATTTTATCAGTTTGGGTACGTTCTCTACATTTTGTCTTTAAAAATTGCTTCTTTACCATTCTTTATCTCTGCTTCCTCTGGGATTCCAAGTACACTGATTTAATACCTTCTCACTGACATCTCTTACTGTATCTATTGTCCATTCTTTTTTCCTTACCCCACTTTATCTTCATGATTTTTTCATGATCGATTTTCAAGTTCACTATTTTTCTCTTCAGTTATTTATAATCTGCAAATCACATTCTGAGTTAGGTTATATATATTTTTCTTTTCTTGAATGTTCATTAGCTCAGATATCTTCCAAAATTAGCTTTCTCTTGTCTCGTTAAAATTTTTAAGTTTACTTATTAGAGAGAGAGCATGAATGAGCATGAGCAGGGGAGGGGCAGAGAGAGTGGGGGAGACACAGAATCCGAAGCAGGCTCCAGGCTCTGAGATGACAGCACAGAGCCCGACCCGGGGCTGGACCCCACAGAGGGTGAGATCATGACCTGAGCCAAGGTCGGACACTTAACCGATTGAGCCACCCAGGATCCCTCTCTTGTCTCATTTTAATGCACTTTGATTTTGAAGCTGAACTTCAGGCCTATGTATTTCTTGTCCATCATCACTGTTAGGCTGTAGTCTTTTTTTTTTTTTTTTTTTTATTCGCATCCAAAGGTGAGGTGATTCACCTGGACCACACTGCCTTGTAGGCACTGCACTCTAAAACCTGTTCTAACTGTAGAAGATGAAGGAAAATGTACACTCCTTTTCTGCCCCTCCCCTTTGCTGTCTGCACCTGATAAATGCTACCGGAAGAGTGGACCTAAACCCTGGGCTCCTTGTCCTTGGCTTCTGTCTTCCTCTGAAACCTGGTCCCGTCATTATTCACGATCTTGTTAGCTTGTCTGTGCCTTGAGGAAACTTTTTAATATTTTATTCCACTTGCTTACATTGGAGTAATGGCTTTGAATTATCTAGTCTGCTCTAACAAGAAAGCTCTCAGGGGCCACGTTGAGGTTGCCTTTATAGTGGAGCTAATCTCTGGTCATTCTTTCCAGCTTCCTTTGGCTTTTTGAGTTCTGGTATGGAAAAATCAGTTAGTTGGCTTCATGTAGGGCAAGTGTAGAGTGTTTCCAAGTTTACTTAGTTTAGGGACATGAAACCAAGGCTAGATAAGAAGGAAAGTGAAAGAACACAGAAGGCTGGTGAATTTGGAGAAGTAAACTGATGAACAGTCCAAAGAAAATCTTGAGACTTCAAGTGTTGAGTGGAAATCATTGAATAAAGTTATAGGAAGGGAAATTGCACTCAGATGTTTGAGTTAGTGCTTTGGAGATGGAGAGGTTAAAATTCAAAAAGTGGTCATGGGATTGGGTGGGGAGAGTAGAGTAGAAAAATTGATCCCTGAAGATGGAGAGGGAGAGATCCAAAGTCTAGGCTGCCATGCTTTTGATTATGGCTCCCTCTCTCTCTCTCTCTCTCTGCCCCTCACCCCCTCCAAAATAAGAAAAAATTAAAAACCACAAAGTCTAGGCGGCCAAATAGGTGTTCCACATAGATGCTCAAACCACCCAGAGTAACAGCAAGGGAGGTTATAACAAGGAGGAAACAGCACATGTTTGTTTTCCAGATATGGATCAGAGCTCTGCAAAGGGTGTGTGAATTTATTCATTCTCTTTAACTGTGGAATCCTGCCATCGGATGCGGTTCTTGTTGGCCTACTAGAAGAGTTGCACATATTTCGCGTATGAATTAATTTGAAAAACATAGACTTGTGATGCAAGACCTCGAGTGACTGGTTCAGCTCTCATTTCCGAGTGTTTTAGTTGGTGCCCTTCGTAGGGTTTGTCCTGTGCTACAGAGGACAGTAAATGTGTCATGGTGTATGGGAAAGCTCGTGACTTCTGGCGCGGGGAACCTCCCCTTTTTCCTTGAGCTTCCCTCGTATGTAGTAGCGATGTTTGGAACTGCAGCGGCCATCTTGCCACCACGATGACATGGCCTTTAGACCGAGAAATCGGCCCTTTTGTAGTTCCCTCCTCAAAGAAGAAGCAGTCCTTATCCAGACTTCTTGATATATTTCGACCGTCTTTCTTCACCCATCTGCTTCTGTCACTTTACCAGAGTTCAGCCTCAAAAACATGTCAAGATACATAGTAAGCAGTCAAACAAGCTCAAATAGATGAGGTCATATTAGTGAGTAGTCCTCTTGTGATGGTCAAAAGTGTGTCCCATGGTCCACACCACCCTGTTTAGCCCCCAGACTTCCCTCAAATCAAGCAAGAGTGCAATCAGATTTCAGATCAGTAATGCTCAGGATTAAAACCGTAGGGATGGATCACTTTGTCCCTAGTCTGTCCATGGATGGGAGTCCATATTTGGTGGATTAAGTGTCACCGAACCTATAAGGCTCACAGTCCAATTTATCCCTAACACTAGTATTTAACACCAGCAGATTCACAAGTCTGTTTGAGGAAAAATCCCATTTGAAGTGATATATTTGACTCTAAAAGGATGTGAAAAAGGGAAACCGTCTTCCATTCTTCAGTGATTCTGTGGGTACGCGCAGACCAGGCGATTCTGGAAGTGTTCGAGTTCGTCTTGGAAAGGCTGATGCATAATGTTAAGTCAAAGGGGAAGAAGCTGGAAAAGGTCTCAAACTTCATTTGAATAACTGGGGTGGGGCATGTTTCTAAAATGTGAGTAATGGAGAAAAAAATGAAATTATACATATTTCTGGTGGCTAATGAAACGTGATAAGTCAATCTGCTTAGAGATTTTCTTGAATCTCCTATTTAGAACCACTCAACTAGTCTTTTGATGCCTAATCCCACGAAGTCCATTTATTTTACTCTAAGTTCTTTCCTTCTGTGCTTGCTCAAAATTTAGCCAAAATTTTGGACACATTGGCACATATTCTTAGACTTAGATATCTTTGAGGAATTTCTTCTTAAATATATTAAGCCATCACTGAATTTTGTTGTTGATTTCTTTCTGGGAGGACTTTGTCACTCTTGATAGAATTATGCCCAGCGAAGATGTTTAAATAAAAGAAATTTGGCCACAAGAAATAACTTGGAATCCTCACAGGACCTTCGGAAAAAGTCACAGCATCTGAGTTTGAAGACCATTTTATTTAGCTATAGACCATCACAACATACACAGGCACGTAACCCTTACTCCAAAGCTCATTCCTTCACAAAGTAGTGAGATTGGTAAATATAATAAGTACATTTCAACCCGTTAGAACAAATAGTCAGACATCAGCACTGACACAGTGTGGTACAAGGTTTTGTTCAGGTAAAGAGTCTCTCATTAAGTCTCAGCAAGATTTGAAACCTAGCTTCTTTAAGTTTTTCTAAGTACATTCTTCAACCAGTGGTAAAATTAGAGAAACATTTTTTAAAAGAAGGCAGATACTCTTTCAGAACATGGCCTAAAGGATGTCCCTTTACTTTTGTAATCAATTTCAATATATGTTCCATCTTACTTTCCTACACAATGACATGTCACCATATGTGCCAATTCTCTCTTTCTTCTCTCCTCTCCGCCTGTGATTATGTCTGCACCATCCACTGGGAGGGGAAGGAGCAAGACAGAAGTGAACTTGGGTGGCCAAGGAGGCAGCCGGCCTCACACACTTGTGGACTCAGGGCTGGTGTGGGAGCTCATCCTGGAGCCAGAGGCGCCATTAGGTGGGTGGAGGAAAGGAGTAAAGAAACCTTCTAAACAGAAGGACCATGAGATTGAAGTGTCTGCCTCAATTTTGTTCAACAATTAAAATTGATTTTTTTTTCCAAAAATTTTAAATGTTCATATTTGAGAGAGACAGAGACCAAGCACGAATGGGGAGGGGCAGAGAGCAAGAAGGCGACACAGAATGCGAAGCAGGTTCCAGGCTCTAAGCTGTCAGCACAGAGCCCAACGCAGGGCTTGAACCCACGAATTATGATCTCATGACCTGAGCTGAAGTCAGACACTTAACTGACGGAGCCACGGAGGTGCCCTGAAACTGGTTATTTTTAAAGATGCTGCGGTGGTAGCTTCCAGGAAGAGGTGGAATTTTTCTTGGTAAATACATTATTGTTATATGTCGTCTCCCAGTGGCGGGGGCGGGGGGGCTCTGTAGCAACTGATTCCATGCTGGGGTTCCAGGTTCTCCACCGGGACCTCCTCCACAGCTGTAGTTGCACTGAAGGTGAAGTACTAACATCTGGGTTGTGATGAGTTTGGGATCACGTGATGGGTTTGGGCAGTCCCCACGGCTGCTTCCCCGTACGTGAAGGGCACCCCTGGAGGGTCTTACTGCCTTACCTGGATTTCCCTCAAAGCAGACTCGTGTGAAGAATTTGGTGCAAGTCCATTTAGGAGCTGACCCCAGAAAGCATAGTGAGAGTCGGAAAGGAGCACTGGAGAAGGAGAA
>NC_043712.1:72289066-72383155 GCF_006229205.1 Suricata suricatta | reverse complement strand
CCCCCCCCCCCCCCCCCCCCGCCGTGGACTAGGGAACCCCCCGGGTCAGCCGGAGTCCAGTGACCTCGAGGGCAGCCCCACAGCCTGGGGACTGGAGTCCGGGGTTCTGCGCAGGCCTTTGTGTGGCGGAGGCCTGGTGTTCTGGGAGCTTATCGTCCTTGCTGGGAAATGACCGGCCTGCACAGAGCAGACCTGACTCCAGGAAGGAGAGGACATCAGTGGTCGTGTACCTAAACCATGCAGCCCTGGCTTTTGGAAGTTAGAGAAGATTTCATCCAGCTTCCACAACTTTCTGGAGGCCCTTCCTCCCTGTCTCGGCTGAAAATATAGCCCCTCATTGTTCAGAGACCTAGAACCCCAGCCTGGGTTCATCTGCCCTTTTAAAAATCACAATGTATTTTGTGTTCTTGCCTAGATGGAGCAGAGCTCTTTGAAGATAGCACCTGGAAAAGCTGGCCAGAAAAACACCACCTTTTTCTTGATGTTTATTTTTGAGAGAGAGCGAGCGAGCGAGTGAGGGCAGAGAGAGAGGGAGACACAGAATCTAAAACAGGCTCTAGACTCGCAGCTGTCTGCACAGAACCCAACGCGGGGCTCGAACCCACAAGCTACGAGATCCTGCCGTGAGCTGAAGTTGGACGCTTACCCAACTGAGCCACCCAGGCGTCCCTAGAGCAAAACTTTTTAAAGACGATGTGAGCCGTGATTTTAGGCTCTTTTCTGTCTTGATCATGTCAGTGTGAAGAATGATTTTCGGCGAGATAGGGTGCTTCTGGGGCGCCTGGGCGGCTCAGTCGGTTAAGCATCTGACTCTTGATTTCTGCTCCGGTCATCAGCCCATGGGTGTGAGCTCCAGCTCCTCGTGGGGCTTCATGGCGGGTGTGGAGCCTGCCTAAGGTACTCTCCTCCCTCTGCCCCTCGCCCGCTCGCAAAGTCCCTCTCAAAAAAAAAAGTACTTCTAATAACCAAGGGATAAGCTAGTCTGTGACTCCTGTACGTAAAGTACATACAACTTCCAGATCAAAGCATTTTTTAACGTTCTGTGTGTATATCCACATTACCGGTTCGTTTTTGAGGATAGAGGATTAATCCAGTTACCCAACTGAAATTGGCACAAGCTTTTCATCTTTGTGCAGCAATGGCTGTGCTGCCTGGAGACTCTGTAACATTTTTTTCACGTGCACACACACTCCTACTCACAAAGTGTGAGGTGAATCTGATGGCCAAATTCCTCTTGCGTCTAAGATACTTCCTATTTCTGGCCAAGTGGCCACTTGTGAGCCCTTCATGAGCACAGTGCTCTTGGGTGCTTAGCTCCGGGTCACAGGAGGGGGGCATTTACGTGCTGTGGGTGCAGGAAGCCAGCTCGCCCTGTGTGCCTGCCGTTTTTTTCCAGGTTGACGGACAGAAAGGCGGTGTCCTCAGGGGCCTGAGGGTGGGGTGCAGGGGCAGCCGGAGAGAGACGACAGTTAGGATCTCTTCCCAACCGGATCCAGCTGCCCTCACAAATCTGTAGCTGAAAACCAGGTGTGGTGGGAGTATTTACACCATGGAAATGAGCAGACGCTTCAGCTGAGTCCCACATTTCAGCGCCCTCTGCCCCCCATTGTTAACCACTTACCAGGACATGACTGGAGGGGACCTTTTGCTGTTCCACAGGAAGCAGCGGACCCCCTCTGGGTAATCCTGGCGGCTGCAGTCCTTGATGTGGGCCCTGCCCCCCAGGGGTGCCCCCGCGGGTGCTTTGACTGGACCATATATATGCGGGCAGTGTGGGACCCCAGACGGCATGGTGTCCCAGGTCAGGCGCACCTCGGAGCAGACACAGATGTGGTCTTGTCAGCAATACTAGCTTCTTGGCCGCCGGGTACACAGGGTGGAATTGCCATTTGCAGGCTCGGAGTGTTGGCCAAGCTTCACTGGTCAGTATGTCTTTTGTCCACTTATTCCCAAAGATACTTGAAATATTCGCCATGCAATAATGGATTGGGCAACCTGGGAACAGTGATGGTCCCAGGGGCCCTTTACTAGTCACCTCCGTGAGACAGCCTCCACGCAGCTGTGTTGCCACCTCCTCCAGGGCGGGTGGGAGGGCCCAAACGGCTGTGAAGGCCAGCACTGAGGGATTGCCACCCTCGGCTCTTTGTTACCAGGGTTGGGTTTAACTAGCCTCTGAATGAAAGAGGGTAGGTTGCCTTATTTAACCCATAAGCCTATGCAACAGGGAAATACTCCGGCCTTTGGTTTCTTAAAGAAAACCGCAAGAGAGAAAATCAACACCTGTCAGATTTCAAGGCCCAAGGTATAAGAATGCAGAGAAAACAGTCTTTTCTGCACTTTCTGTGCATCTTAGATTTCAAAGAGACCTACGTTTTCTAACCTAAGGCCCTGTTTCACAGGGATTTAAGGTGCTCCCTTAGACTGCCTCAAGTTCCTTGTCCATATTTAAATTTAGCTATGGCAACGACGCAAAGGAACTGTGGCCATGCCCAGATAACGTAACAGCCAGGAACCACCCTTACCATGGCCTTTTACTTTCCCACTGCCATTCACCTTGGAATAAGGGCTTCAATATGGTGTAACTTAGGAGCACGGTAAGAACTGCGAAATTAGACAAAAAAAGAAAGGCAGACACTAATTCCTTTACCGTCGGAGATTGCTCTTGTTCATGGTCAAATGAACCAGTGCTGTTCGGTAGCTTTCACTTCCATTTTGCTGTGGTTTCATTGGTTTCTTAAGAGGCAGCCATCTATCCCAACCTAAGGGTAAAATGGCAGGGAGGTGAGGGCCAAGACAGACACTTCCAGACCAACTGTTTTGTTCTCGCTTCTAGAAGGCTAGGCCCGAAAACTTCTGCTTGATTAGGCTGTGTCTAGAGTCAGGTTGAAATATTTGGCTCAAATAATGTTGAGCGAGTTCATTTTTTTCTGCAGGTTATGGGTTTTCAAGATGGTGATGCAGGCAGACATAGGTTCCCAGAGGCCACAGAGTGGGGGGTGCTGGGGGCTACCTGATGCTTCAGTTCCTCAGGGGGGACACTTGGGGACTGATCACTCCAGGCCTGTACTAAAGGACAGTCCTCAGTCACACTGTCCTTTCATAGTAAGATTAAGGGGCCTGTGGCTCCGTTGGTTGTCAGACTTCGGCTCAGATCATGATTTCAGGGTTTGTGGGTTGAGCCCCGCGTTGGGTTCTGTGCTGACAGCTCAGAGCCTGGAGCTGCTTCGGATTCTGTGTCTCCCTCTCTTTCTCTGACCCTGCCCTGCTCATGATGTCTCTCCTTTCAAAAACAACACTAAATTAAAAAAAAAAACCCAAATTAAAAAAAAAAAAGACGCAGAGAGGGGATACATTCTAAGGTATGCAAGAATAGGAGAGTCTTACCCAAATACCATTTTGTAAAGTATTGGAAAGGATGAGTAGGCTGAAAAAACACAAAATTCCATGCAGGCTGGGCTGCTGCTTTGGAAAGACCTGCATTTAAGTAGCAGAAACAGGTTTGGCTTTTGTTAGGGTCCCTGAATTTGCACCGACTGTCTAGAAAAACCTTTGGTATCCTCACCATCATCCCTCTAACTTGACAAAGTTGCTAGAGAAAGAAAAACCAGCCTTTAGCTGATCTCAAAACCCTCGCTGCTTCTTTCTGAGAGCCCCTGCCTTGAAGGACACCTACACTGGGTCCTTTTCCCATGAGGCGTGGTCTGTTCACTCTGGCCGCTGAAACGGGAAAGCTCTGATCCAAGCATTTGCCTCTTTCAGCCAGTTTATCTTTCCTAATTCGAAGACTGCCTCAGACTGAACATAGGCAGCTCTTTGTAAGTCTTCATTGAACAGCTATTAAAATGTGTATTTACAGTGTTTTGCCACCTAAATCAGTCCAAGTTTTTAAAAAAACGAAAAACACTGTCAATACGAATATTTCCACTGAAGGAGACTAAAATCTGATTATAGACAACAGGGAAAACTGTGTGTGTGTGTGTGTGTGTGTGTGTGTGTGTGTGTGTGTGTGTGTTTGGTTAGAAACTACTAACCCTGGACAATGCGTGTGTACTATAAAGTGTTTTAGGAAAAGGAAAAACTTATTCGATACTCCCTAGAATACAAAACATTCTAGGAGAGGCTTAGGCAACTTCAAGAGAAGCAAAACTCAAGAATGAATACTGTAGTACAAAATTATGGCCAAAAATACTGTATTTTTAACCAGCAAGATCATTGGGGCATTATTATACAACATTAGGTGTTTTTTTTTTGCAAAACTAGTTCCCATCCCCAAACAATAGACAATACATGCATTTGAATGACATTTTAAGAACAGTAAATAGGATTCTTTTAAATACTGCGAGTTAAAAATGTTTCCTGACAAAACTCCCTAAATACATAGGTCTAGTAAGGGTTTCCAACATGACAGGTGACAAATCCAGCAAGAAGTTGTATTTAGAGTTCTTTGAGGAAAAGAAATCTACCAAAATCATGTGTTGCAGTCAAAGTAACCTGAACGTTACACAGTAATTTTCCATCTCTTTCTAAACCTGAAAATATTCTAGTGAAGAATATTTTCCTCCCTGGTGTATTTCCCCCCTTTCCTATTAAAGCTTATATGAAAGTCAGAATTGCTTTATCCAAGTTAAGATCTATTTTTGCCCAATAGGTGTTTTTGTAACATGTAAATGTTATTTACTATTGGGTTGGAATCATGGGGAAACACATGATAAGGAAGGTGAGAAGGAAATTAATATTTGAGCACCTACTATGTGCTAGGTGGGTATGCATACTTTGAACAGATGATTCTAGAGGCAAGAGTGTTACTGAAAGGTCACTGGAAGTTGGGGAGACAGCAATGAACGGGTCGGTACTCTGTGAGGAAAACAAATGACAGGTCTAGACTCTGTACTAAGTATCTACTAAAGAGCAGGTGTCTGGCTCCAAAAATTTCTAACTAACCACATACAACTGAGCCATTTCTTGTCCTAATTTGGTGGAACCAAAATGAAATCCCAAACACGTCGTTACCAGACGGACCTATTAACGCTACATATGCTGGAAATATGTGGAGACGGATAAACATACAATACTGGAAGTTTTGTTTTTTGTGTGTTTCTAACCAAAGATAGATCTTTGGAAGAAAAGAGTAACGTATACCAAGCACACCTTATTTGTATCAATTGAGATGTTGTCAATTATCGATTAAGTGGTTTTAACCCTTATTTAATTTTAAGAAGAGCAGCAATGTACATTACAATACTTGGGTACACTTTATTTTTATATGGGTTAACATTCTTCTATATTTCATCTTTTTTGAGAAACTGAAAACAAAGGGAAATTGAGGGTAATTTGAAGGTTATTTCCAACCAATATCTGAGTCTTGCAGTATCTCATTATACAGCCCTTTCTTCCCATTATTTTTTTTTTGCAAATAAGTCATTTGACCTAAATCCAGCATACATAACTTTTTACCAATTCCTAACTTAAGACAACTAAAATTTACAATCATGTGGCAGTATAAATTTTAAAATTACAGTTCATACACCTTGACAATCAAGATAATCTAAAGTACAAAAAGTAAATTGTCCTTTAGCTGAATTACCTTTTTGTAATAGGCTTGCTAGTTAATCCACAAAAAAAAAAAAAAAATACAAGTTTCAGGTGTTCTCTGAATACCTTTTGTAGATGTCATATGCTAGTAAACAACAAATGCAGGTTCCTAAGATTTATTTTTCCCCAAGTCTATTCATGACATTCAACAGAGCTCTTTGTATGAAAATGTTTTTTTAAAAAAAACCAAAAACTTTGAGGGGATTTATTTACTTTTGAATAGGTGTTATTTCCCTTTGTTTCAGAGATGAGGCACAAACTTCTGAATTTAAGCTCTGTAAGGCATAGTACAAACCTCCAATTTACAAATGAGGAATTCTCTGTGGGTTTGGAACTGCCGTGTCACGCAAAAAAAGGGAAAAATGATCTGTAAACTGGCACACTGCAGTGTGGTGAGTGAGTCATGAAATGGCTGCTTGCCTTGGTATGCTGAAGAAAGGTGTCTGTGTCTGTTTTTGAATAAGACATGCCCAAGTCACCAACAACTCGCCACAGGCCTCCGTTACCTGGAGTATCAATGACGGGAGACAAGTGACACACGCTTCTAACGCTTGCAATCACAATATAATAGAAAGCATGAGTAAACTTTGTTTTTTTTTCTTTTATACAAAACTGAAAAGAATCCCTTCCCACCCCTAGCCCCTTCAATAAAACCCCAAAGAAACAGAAAAAAAAAAATCCTTTAGCTTCGATTGACTAGTGTGGATACGATTAGGTTTCCATGCATCACTGCAGCGAGGGTGATCAATTTCTTCCTTTCTCCAGAGAAAGGGATCTTGTCATGCACCCTGCGGCCAACAGTGAGGCCACAAACCTCAAATCTGCATAGCAATTCCATTCCGATTTCATAAAGACAAATAGAACAATCTTTCCCTGTTTGCTCAACTTCTTCGAGCTGTGAGATCATGTTTAATCGACTACATCTACTATAGCTCTATTAAATAGAATATCTTGATTCCCTAAAACTGTAACACTTAGGATCTTGTGATGAGGTTTTCTCTATGCACACGGTAGGCCTTCAAATGTTATTGTTGGCTTTTTTCTTTTCTTTCTTTTCATTTTTTCCTTTTTTTTCTTTTTCCTTTTTTTCCTTTTTTTTCTTTTTCTTTTTTTGTTTTTGATTTTTTTTTTTTTTTTTTTTTTTTTTTTTTTTTTTTTTTTTTTTTTTTTTTTTTTTTGTTTTTTTTGTTTTTTTTTTTGTTTTTGCTGCACCAAATTTAAGATTGCCCTTTCAGGCAAGCAGTGGTCTCTAGCTGTTAAAACATTTCCTTAGTGGATCACAATAGCTTCTAAAACTGCCTTTCTAATAAAGGCCATCAGAGAGGTAATACTAAACTGTGCATTTGCCAAATAAGAATATGAATTGTATAAAAGCTCATATTCCAATCCTAGGTCAAGTGGCAAAAGTTCTACAAAGTTGGTTTCCATGTTTGTACAAAAGCTCCGACTGATTTTATGTATTTTGCTATGAAATTCCCTTTGGGTCTTCTCCGTATACCTCTACTCTGGAATGTGCAAATGATTTTATACAGCACACGATGCTAGTACCGCTCTGTACGACAGGAAGGTTGTTTTTTTTTTTTTTCTTTTCTAAATGAAAAAAAAAAAATCCCTAGTCAGAAATAAACTGACAAATTTACATTCTCCTCTCTTAAAAAAGTAAATAAAATAACATTATTCAAAATGTGAATTAGCTATAAGACATACAATTACATAGGTACATATCAATACAGCACATTCAATCTGCCAAAAAAACCCAAAAACTGAATGACACGAAGCCAGGATGGATGCGGCAGCAGCGGGAGACGTACGTACAATGAGGAGGGCGTTCAGAATTGCACTAGACCGACAGGCAGGCTGAGTCTTGATTAAATCGCAGCTGCTTTCCGAGCAAAGTGGGAAAGGAGCGTGGTGGTGGCCGGGGAGGGAAGGAAGGGGGACATCCCACTACTGCTTAGTGACCCTGGTTCTCCTCTAAGAAGCCCTTCGTTTTCTCTCCTCCCTTCGTTGTCCCTGAAGAGCTGACTGAGAGCTGGGGAAGTTCGGACTCGGGCCAAATCGCCGGACACGTAACCTAACACCAGTGTCCGCAGCCTAATGCTTACTTCCCAGCAGGTTTCCAACAATCTGGATTTATTTTCTTGAATCGAATGTCCACTCAAGCTGCTGGACCGAAGCTCCTCAATACATGTGCTGTTTTGGTTTGGTGTTTTTGTTTTTGTTTTTTGCATTTGTTAAAAAATTGCACGTAGAGGACTCCAATGATCTCTAATAGGTTCAGTTACATAAATGCATGTTCTATAAAACACGGAGGGTGAACTCTTGCGCTGAAGTCCACAAGACTTCCCTAAGTTCAACTGAACCGGTCACCAGCTTAAAATAAAGACCCCAAAAGTGGTAAACCAGCAGTAAGTTCAGATTTTGCAAATTAAATGTGTCCGAATACTTAAATTATGTTCTTGGCAGACCTACTTGACTTTAAAGAAACACAAAGGGTAAAACTGGCTTTCAAGGAAGAGACAGAAGCAGACTTCATGTTCTATCGCAAAAGACGCTATTTTACATCGCCGGTTCGGACACTCAACACACAACGGACACTAATGTGACCTCAAGGGCAGAGAGAGGAATGGACCATCCCAGTCAAGTTTACAGCTAGCCATTGTTGGGCAACTCGTGTTTCAGGTGGATTCTCAGCCAATTATTTTAGGCTTCACCCTCTTATTCGCTTCCATTTTTAAGGTGCTGGCTTTTACCTTTAAAATTTTTACGACTTCTCTTTGACAAAAAGCCAGCTTTGGCAACACATACCTATAATAAATTATGGCCCGAACACTAAAGGGAGAAAAAAGAGGAAAAATTTGAACCAAGGTGGGGAAATACAAAGAACAACGTAAGCAACAGATTCTGGATAGCAGCCATGGGGGTCATGTAGTGTCTGTTGGCGTGTATGTATAATATGTATTTTTTGGCATCTGCAATTTAAAGAGGGTGAAAAGAAAAAAAAGGAAAGGTGGAAGGACCATGGCACATGGCATTTAAAAAAAAAAACAAAACCAAACAACTGTGTGTCTCGGGTCTTGCCTCACTGTCTCGTGTCATTTCTCTGAGCAACCAAGCGATGGCTGAAGAAACGACACTTCATAAGATGGGCCTCTGCCATCCTAGGCCAAAGGGAGACAAGACCACATATTTATATAAAAACAACTCTATATGTGTATCCAGAGCAATACATTGAAAACCATAGTATTAATACTTAGACTCCTTCAGCAAAACTACAAACGTCTAACTCAAGCTGATGCTGATGGTTTAAATCAAATGGCGCTGTCCTGACTGTATCGTTGGAGAGAAAAACTTGATCACAAATCGAAGGAGGATGAAGGCCATTGTAACCCCGGGAAAAATCAGGATGGGGCAGGGGGTGGGGAAAAGGGCAATCAGCTTTGTTTTGCTCAACAGAAGAGAAAAAAGAGAAAGAAAGAAACCACTCTTATCTTGGTGAGTGCGTGACTGAGGATGGAAAACACACGGAGTCACAAGGTTTTGCCTAAAAAAAAAAAAAAAAAAAAGGCGAGGAAATGTGCTGGGCCCATACTTCAGCATCCTGTTTTTCCTCTGAATAGTTTAAATAAAATCATAATATTTACTACAAACCCTGCGCACACGTTCACACAGAGTCCGGGACGGCAATAAATTAGTATTATGCAAATGGTTTTCCACAGAAATCCAGTCCCTCTTGTACAGCTTCAATAGCCCACCAGGGAAGGGAAGGGCGGTACTGAGGAGGCACAATTAGACCAGATTGTACTCCTTCAGGTTCAACTGGAGGATGGTGTCCTTGACCGCAGCAAAGACGAAGCGGATGTTCTCGGTGTCTGTGGCGCATGTGAAGTGGGAGTAGATAATTTTGTCACTGTCTGGATTCAGGTCCACGAACATCTTCAGGATGAATTCTCGAGCTGCCTGGGCATCTCTCTGGGGTCCTGTTGGCCGAGGGGAGAGAGAGATGATTTGTGAGCTGATCTGTTCATGCCCACAGGCAGCGAGCGCTGCCTGGGTCCATCAGGGTGCCACAGAGAGGACACCGGCGCTGCAGCTCTGACCTGTCACATCTTCCCCAACACTAGGATGTGCAATTGCTCCTCATTGTCCTGTTATCAGACCATCCATTCGCCTGTCTGTCCGTCCATCCACCCACTCACCTACTTACAAAGTGTGGGGAGGTGAAAAGAAGCAGAGGGCTTGAAAGCTAGGCTAAGTTTTGCTCTGACTCCTGGGGTGACAGGGAGATACTATAGGCCCTTCAGTAGAGGAGGGAGGGTAGTTACTACTGTTGCCTTGAGTTACTTGTAGTGGTTTGATCCACATAGTAAGTGTGCATACAGACAGTGCCTTAGGCTCTCCTGTCGATCTCCCCGCCACGGGCCCCTCACCCCTGCTGTGGATCCTTTTACATTCCCCAAACAGAAATCCTCTGTTTCAGAATAGTTCCTGAGGCACCCGGGTGGCTCGGCTGGTTGAGTGGTTGACTCTTGGTTTTAGCTCAGGTCATGATCTCATGAACTGTGAGGTCAAGACCCACATCAGGCTCCATGCTGACAGTGGGGAGCCTGCTTGGGATTCTCTCTCTCCCTCCCTCTCTCTGCCCCACCCCTGCTCATGCTTGCGTGCGCTTTCTCTCTCTCTCTCTCTCAAAATAAACTTAAAAAAAAGAAGACTCTCCTTACGGTCAGGTCCATGTACAACTGTCCTCTGCTACCTAGCTTCTAGATTGCTGCTGTTTTTGAACATCCTACATTTACATAGTATTCAATTCACTATATGTGATCATAAGAGAAAGACTGGTATATGTTTCCTTAGATTTATTCAGGGTCTCGTCCATGCTGAATACTGTTCTAGCTGGCTTAAAGCAGGCCTGCAATATATTTGCCAGGATATAGTAAAAGCTTAGTTTAAAATTTTATAATGAATTTTAACATAGGATGCCAAAATCCTAGGCCACAAAAGAAAAAATTGGATCTCATCAAAGTTTAAAACCTTTGGGCATCAAAGGATACCATCAAAACCGTGAAGAGACCACCTACAGAATGGGTGAACACACTGGCTCATCACATATCTAATAAGAGGTTAGTTTCCAGAAAATAGAACTCTAACTTGGCAACAAAAAGACCACCTGATTAAAAAACAGGCAAAGGTCTTGAATCGACAATTCTCCAAAGATCTGTAACTGGCCCATGAGCACAGGAAGAAAGGCTCAACATCCTTATCAGGGAAATGCAAATCAAAACCACAACGAGCTATTATTTCACAGCTGCCAGAATGGCCATAATAAAAAGATAATGTAAGCATGGGCAAGGATGTTGAAAAATCTGAACCCTTGTGCCCTGTTGGTGGGAGTGTACAACGCTGTAGCTGCTGTGGAAAACAGTTGGGTAGTCCCCTCTCCCAGAGGTAAATATATATTACCATATGGCTGGCAATTGTTCTCTGAGGTGTGTGTGTGTGTGTGTGTGTGTGTCCAAAGGAACTGAAAACAGGGACTCCGGGGCGCCTGGTTGGCTCGGTCAGTTGGGTGGCTGACTCTTGATGTTGGCTCAGGTCGCGCTACCACAGTTCAGGAGACGGAGCCCCGAGCGTCACTGTGCTAGAGGCCCAGATATGTACGTTTCTCCCATCTTTTCCAGGGAGTTCCATCCTAAGAAGGAAGCAGGTCCTGCTATGGTCTTCCACTCCTCCCCTTCCTTCTGTCTGACAAGACCCTCTCAAGATCCACAGACTCCATTTTTTCTATCAATATTCCTGTTACCTACTGGTTGTGATAAAGAAATCTTGGAAAACTCTTCCGAGGGCCTGATGACTGCTTGTAACAAAATGTATCAGGAATTTTAGACTCCCAACTTGAAGACTTTTCAAAATGGCCTGCTTGCAAATTGCGTATGACCCCTAGGAGTTTATATCTAACCCTGCCAGAAGGAGGGAGGAACGAGCCATGAAGACAGATGGATTATTCCCACTTGAACAATTCATAAGAGTAATGTTTGAATTTTTGACTTCAGTGACCAGAATTGAAATTTTTATCAATTAAGAAGGCTGGCATCCTAATAAAGTGCCATAAAAACACTATGATTAGAACGTCCTAACTTTCTCCAGGTACTATTAAGTTACAAATTCCACAGCAGTAACGGAAAATATTTAGAACTAGGACTCAAGATTGCTGGGGTTGGAGAAGCTTCTCATTTTCTTTTTAAATATTTTTTTAATGTTTTATTTATTTTTGATACAGAAGAGACAGAACATGAGAGGGGGAGAGGCAGAGCAAGAAGGAGACACAGAACCGGAAGAGGCTCCAGGCTCTGAGCTAGCTGTCAGCACAGAGCCTGATGCGGGGCTCGAACCTACGAACGTGAGATCTGACCTGAGCCGAAGTCGGAGGCTTAACCGGCTGAGCCACCCAGGCGCCCCGAAGCTTCTCATTTTCATAAAGGAACCCAAACTTTCTGGTTTGTAAAGGAAGTTCCCTTTGATTTTGTATCCTATTTGAGAAAAAAGGGGCAACTTTTTTAAGCCCTCAGAACTGGCCTCGAGTTCAGTGAACAGCACTTGCAGCGTGTTAGGTTTTTAAGCATAAATTATATTATTTAAATAAACCCCAACTACAAAGAAATCATTATAGCCTTCCTTGTGCACACAGAGTTCCACAGTCTCTATGAACAACTCTGCAATTCATGTCCATGTGGAAACGGTAACTGCTCTTCCTGGAGAGAAATACAGAAATGGCATTCATTAGGATTAAGACCTTGCAAGTGCAGAAATGTGGAAGTGTGAAGTTCATAATACTATAAACATGTTGGCTATAAAAACAGTAGAGTGGAGTAGGCTTAGAATTTTTTTTCACTTGTAGCTCATCTTACAAGGGCTTCGTATGCAATGACAGCTGTGTTGACTTATGCTTTCTGAATAAGTCTTTTTTTTTTTTCCTTATGTCATGGCTAAGTCGCCTGTGCACGTAACGTGCATGCTGGGGGAGATTAGCAGTAAAAACCATGTTCATGGTTTAAGACCTTCGCAAGGCATGCACGGGGGAAGAAAATGCTCATGGTGATGGGGGCACCCGGGGCAACGTGTTGGATGGAGGAGATGGGTAAAGAGAGGACGATGATGTGGCAAGGAAGAAAAAAAAATTATCCCAAACATCTGTTGCAGAAAAAAGCCTTTTGCTGCAGAAAAATCAAACCCACATGTGGCATACTGTGGGTGCCGTGCTGAGCAGCTTAGCCCTTGGCATCTTTGCTCTGTGGGACAGGCTGGGCTGTGTTTGTTTATACCCCGTCGTCCTGTGAGCAAGGACCTCAAGAAAACCTGGCTTTCAGGTGGCTGTGTATGGGCTGTCATATCTTATCTGCTGGTTCTCCCTGAATTCTGAGAAGCATGCAGCCTCCTCTAGGGTGTGAGGCACACGTGTGTTAAGGTGTAACCCAGATGCTCGGTGCCCATCTTATTCAGGTAGATCTAGTGGTTAAAGACTAGCCTATGGCTGTTGGAGACCAAGTTAGCTACACATTGTTTCCTTCCTCCTCCTTTTTTAAAAAATTATTGATTTTTTGAGAGAGAGACAGAGCGTAAGTGGGGAAGAGCAGAGAGAGAGGGAGACACAGAATCGGAAGCAGGCGCCAGGCTCTGAGCTGTCAGCACAGGACCTGATGCGGGGCTCGAACCCATGGAATGGGTGTGATCATGACCTGAGCTGAAGGTTGGCTGCTTAACCGACGGAGTCACCCAGGAGCCTTAAGTTTCCTTCCTTCTACAGTTTCCTCAGGAACAGGTAGGGATATGGTTGTTGGCATTTATAACAGTGCAAACTAGTGACAAATAAAAAGGAGTAAAAATGAAAACACTGTTCAAGGCTAGCGAAGTGTTTGTTTTTAAAGGATCAGTAAAGCACAAAGGAAAACGTACTTGGATAGGGGACAGGAACACTCTAACAATCTAGATAGAGTATCATTTCTAATATCTGGTAACATCCCCAAGTGTTTCTATTTCAATCCACCAACCTTTAGACTCTTACACACGTTTGAGAAGGCTTAAGATGCAGCCTCGCCCATTCCATGAGCCGGCACCATACCACACGCATGGGGGATGAAAACATGAGTGAAACTCCATCCTTGACGTCTTTGTATCTTCCCAGAAAGCTATAAAGCCAAACTGAATTCGTTTTGTGAAGAAATTACCTCTCTGCGAGAGCTTGTAGAAGCATAGAAACAATGTTGAACTGATATCCACTGCAGATCCTATGTCAGCAATGTAATTTAAAAAACAGCCTGGAGGGGGCGCCTGGGTGGCTCAGTCGGCTAAGCGCCTGACTGGCTCATGGTTCATGACTTTGCACCCACATCGGTCTCTCTGCTGGCAGTGCAGAGCCCACTTGCCATCCACTGTCTTGTTTTCTGCCCCTCCCTCTGTCCCCCTCTCTCTCTCAAAAAAAAAAAAATAATCATCTGTCATATCTACCTATTGTTACATCTTTGTAATAGGTTCTTTCAGGTTTGCATTCTTCTCTGCAGCAGGTACCACACTAAGTGACTTATATATGGTTCTATTAGATTCTTTTCTACCAAGAAGAAACGGAGTCCTTGAACAGATGTGTCCAAACCAACATTGCAAGTTGCAGAGCTGGAACTCTGACATGCAAAGCTGTCTTAATTACAATTCATCCAGTTTTCTCTGTAATGGACCAGACTGTTAGGTTTGGGTCCAACAGGCGATACAGGAAGACCCTAAACTCACCTCCAGACACACCTTGTCTACACCTACGAACAGAGAAAATTCTCATGAAGCCCTGAGGGCTGACGGAACAGCTTCTGCACAACAAAAGATGGAGAGACCCCACAAAGAACGGCAAGAGAGATGGAGACCCGGTAATGAGGGATCCCCTCCCCCCACCAGTGCTACTGACTGCAGCGGAGAGGGGATAGAGCTGAGGGGCTGTGGGCGGACTTGGCTGTCCATGGGCACAGAAAAGAAGCCATGGGTCAAAAGGCAACTTGAATGGAAAGGGACCAGCCCTGGAACCTGCTGGAACTCTCTCCTGGTCATGGGGGCTGGGGAGTACCACAGCTGACATACCCCTCCACCAGGACAGGAGTAGGGCATGGGTGGCATAGCTGGCTTGCTGCCTCAGGGAGGCCTGGGCGCCTACCCACCCCAGCCCCAGCCGTCCCGCCAGGGCGGCCCCTGCACCACGCACACTGGCACACCCCTGGCCACTGCTCACCGGAGTTCTAGCCACCACACCAAGAGGACACCAGTGCAAAGCACATCAGAACCCTCCAGGCTCCTACCACTTTGGCTGTAGCAGCCCTGCCAAGGCACCACCTTCTGGAGCCCTCTGGGAAGCACCCTGACAAGCCCTGGGACCTGGACCCTGTCTCGACTCTAGCCACCTGGCCACTGGGTCCCCTGTGCTGACTACCCTGACCTGAACTCCAACTGTTCTCCCAGGAGAGCCCTGGGACCACCCCTCTTTGCGGACAGCCCCAGGAGCCCTGGCTTGAACCCGTTTCCTCTTGGGCTGCCCCGCCTGGGGTATGCTTGCTTGTACCTACTTCAGACTTAACCGTCCTGCCAAGCACCCTCTGCGTGGAAGGCTCCAGGGTCCTCCAGCGTGCATTCACTTCGGGTTGAACCGTCTTGCCACGGTGCTGCCTGTCTGGAGAGGCCCGGGAACCCCAGCACGAGGTGCTCTGGAACCCCCAGCCCATGCCCACCACAGCTTCCAAAGGCAGCAGGCAACACAGTCTACCCAGGGGGCAGCCACATCCAAGACTATTCCATCTACTGTAGCTGTTCTGCCTGCTTCACAGAAACACACACAGACAGTCAAGTACAAAGAAGAGACAGAAGGTTACGCTCTGAACAAAAGAACAAACAAAAATCTCGGAGAATGAGAATGAAACCGAGATAAACACTATGTCTGATAAAGAGTTTGAAGTAACGGTCATTGAGCTCGCTGTCGTAAAGATGCTCACTGCCTTGGGCAGAAGCCTGGAAGAACTCAGAACGTCCACAGAGAGAAAATATTTTTTAAAAAATCAATTAGAATTGAAGAATATAATAACTGAAGTGAAAAATACAGTAGAGGGAGTCACTAGTAAAAGTATGCAGAAAAGCAAGTTTCGGAAGAGGAAGACAAGAAGGATGGTAAGCACATAAACGGAACAGTGTAAAGAATAAAAATGAGGATGGGTTGAGGGATCTTTTGGACAACACCAAGCAAACCTACATCTGCATTACAGGGCCCCAGGAGGAGAAAAAGGGGCAGACCACTTATTTGAAGAAGTATTAGCTGAACACTTGCCCAACCTGAGGAAAGAAACAGATACTTAGGGCCAGGGAGCACAGAGAAGCTCAAATAAGATGAACAGGAGGAGGCCACAAACACAATAACTAAATGTCAATGGTGAGAGAATTTTAAAAGTAGCAAGAGAGAAGCAAAAAGTTACATACAGGGTAAACCCCTTAAGTCTATCAGCTGATTTTTCAGCACAAACATGGCAGGCATGAAGTAAGTGGCATGATATAGTCAAAATTCTAAAAGGGGAAAAAAACCCCAACAACCAAGAATATTCTACCCATTGAGGTTATCATTCAGAATTGAAGGAGAGATACTGAGTTTCCCGGACAAACAAAAGATAAAAGCATTCATCACTACTAAGATGGCCTTACAAGAAATGTTAAAGAGATGTAAGTGGAAAAGGCTACAATTAGAAGAAAATTATGAATAAAAAGATATAAAATGAGAGAATATTTATGTAAAATGTGGAGGGGGAAGTAAAGTTTTTAGAATGTGTTCAAACTTCAGTGACCATCACCTTGACACAGATTGCCATATACTTAGGATGTTATATATGAACCCTGTGGGAACTGCAGGCTCAAAACCTATAATATAGATGCACAAAAAATAAAAAGAAAGCCAAGCATAACACTATAGAAAGTCATCAAAAGACAGCAAGAGCAGAAGCAAGGAACAGATAAGAATTACAAAAACAACTGAACAGTTAACAAAATGGCAATAAGTACATACTTATCAACAATTATTTTAAATCTAAATGGTCTAAATGCTCCATCAAAAGATACAGGGTGGCAGAAAGGAGAAAAAAGAAAAAAACCATACCCCTCTAAATGCTGCCTACAAGAGACTCACAAGACATTCCATACAAATGAAAGTAAAAAAACAAAATAATGCTGGAGTACCAATACTTATAGCCTTTGTTTTAAATCTATTTTATAACAAAAGACAGAGCATTATATGATAAAGGGGTTAATCCATCAAGAGGATACAAAAAATTGTAAATATTTATGCACCCAACATTGGAGCACCTAAACAGAAAGTATCAATGGCATAGAGAGACTGACAGCAATAGAATACTAGGGGACTCTGAAACCCATTTACATCAATGGATACACAAGCCAGGCATAAAATCAACAAGGAGACCAAGTCTTTGAATGACATATTAGACCAGATATAGAAATTCTATCCAAAACCAATAAAATGCACATGGGACATTCCCCAGGAGACAAGTCTCAATAAATTTAAGATTAGAATCATATCATGCATCTTTTCTACCCAGAATGATATGAAACTAGAAATCAATGATAAGAAAAAAAAACCTGGAAAACGCAAACACACAGAGGCTAAACAACACGTCCTAAACAATGAATGGGCCAACAAAAAAATCCAAGAGTAAATCAGAAAATACATGGAGATAAATGAAAATGAAAACACAAAGGTCCAAGATCTTCGCTCTGCAGCGAGAACAGTTCTAAGAGTGAAATTTATAATGATACAGGCCTACCTCAAGAAATAAAAGTCTCAAACAGGCTGACTAGAAAGAGGATGAACAAAGCCTGAGGTGAGTAGATCAAGATCAGAAATAAATGAAATAGAGATTAAACAATAGAAAAGATCAGTGACACCAAAAGCAAGTTCTCTGAAAACATAAACAAAATTGATAAACCTTTAGTCAACCTCATCAAGAAATAGAGAAGTAACAACCAACCACAGAAATAGAGGATTATAAGAGACTACTTATAAAATGTTGTCAACATTCAACATCTGTTCATGATGAAAATCCTCAAAAAATTGTGAGCAAATTGGACAATCTCGATGAAATGGATAAATCCCTAAAAACATACAATCTTCCAAAACTGAATCAGGATGAAACAAAATCTGAACAGATCAATTGCTAGTAACAAAATGGAACTGGTAATCAAATAAGTGCCAACAAACAAAAGTCCAGACCAGATGGCTTCACAGGTGAATTCTACCAAACATTTAAAAAATTGGTATCTATTCTGAGTAGACTATAACCATCTATTACAAAAATAGGAGAGGAAGGAAAGCTTCCAGATACATTCTACAAGGTCAGCATTACCCTCTTACCCAAACCAGTCAGACACTACAAAAACAAAAACACCCCCCCCCTCAAAACTCTACAAGCCAATCTCTCTGATGAACTTAGTTGCAAAAATCAGCAAGAAATTAGCAAACCACTTTCAATAATACATTAAACTGATCATTCACCATGGTCAAATGGGATTCATTCCAGGGATCCAAAGGTGGTTCAATATTCACGATCAATCAATGTGATCTATCCCATTAACAAAATGAAAGATAAAAACCATAGGATCATTGCAACATATGCAGCAAAAGCATTTGACAAAATTCAACCTCTGTTCAGGATGAGAATATTCAACAAAGTTAGGTTAGAGGGAACGTACCTCAATGTAATTAAGGCCACATAAGAAAAACCCACAGCTAACATCATACTTCATAGGGAAAAACATTTTCCCTAAAATCAGGAAGTCCGCTTTCACTATTTTTATTCAATATAGTACTGTAAGAACTGGTGACAGCAATCTGACAGAAAAAAAGAATAAAATGCAGGCAAATTGGTATGGAAGAAATTATACAATGTATTTTTCAATAACATGTTTATTTTAGAGAGAGCAAGAGTACATGAATGGAAGAGGGGCAGAGGGAGAGAATCTCAAACCCGGATTTTTGGACTCAGGGCTTGATCCTCATGACCCTGGGATCATGACTTCAGCCAAAATCAAGAGTCAGTTGCTCAACCAGGTGCCCTATACAATGTTATTTCTTTACAGAGAAAACTAAAGACTCCACAAAAAACTACTAGAAGTTATAAGGAAAGCTGCAGGATATAAAATTAACACACAAAATTTGGTTGCATTTCTATACACTAACGTAGCAGCAGAAAGTGAAATGAAGAAAACAATCCTATTTACAGTTGTGCAAAAATAATAAAATACCCAGGAAGAAAAGGAACCAAGAAGGTGAAAGATCTGTACTCTGAAAACTATAAAACACTAATGAAACAAATGGACGATAACACAAACCAATGGGAAGATTTTCCATGTCTATAGATTGGAAATGTTAGCATCACGAACACGTCCACAACTACGCAGGGCACTCGACAGATTCCAGAAAATGCCTATCAAAATACCAAGAGCATTTTTTCACAGAAATAGTACAAACAATCCTAAAGTTTGTATGGAGCCACCAAAGACCTTGAATGGTCAAAGCAATCGTGAGAAGCAAGAACAAAGCTGGAAGTATTGCAATCCCAAATTTCAAGATCTACTACAAAACTGTAGTCATCACAACACTATGGTACTAGCAGAAAACCGTATACAGAGATCAATGGAACGGAGAATCCAGAAATAGACCCATGCATATATGATCAATTATTCTATGACAAGGCAAAAATACACAATGAGGAGAAGACATTCTATTCAATAAATGGTGCTGGGAAAACTGGACAGCTACATGAATAATGAAACTGGACCACTTTTTTGCACCACATACAAAAATAAAACGGATTAAAGACCTAAATGTTGAGACCTAAAACCATAAAGCAAATGATATAAAAGGGTTGGACAGCCAAAATATATAATAAAGTTACAAAACTCAGCACTTAAAAACACAGATAATCTGATTAAAAATGGACGGAGGATGCAAACAGACATTTTTCCAGACAGACGGCCAACAGGTACATAAAAAAGATGCTCAACATCCCTAATCCTCAGGGAAATGCAAATTAAAACTACTGAGATATCACCTCACACTAGTCAGAATGGGTAAAACAAAAACCAAAGGCGTAAGTGTTGGCAAAGACGTGGAGAGAAAGGAACCCTTAGGTTCTGTTGATGGGAATACAGACTGGTGTAGCGACTGTGGAAAACAGTATGGAAAAACTAAAAAAAAATTAAAAATAGTTACCATATGATCCACTAACCCCAGTGAAAATGCAAACGTGAAAAGATACATGCAGCTCTGTGTTTACAGCAGCATTATTTACAAGAGCCAAGATACAGAAGCAACATAAGTGTCCATCTATAGACAAATGGATAAGGAAGACGTGTCTTTACGTACACACACACACACTCTTATGCTGTCATAATAAAAGATGAGATCGTGCCATTGAGCCAACATGGACCTAAAGGGTATAATGCTAAGTGATATAAGTCAGAGAGAGACAAATAGCATACGATTTAACTTACATGGAATTTAAAAACCAAAACGAATTAATAAAGAAACGAAAGGGAGAAAGAGACCCAAAGACACCAAATACTGATGGCTGCCAGGAGAAGGCGGATGGGCGAGGTGGGGAAAATGAGGGGAGGGGAGGGGAGATACGGGCTTCTAGCTGTGACATGAATGAAGTTTCGGGATCTCAGGGACAGCACAGGGAACACCGTCAATGGGAGGGAATATGGTCACCAATGTTGTATGGAGACAGATGGCAGCCACACTTGTGGTGAGCACGGCATAACATTTAGACTTATCCAGTCACTATGTTGTACTCCTGAAACTAATGTAACCTTGTGTGTCAACTATACTTCAGTTAAAGTAAATATTTTAGGTTTTGTGGGCGAATCTGTCACAGCAACTCAATTCTGCTGTTAAAAGCATAAAAACTGTGTGTAAATGAATGGGTGTGGCCATTTCAATAAAACTTTATAAAAACAGGTGGCAGGCCATGGTTTGCCACTCCAAATCTAGCCTGCGGTATGTATGGGGACATGTGTGGGTATCCTGCCATCGAAGCTCTGGGGCGGGGGCTGGGACTCTGACTGGTTTCAGAGTGGCTGGGGGTGGATGCATTTTGTTACCGGTCAACAAGTAACCCTCAGAATGGCTGGGTGTCCCGTCCAGTCATTGCGGATTTCACAGTCTAGCTCGGTAGGCAGATCTGTTTATAAGCAACACTTACAAGACGCAAGGAAATAACGCAAAGCCCTGGAGAACTGATGCGGGCGCTATGGATTCTAAGTGCTATAGGGCTCGGTGCCATCCCGAGGGATGACAGGATTGCCTCAGGCCATGCAGCACCTTCCCCCCACCACCAAATATTTCCTAACTCTGGCCATGAGTCAGGTACCATGCTAAAATGTCACACAGACGTTCCATCATAGCCTATGAAGTGACCACAGGCATTCAGTCCCACCGTGCAGATAAATTAAGTGACTAGACCATGGTTCTACAAACACAAACCTGGGAATGTGAACCTGCGCAGAGTGATTACAGAGCAAGGGCTCTTGTCACAAAACCGTGTTCTTTTTCTATAGGGAGGCAAAGGCCAACTGTTACCGAAAGAAAGAGGGAGCCTTAATGGCGGATAGAGAATTGGTCAAAACGGCTGGGGGGGTGGGTGGGCGGAGTTGGGTGGTTGTTCCCTCTTCTTGATACACTTACTTCCAAACACATAAGTTGCTTTCTTTGGCTATGATTTTCAGCACTGCCAGGGAATTGAAATGTTTCCGGTGGTTAAGGGACAGGACCCACAATAATTTGCATTTCATCAATTACACATGCAGGCTTTTGAGGCCAAGACAACAACAGTAAAGCTGCCCTTTGAGTTCTTGCATCGCTTGGGGGGCAAAATGGATCCCCAGCTAGCGGGCTGCCTGAAGAGCGCAGACTTACCGTCATATTCCGGGAAGTAGTCAACTAGGTGGGAATACATAATTTTCTCCTCTAGAAGATCTTTCTTGTTTAAGAACAGAATAACCGAGGAGTTCTGGAACCAGGGATACGTGATAATTGTTCTAAAGAGTGCTTTGCTTTCCTCCATTCGGTTCTGAAAAAAAAAAAACATCAGAAAAAACAAGGCATGAATTATGTGATTACTCAATCTGTGAAGTGTTTGTTTTGGAAGTCCAACCCATCATCTGTGCACATCCAATTTCTGTAGCCTTGGGCTGGACTGTAGTCGCTGTTACCAGGATTTACATGCAAAGGGTTCAGGACTCTCAGATGGGTTCTTTTATTAAGTAAACTCTCAGGTTGACAAGCAGGTGACCAGTTCTTCCTCCCACAGACGCTCACCTCTAAGTCATTTCCACCCCCAGGTCACAGACAAAGGCAGCAGATTTGGGAAGCCTTCCTTTCGCTGGGGATAGAAAAGCCTTGGGGCCTGAGAACAGTCAGCCCCTGACTTAGCGCTACTTGTGATGCCCGGGTTTCTGGCACTGAAAACACCTGCCTGGGGTTGAGCCCCGCTCCACTGCTCACGGGGGAGCCTAGCGCTTGAAGCCAGAGCAGGCAGCCAGCTTCGTTCAGGCCCACATCACTTGGACCTCGTCTCTGGTTTATGGTCGTGAGTTTAGCTAAGCAGCTAAAGAGGTCCCATCAACCCCAGGACTTTTTCTGGGAGCTCTGGAAGAGAGCGCCTTGATTTCATGGATGCCAACTCATGTAGCCTCAGGAATTTCGAGCAACTGTCTTGAAACAGAAAAAGAAACCAGGCCCTGCTCACCTGGTTTTAACTACGTGGTCAAACCAAGCCTGAACTTGGTTATGACCCTGGATTTTCAGTAACATCAATTCAATTAGTCCAATGGTTTTTAAGCTAGTTCGAGCTGTGTTTGTTATGTAAAATACTTGCAGTTGACATACCTGGATATACCACCCTCCCAAGTTTATAAAAACAGATGAATGAATAAATATTCCAGGGCTGACCATGAAAACTAGGGGTTCAAGCTGTTAATATTTTCTGCTCAGAGTCTGCTTGATGTAGAAGGTTCCCTACGTTTCCTAGTGCTGGGCTACAAAGGCACACTCTTCTGCATAACCCTTTGACTGCAGTTCCAGGAAAACTCCAGGAAACTCTGCTCACCAAGGAAAATTTTCTAGATCCTGACTATGTCGTGCTCTTTCCTCCTGTGAAATGCGTCAATTCAAATCAAACTGACATGACCTAATTTGCAAAAAGAGACCTTTACCAACTCTTGTAAACCCCATGATCACCAATCTCTTCAACCTTTAACCTTCATGCCTATTGAAATATTTAAGTACTGATGCACCACGGGACGCTTACAGTGAAAGATGACTTCATGGCACAAGGAGCAATGCTTCACTACATACATTTCCCTTTTATATAAATTACATACATGCTTTCTAAAAATAGTATTTTTCTATCTATGTGCCTTTTACTGGTTACCATCACCAGTGGTAAAATTTTAAACCCCAGAAACCATGTTTACTGAGAAATGATGTCTTGGAGCCTGGGATTTTATAGGCTGAAAAGTTTCAGGACTGAAGAGTAGCAAAGGCCCTAGTAAGAATTGAAAGAATTTAAAAAGAATCTAAAGAAGATGAATTCAGTAGTGACATCTCTGATGGGAACGTTAACTCCCCCCCACTCCCTTAGAGCAAGAGAAATTCTAGAAAGGTACACTGTGATCCTTACAGAAGCCCCATTTACAAGGTGGATATATACACGCTGGGATCAACCAGTGAGTCTCCATTAGAGTTTTTACAGGGAGCATTCTCTAGAAGGGAGGCGATGGGATCTCCAGGGGCAGGGCTCTCATTGGGCCTTTTCTGGTTGGAAACCTTCAAAGGTAAGGGGCTAGATGCTTTGAGAAGGTAGGAAGAGGGAGGCGTGGTCCTGAGTTCACATAAAAGGAGGGGCCTGAGACTTAAGGGTTTCAAGACAACTGGATGGAGCTCCCAAGCTCTGTGCCGAATCTGCTGGGAGGGGACCTTGCACCAGCCTGCGGAACAGCCGCCAGGAGGGTGGACCCAGGAGCCCAGCACCATGTTCCAGAGATGGCTGGACCAGATGGTTGTTCTCCTGTGTGTGCCCAGTGTGGCGGTCCTCAGGGCCACCCTGGAAGCAAGACCGCTGATTGGGCTGGTCCCACTGAGGCACCGCCTGTGCGTGCAGCTGGGGGCTGCTCTTTGCCATTTGGCTGGAGCTTCGGATCCAGGGAAAAGCTACAGCCAACCAAGCGGGCAGCTGACCAGCAGCGTAAGTATCACTGTACCTTCGACGGGGGGTCTACAAACTCCATCTCAGCATGGGCCCTGGGAATCTGTGTTTGAACTTAGCCTCTGTGAACAGGCTCAGCTTTGAGGAACACGGGGCTACAGAGGGTACCTTCACCTTGATGTACGTTATGAACAACCAGGGACCTTGTTCAAACATGGATTTTGGGGGCCCCTGCATGGCTCAGTCCGTTAAACATCAGCCTTCAGCTCAGGTCATGATCTCATGGTTCGAGAGACGGTGCCCCGCGTCGGGCTCTGCGCTGACAGTGCCTGCCTGGGATTCTCTCTCTCAGCCCCTCCCCCACTTGCACCTTCTCTCAGAATAAATAAAATGAAACAAACACGGACGGGCTGAGGCCCGCGGTTATGTGTCTCCAGCAAGCTGTCGGGAGAGGCTGCTGCGGATGCCCAGAGCACAC
Organism: Suricata suricatta; assembly: GCF_006229205.1. Taxonomy (NCBI): domain Eukaryota; kingdom Metazoa; phylum Chordata; class Mammalia; order Carnivora; family Herpestidae; genus Suricata; species Suricata suricatta. Next base: position 72,358,792 of record NC_043712.1, on the reverse strand, counting down.
CCCTGGGGCTCGCCGGGGTAGGATAGCACCAGATTCAATTCTTGCAGTGAGAACGGCAGGTCCCAGGAGGGAAACCTAACCAGGCCATCTTCATTCTTTTTATTCTACCCCGTTAAGATCCTGACTTCATGTGTTAAGTTGCTTTCCACCCCGTGGCGAAAATTCCGAATCCGCCCCCCTCCTCCGTGCTTTGGGGGGACCACTACAAACCTGCACGCTACACATCAAAGCCCCTGGACTAAATTCTGAATGAACAAAATGAGATTTGAGCGATGCTTCACAAGGAGGTTGAACCTGCAGAGGGTGAGGCCTCGTGCACTTCGCTCCGCAAACTGCAATCTGGGAGGGGACAGCGTGGCCCAGGAGGCTCGGTGGCACTAGCTCCTTAGTAAGTTGCCTGGGAATGGGGTTGCAAGGTGAACCACACAGCGACGTGGGAGGCCTGGGCAGGGCTGACGCGGTCTTGTTCACCTCTGAAGGCAGGGGTGAGGGCAGTCTTGGGGGTGGTGCTCATCACACTCACCTTCTCTTGGGGTTTTAACCAGCTGAGTGAAAAGAGACACTAGTAGAGGTTTTCCCAAACACAAGGCTCCTTGTGAACGGGGTGGGCCTGGCCTATACCTAAGACTGAAAAAGACTCTGGATTCTCTGGTGAGATTCTGCTCACCCCGGCCTACAACTACTCCAAATCTGAAAGCAAGTATCTTTCCCAGTGAAGTGTGACCTGACGCAGGTGACAAAGCTGGAATGCAGGGAGCGAAGAGAGATGGGCCTGGCAGGTCCTGTCTGGTCTCTGCAGCCCCGCAGGGATGGGAAGAGACACCAGCCACAGGCAGTGAGTGGGCTCTGTGGCCACTGGCCTCTGGGCGGCCACCCTGCCTAAAGTAAGTGTGGCCCAAACCACACTTGATACAGCGTCAAAGTGTTTCTTCAAAATTCATATGTTGGAACCGTAACCCCCGATGTGATGGTTTTAGGAGGTGGAGCCTTTGGGAGCGGATTAGGTCATGAGAACTGAACTCTCTCGAGAATGCAATCAATGACCTTGGAAAAGTAAAAGCCTAACCCCTAATGTGATGATGTGGGGCCACCAGGAGACCGGGACCAGTGCCCTATACAAGAGATGCCGGGGACTCCCCTCACCCCTCTTGCCCTGTGAGGACACAGCGAGAAGAGACTTCCACTAACCAGGAAGCAGGCCCGCACCAGACATCGCGACTGCTCCCTCTCTGATCCTGGACTCCCCAGCCTTCAGAACTGCGAGACATAAATGGCTGGTGCTTACAAGCCACCCGCCTCTGGTGTTTTGTTCCATGAGCCCAAAAGGACTAAGACCATGCTGACCGGGCGAGTTACCCTTCCCCCGTCCCTGCCCGCTCTGGGCTGGCACCGCTCAAGGGCTGGCGTCTTAAACTGAAATAGACTCACCCCTGCCCGGGGCCCTGGGTGGGCAGGCTACCCGATCCCCACTCTGTAGTCACAGGCAGAACAGTGTGACCGCTGAGTGTCTTCCCTGCAAGATCTGAAAAATCCCTGTTCAAACCACCAGCAAGGGGTCATACATGTCTCATCTTCAATACTTCAAACTGATCCTCCAGATCCCCAATCTCCAGAAAATGCTGCTGTTTTATGCAGCCCCCCTGCTAACACATGACTGACGCTGTCTCCAAGGAAAGGCCCCAAGGTCCTCTTTCCGGCCTTCACCACTTAGCACGGCTTGACCCCTCTGCACATCTTGTGTCCGAACTCCTATGCAAGTTCTCTTCTCCACCAAAAGGGCCCCATGTCACCGCTGTCACACAAGGGTGGCCGACCTGTGGCTGGTAATGCAGTTCTCACTTGTACTCCTTCAAGGCCCAGATCAATAGGACCTTCCCCAAGAAATCCTTTCTGAGCTCCCCCTGGATTGGCCCCTTCCTGCCACCCTCCCCTCCCCCCGTGCACACAATTCCTGGACACACGCAGGGTTTGCTAGAAGCTAGGAATGAAGGCGTGTTGGAGGGGGTCCTCCAACAGTGGAGGGACAGAGGGACAGAGTGCTTACAGGTCCACAGGATGGGCCCGGAAGAGTGGTAAACGTAAGAGGTTAGGGTAACATGAGAAGAAAGGTCTGGAGGGGGAAGGCTTTAAAGCAAAGGCAGTTTTGAGTCGAATCTAGATGGAGAGATGACTAGGAGGGAAGAGGAACAAAAGCAAAGCCAAGGAGGACTTGAACCCACAGTCCCTGGAGAAGAGATCTGCGGGATGTCTGTATAGGATAGTTCACCAGGGCTTCTGAGCTCTGTAACTGGCATTACAAAAATTCTCCACGTGGAGAATGGGACATGTTTCCTCCTCATTTGGGTCTTAGGGTGGGGGCTGGGGTGGTCCAAATATGCCAAGTTCTGTGAAGGACACGTGTGCCTGAGCCTCTCTCGCTCCTAAAATAACCTGCCGGGTCTGCAGTCCTGCTTGTTTTCCGTGCTGGCAGGTAGTGAAGTCTGACAGGAAAGCCCAGCAGATGACTCAAGTGCAGTCTAACAAGATGCAATTATTTGCCTGGAGGTAGGAGCCACTGGTCTCCTTCTGGCGCAGGCACAAATCTCCCTCCCACTGAGGAAAAGGCTGGATCCAGTGGACACGGCCCAAGAACCCACTGGAAGCTGGCTTTCTTCAAGCTCTGACCTGGCCCAAATCTCTGTGGGAAGAATTACCAGTGGGGCTGAAGGGACACGGTTTCATGTCTGCGGCCTTCACGGTCCTATGGCCGGAGAAGAGCGGACCCTCGCTCTCCTCACTTCCCCTCTGCCCAGCTGGCATCTCCCTTTGGCAAAAATCAGCATCAAGCCAGAGACCCAAATGCCCATTTCCAGAACTACAACTTCTCATTACTTGGCCGACACAAGACATGTTCTTCCCACAAAATTCACTTATCATTAAGATCCTTAATTCTTGCCCGTGATACAAGCCATCCACCCGCCTGCCTTACCCTGCTGATAGTTTTCCCTCTTACCACTGGGTTGATAAACCACATTGATTTATATGCCCCGTAACATCTAGAATGCAGATTTCAAATGCAAAACTAGATCACTTAAGACGTAAACCTGCAGACTCTCGAATCACCATTGAGGGCTGATAGTCGGACATCAGTTGTCTCACTGCCCCCCCCTTTGAAATACCCCCCACCAAGTACCCTGCAAAAACGGGGTTGAACTTTCCTGGGCCCAGAGAAGCTCTTTGGTATCAGAGATACAGACAAGCTGAGTGATCCACAAACACACTAATAAATGCCGGAAACTGCCAGGTGACTATGATTTTGTGTTCATAACCTGTGTGCCCAATCCTGTGATCCCTGAGCTTTCTGCGAAAAAGGCCAAAGCCATACACTTGGCTTCCAGGAGAGACATACAGATCTACATTGCAGATACATGAGGATGTCTGCAATGAAATTAACTGTTCAGCTGTGGGGGGCGGGGGGCACACACATTTATCGTGCTTCACAATATTTTTAACCCAGATGTTCAGAGTTAAGGCATCTGCTGGCCACACACCTACACTCCACTGTAATGCCCAGGAACTCCCTGGACTTCCTTCTGTCTCCTGGCACGTGATGGAACATGTGGACCCCGGGATCCTACCCTGGAGACCTCCTGACTGGCACCATTTCTGTTTCTGACATTGATCTGGAAAGGCGCTTGTCAAAATGCAGGGCTTTATGTTTCAGGAATTCATACAATACGACATTTTAAATACTGCTCTTCACTTTGAATTGTCTTGATGAGCTTCACTAGTTCTTCTCAGATGTAACTCATTTGAGAGGACCTTATGAATTATTAGCCTTATTAAAAGTCATTATTTTAAATAAAACTAGTTTTAACATAATCTGTGATCATGTAAAATTTGAATTAAAACAATCATTTGTAGGTTATCAAATGTTGCATCCTTTTTTTTTTTTAAACAATGAACACTCTGAAAAATTCTTTAACAAGCAATTAGGAAATGTTCCTTCAGGTAGTTCATTGATACATGTCAACTGGGTAAGTACATGAAACGACTAAAAAGACAGGAACTCCAAAGCCTTATGAACAACCATTTGCAAGCCGGTCTTCTGCACATCTCTTTCCTTCCTCAATGGTTTAAGAAATAGCCTGATGCATCTGACTTTGACAGGATGACACTGTTAGGTGTCCTATCTGATGTCAGTGCTAGGAGAATTCAAAACGCATTCTGTGCCAAGCTCCTGATGTAGCCTGTGGGCTGGGGACCTCAGTTTGAAACATGGCGCTGCCTCAAATACTGGTATGACCTTGGACACGGGACTGGACCTCAGTTTCCTCATTATCTCCCAACGTCTGAGAGGACGGAATGAGACAACGGTGTGCCAAGTGGGTAGCTGTCACCCTGGGTACACACCAGCTTGCAATGATGGCTGCTATCAGAGATGGCAAAACTGCTACATAGGAACCTCTTGGGAAGGCAATTCGCTTACCTCAAATCCTTGGCCCAACGGCAAATGCAGTGAAATCTTTCTATTCCCTGAAATTGCACAACGTTCCTCTAACTTTCTGGATTTCAAATCCAGAAAAGTCTGGTTTATAAGAAGCTGAAAAATCATTCAGGTTTCTGCCAAATGCTCACCTAGGGAACGTTCCTTCCCAAGATTGTCCATACGTTAAGGGGGAGATGGGAAGAGTATCTTCAAAATGTCGAAAAATGTTCAATACCCTCAACCCCGGAGCAAACCAAGAAAACCGATACAATATATAAAAGGACAGTTGGAATGACAAATCATTAAAGTCAGCGCCCTCGTCTTTCTACTTCCGCCATCCAAATCAGATGAGGAATAGAAATGATAAGGATACTAAGCACAGCCGTACAGAGAACTTCCTCCATAATTTTCTTAATCTTTGCAAATCTTTGCAAGTGATTATTTGAGATCTACTTTGGCACACACCCCAGGTTGGAAGGCAGATCCTGAAGGTTTTAATATTGTAATTTGTGCCTATGAGTCAAAGTAGTTGACTGTGCAGGATGTTTAGAGAAGCAAAGAAAGAGTGCATTTGCCTGTTACCTCCCGGGCGAGGTTTCCAGGGGATGTGGTGACGGAGCAGGACCTTGTGAATGATGTGAACTGATGGAAACCAGAGTGGGTTGTTGGAGAAAAGGAAGGGGAAGGGAGGACAGAAAAGATACTCCGGAAGGAACGGTCAAGAAGAGGCGGTCACACTCTCAGATGCAAGAGAACGCAGGGCCTCAACGTAAGCAAAAGCAAACACGACAAATGTTTAACCCCTCTGATGTGGAGGCCCACGGTCACAGACTCTGAGAAAAGATAAGTTAAGAAAAGATGAAAAAGTTCGTCTAGTGATCAAGTAGCAGCTTCCTTGCAAAGATTATTTTACTGCACATTGATCTTTCTACTTATAACTACGCTACGGCCCCATTATCCTACTAATTTTATGTTTATATGCCTGGTGAGTCAATGTCTATCCTTAACTTAAACACAAAAATCCCTTCTCTTATAATACTCCTCATTGATTAAGGATTTCAATATTGAATGCCTTCAGTATTCACGTCCCTGACTTTTCAACTCACTGACTTTCCTCCCATCTTTCTTGTACTCCATCCACACCCAATAGCCTGTGTCACCGTCTTGGCGCGGTTCCATGAGCAGTTCGGGACAGATCACCACCTCTTTGCTCTTTGACATGGCATCTCATGGCCAAAAGCAGCTGTCTTCCATGCTTCTTAAAAATCGCTCTGTGATACCACAAACGTACATCCCAGGCTGTCACTTTGATTGTGGCTCCTTGCTTGCTACTACTAAATATCAAGGTACCAAATAATCTCCCTTCGATGGGTCAGTGGGCATTTCTTCTGGCTTAAATCTCAAACTTGCTTAAGTTGATGACTGTCATTTTTTGTTTTTACTGGAGCTAACTGGAAAAGACTTACACGGTTTTGCATAACTAAGATAAAGATTTACCTGCAGAGGTTAGACAGGATAATAACTTACTCAGCGTTCCAACCTATCATTAACTCCTTGGGTTATGTCCCCGTTCACATAAAATATTTCAGCAGCAACCAGCTCGGTGGCCATGTACTGGGGCAGCCATCGAAAGAGCCCAGGAAACAACCAGCCAGACCTGCTGACACGTGACTGGCTGGACTCTACCTCTGGACCCGCGTGGACCCACCAGCACGATTCATGAATCCAGAGGCACAACCTGACTGAATAAGCATGTGTTCACACCTCATCAAGGTCATCTGCTTGTGAAACAGCTCATTTACCGAGGTCCACTTGGTAGTTCTCTGCTAGACTTAGCCAGAACCAGATACAAATTAACTTAAAAATGGACACCAAGAAGAAAATACAGATGATTTTGAGAGATACGAATGATTCTTCTTTTCTCTGTACATCACTATAAGACACAGTGAATGTTTAATGTTGGCTCCAGGGACAAGTTAAGGCCAAAAGACTCCACTGGTAAGCCACCTGTGTGAACTGTGGAGCACAGCAGAGGAAATGGCGGTAAGGAAATTCCGAATTATGGTTGTGCACAAGCTTTTCCAAGACCGAATACCAATTCCATGGAGCCCCATTCCCTAGGGACCTAAGTTTCTCAAATTCTGATCTGACCTGAATGTTAACAGCATCAACAAAAATAACTCTAGAAATAAAGTTTTAGTTGGCTTTCCCCAAACTATCCTTGTATTTATTTTCTACACTTAAAAAAATTTTTTAATGTTAATTCATTTCTGACAGAGACACTGTGCGTGCGGGAGGCGAAGAGAAAGAGGGAGACACAGAATCTGAAGCAGGCCTTGAACCGATGAACTGTGAGATCATGACCTGAGCCGAAGTTGGATGCTTAACTGACCAAGCCCCCTGGGCGCCCCCACTTTCAATACATACGTACATACATTTATTTACTTATTAATATTTTTTATTTATTTAAGAAATTATTTAAAATAAGGACCCGCAATTTGTTTTCCATTATCATATTAATATGGTCATGGTAGAAAATGAAACTAAAAGAGCAGGAAAAAAGAAGAAATTCCTTGGTTGAAATGCCTACCTAACAGTTTTTTTTCTTCTAATTTTAACTTTTTCCAGTCTTTGAACTATGCAGCTTTAGGGGTTATTTTGTATCCGTGCCATCTCAAAGAACTTTCTGAAATAACGGAAAGTCATTTTCGGACTTGCAATGTCCAATTTAGAAGCCACCAGTGACATGAGGGCTACTGAGTGCTTGAAGGGTGGCTAATGTGATGGAGGCTGTAATTTTTATATCTTATTTAAAATGAATCACATGAGACCTGTGTAAAGGACTGTGATTAGGGGCACCTGGGGGCTCAGCTGGTTAAGCATCCGACTCTTGCTCTCAGCTCAGGTCTTGATTTCAGGGTCATGAGTTCAAGCCTGGCGTTGGGCTCCAGGCTGGGTGTGGAGCTTACTTAATAAACAAACAAACAAATAAGTAAATAACTGTGATTATTTTGTATATAAAATATATCCTATATTTTGCTTCCCACTTTATATTCTAATCATTTTTCTGTGCTTTAAAATTCATAAGTATTTAAATAGCTTCATACAGTTACAGTGAGCTTAACTAAATCCCTACTGTTAAATACTCATAACGTTAGAGCTTATACCTTTGTATACAGATTTTCATAGTGAAGTTTTCTGTATTACTAGCATATCAAAGTACATTATAAAATGTGAGGTTCTTGATGCCAGATGATCAAACAGCTTTCTAGAGGGGATGAATGAACTTAAGCACCCCGAAGTAGTGTGTACATTTTCTCATTTTATTATTGCCTCTCAAGAGTAGAGTTCTCTCTTTTCAAAATCTTTTTTGTATCAAATTACGCATGGCATGAAAGGACATATCAAATGACAGGGTGAAAAAACTGATAGCTCACTGCCTTGCTTTGAATTTCTTTGAATATCAGTGAGGTGGAACATTCTCCAGTAGATTTACTAACTGGCAGGATTGTCCCTTTGGGTGAGTTGTCTGCTCATGTCTTTGCTAATGAAAACTGCTCGGTTTTTTTTGCTGAATGTTTAGTTATGGGTTTATATAAACTCTTTAGATAATGAAGTTATTAACCATTTGAATTTTTCTCAATTTTTTTCATTTTGAATATGAAGGGTCTCAAGGAGGTTTTCTGGAGCATGTTTGAAATCAGATTGAAATATTTCTTTTTTTAATAAAATTTTTTAATGTTTTCAATTTATTTTTGAGAGACAGAGAGAGACAGCGCTAGCAGGGGAGGGTCACAGAGAGAGGGAGACACAGAATCTGAAGCAGGCTCCAGGCTCTGAGCTAGCTGTCAGCACAGAGCCTGCTGCGGGGCCCGATCCCATGAGATCATGACCTGAGCCGAAATCGGATGCTTAACCACCGAGCCACTTAGGCATTCTGTGATATTTCTAACTTAATAAGACAGTTCTACCTTATTACAAATGCTCGCTGGGTCTCGTTCCCTGTGCCAGCCAGCTTGGTGAACTGAAGTCACAGCTCAACCCGAACCAGTATTTTGCCAACGGTAGTAGAAGTGTCGCAAACAGCAGAGCAGGTCTGAATGTCAGCTTTTTCTGCACGTGTCCACTTTCTGATTCTACAGGGGATGTGAATAGTAACTTGGCCAGATTGCTGGAGACTGTGGATGGAGAGAACTAGAAACAGACTCTGGGGATTCAGGGCTAAGGGACTGAAAAAACTCAGATGACACAACTCAGCTTGGAATCCCTGAATAGCCTAAACAGGTTTGAGGAAGATTTGACCCATCTACACAAACCGATTATGTACACATTCGTACATCAGACTGAGTCTGGGCAGAATTCCTGGTGTGTCGGCCATGCCAGGAAAGGCTAAGGCTAGGGAAAACGGGGATAAAATAAAGGAATCTAAGCCAATTTGGTAAAATATTTCCTTTAGTGCCTCAAAATGTTTTTATCATGGGTCAGTTTGGCCCAGAAACGTGTGGTTGCCTAATTCTTTGGCAAATACAGTAGTGTGACATTAATGTTAGGAGAAGAATTTGGTTTGCCATGTGACCAAAGAGATAAGCTCAGAGGACCTGGATGGACTGCGTTTTGGAGCCCTTCTCAGTGGAGTGCCGCTGGGCCTGGCCTGCGTGTGACCCCGTACACTCCAAAGTGTGTCACAGCTCTTGGTTTGCACCCCTCCGACTCTCCTACCCTTTAGTCATTGCAGGTGCATGGCTAGAATTTCCACTGAGAAGGATCAGACAGTGGGTGACAATTAAGTGGGGAGAATTAAGAGAATCTAAGTTTGGAACTGAAAGACGACAGTGAACAGAAGAATTGGTCATGTGACAAAATTAAGGAGAGAGGATGTGTTAGCTGTTGGCATAACGGTTCTCCATAAGGAATGTAAAAAACATTCTGAGGGGCACCTGGGTGGCTCAGTCAGTTGAACGTCCAACTTCCGCTTAGGTCATGATCTCAAGGTTCGTGGGTTTGAGCCCCGTGCCGGGCTCTGGCACTAACAGTGCGGGGCCTGCTTAGGATTCTTCTTCTCCCTCTCAAAAAATTAATTAATTAAAAAATTATTTTAACAAGCCATTCTGAAAACAAGCTCCTTGTGAAATGTGCTCGGTATATTATATTCCTAAGGTCACTTTACATTTTTAAGCCATAAATGATTTGTCCTATAATAGATTTTTTTTTTTTTTAGTCTCATTTTGAGGGACAATACATGATGAGCATTTTCAGACTCTGGCACATGGGTTTTTGGCTATGTAAGTGATGGTATTTCTTTTATTTGAAGTTTAATAATTTTCATAAAAATAACTAACATTTGGTTAGTATGAACATATACCAGCCATTTTCGGGCCGTGTTAGTGTACAGAAGAGTGGGCAAGGTTTTCTATACAGGGCTGGATAGTAAATATTCTAGGCTTTGCAGGCCACACGGTCTCAGATGTAACTGTTCGACTCTGCCAACAGAGCAGGAGAGCATTTACAGACAACACGTAAATGCAGGTGTGGGGCCGGGTTCCGACAAACCTTTGTGGACACTGAAATGTGAATTTCACAGAATTTTCATGGGTCAAGAAATATGATTCTTGATTTTTTTTCCAACCACTTACAAAACATAAAAGCCTGTCTTTGCTTATAAGCAGTATAGACCAGACAGGGAGCTCGGTTTGGCCTGTGGGCTGTAGTCTGCTGATCCTTAGTGTAGAATAGCATTTAATTCCTAAACCCAATCCGAGCAGCAGATACTGCTGTGGTTCCTATTTCCTAGGGGAGGAGGCTGATAAAAAACAAGTTCACATGCCTAGTACGTACTTAAAACACTATCATAGCTATGGGAATTATCAGGAACATTCCAAATATATATGTGAGTTTGAGTACATTTACTTGCAATTTATGTTCAGGGACTTGATCATATATGATGTGAAGCACATATACGTGGAAATAAAAGCAGAACTAAGGTTTCTCCCTATAAATAAACCTGTTATATCTTTGAGACTTAATTTCCCTCCTACCTAAATGGCTTCTCTAATTTTTAGATACTGCGTTTCTCAATTTATTTTCCTTATTTAAGGAAAAAGCATCGTTTGCTTCCCTTTCACAGTACAGAGAATGAAACCTAAGAAAACAAATCAAAGTCTTGATTCGCTTGCTTAATTTCTCATGTGAGGGCTACTTAATTTTTAGCAGCTCTATTTACCCAGATGTTGCACACATGTAAAAATGTCTTGCCAGATGTTTAAATACTATACAGCTGGTATTTTAAACCAGTAACATTCTTGTGAAACAGTCCTCATTTGAAGATGAAGATCTGTTTTTCATGCTACTTTAAGTTGCTTACAAAATAATCCTACAAACATTCTTGGTTAATAAGATGCTAATAATAACCTGTGTGTAGATTACTCTGTCCTTGAACTTATTATGTATTCCTCCAGATGACTGACAACATACAGGAGGGCAGAGAAAATGAATGTAAAACACTCAAACCTTTGGGCAGTGGTTTATGTATTACTGAAAGGTATGATTACGGGATTTGGAGGTAAAATCCTGTTGTTTGCATAATCTTAGTCATCAGTGTTTATTTGATCCTTGCTCTATCACCAGTGGTTCTATTTACAGTGCACCCTAGAACAAGGACCTGGCACTTTTTAAAAGAAATGTTTACTTCTGCTTAAAAAACAATCAGTATCCCCATCCTGAATGACTTATTGGTGGGTACAAGAAATTCACCCTAATACATGTGGGGTGACCCAAAAGATCCCTCCTTGGAAACCCATAAAGTGCTCACTTGTGCTTTGTACTAACAAGCTTTGAAAAACAACAGGTGTCCACTGTAGCCTGCTTTTTATAATCCGAGCATTTTGTATCACGTGCAATGTCAGTAACAGGGAAGGTGCACAGGGTATTATAAATTTACAAAGGGACCAAGCATTACCTTCTCAACAAAAAAAGCATTCAATTCACTACCCCAATGAAAACCCGAGGATGGGTTGTAAAGCGTCAGGATGGAAACTTTCAGTATTTTCCTCTTAATTTTTTTTTGAGAGACAGAGAGAGATGGCACGAGCGGGGAGGGTCAGAGAGAGAGAGGGAGATACAGACTCTGAAGCAGGCTCCAGGCTCTGAGCCCGAGGCGGGGCTCGAACCCACGAACCGTAAGGATCATGACCTGAGCTGAAGCCGGATGCTAACCGACCGAGCCACTCAGTATTTTACTCTAAAGAAGACTTTTCTTCTCTTTGCTCTTTATTCTGATAAAAAATTTGCTGAATGATGTTAAAACATTTTAAATGAAATGTTTTTATGAAACATTTGCAATATGGCCTCATTGCTAAATTCAGCAGGCAGACAAAAAATAACAATACAGTATCAATGCTCTCCTTTGTATATAGAAAATTATACTCCAGGTGTCATGAAGTAAAATAACTCAGCTGAAGCTAATAACCAAGTGAGATCAGAGACATGTCCAACACAAACACCTTTAGATACAACTGAAACATTAAACTCACACAAAACCATCTTATTCTATAGTGAAAGAAAGGAGGTATTTGGGATGGGGTAGAAGGCTAAATCAGGTATTAAAAAGAAAGCAGACAACTTTGAAAGACCCGAGGAAAGACCTGGAAAGAGCAGCACGTGAGCAAACACCAGTCATTCACATGGGAAAATCCAGGCCTGTGGTCACAGCCACACAATCACTAGACTCTATCGCTGTGTTACCATGGAGACTCGGCTGGAGAGACCTCACACTTGGCACACAGCCTTGAGAGCATGCATCCGATTTCAAACCTTTGAAGATCACCTTTTCCAACTGATTAGCAGCGGGGCCATCCTTGCTAAATACTTAGTACCTTTCCTAAGTCTTGTGTGTTTACAAGCTCTAAGAAGAGCATCTGGAATTGGCCAATCCGTCCCCACCACCCCCACTGCCATTTTCATCTTGAGAACTGAATACCAGATTAAAGAACTGCTCCTCCTGGTCTCACCTTGAACTACCCAGTGGAAGTTCAGAAACTGAGAGGGGAAGGAATTCAGGGTGACAGTGAACAAGTGCTCTTGATGGCCGTGAGAACAGAAAGGAGCTCAGGTCTCATATATTTCCACTGATTTTGGAAATGCAATTTCATAACACGTAGGATCAGGGTGCAAGGTGGAAATCACCTGGTCCAAATGACCCTTAAAAGTATATTCTGAAGAGACCCACTGGCGGCCACCATTCTGTCCCGCCACGTGTCTGACCCAGACTGCTACTTCCTTAGCAGTAGGGAAGGTCATGGTTCCTTCGGCGAGCACCGGATGGAGCTGGGTTTGGGTTTGCAGGAGGGCCTTTGCTGAACAAAGAATCAGTATCACTGCACACCAGGCTCACACTCAGCACTGCAAGCCGCTGGCACTAGGTGAGACATGCAGGGGCTGAGACTGAATGCATTTCTCTGACTCAACGTTACTTCACTGCGTGCTCACTGGGGAAAAGGCATCCCAGAGCCTTCTGCATCACCAATCTTCTCTTTCTTTTCTCTCTTCAGACTTTTTTTTTTGCCTGGACATCTATAAGTGCATTTTCATAAATCCACTTCTCACGTGGCTCTACTGGGTAATTCCACGGCACCTATCTGTAAAGGGGACACAGACCCAGAAGATGTAGACAGCCTCAAAGATATGATTTACACCAATAATTCTAATGCTTTCTGAGGAAAGTAAGAGTATTTTTTTTTCCAAACTGCTCGGGGCTGCAAAGGAAGCTTTCCCATGGTTTAAACTTTTAAGGAGAGAAAAATGGGGCCAGAGAGGGGGAAAAATGTGAAGAAAATCACATAATCAAGGATAACCAGGTAATATAAGGATTTATAAGAATTACCATCATGTCCTATGCTTAGTAGGTGCTCAAAAGTTGTTATTTTAAATAAATGAAGGATAAAAACTGGCAGGGATTCAGAAAGTCTGAAAAATGCCGAGAGCAACTTGGCTCTGAGAGAAATTTTCAGCAACTTCCAGGAAAAGACCCACGTGCTTCATTCTGGTTCCTGAGACCCCCCAAAGAATGAAGCTACGATAACCAAATCTAATGAAGAAACTGGGAAACAACTCCACAGATGTAGAAGAATATCCCCTAAACAAGGGATATGGACACACATTTCAACCAGGCTCAGATGTGCGTAAATGTACGATCTGGAGGTGTCCAGGTGATAACCTTTCACTCGGCCCATGGAGCACTGGCCTTGTGAACTGATCCTGGGAGAGGACGAGGAAGAGCCCAGTGGAAGTCTGGTCGCATGTCTCATGTTGTACAGAAAGCAGGCACGATGGACAGAACAGCTGGCTTATGCCGTCTCTATTCTCTCCAAAACCCTAACCCAGAGCACTGCCCGGAACAGGAGGCAGAGAGGAAGCTGTTTAGTGCCTCACTGCTACACGGTCCCTAGGAATACCAAACCTTTCAAGAAAATTCCTGCATGAAAAACAAAAACCTAAGCAAACAGACAGGAAAGAGGTGGGATGAGGAGAGAGAAGGAAAACAAATCTGAAGAAAGAGATCAATGCAGAAAACTAAAAATACTTCAAAAACAAAAACAAATCCTCAGAAATATATCCCTGAAACAAAAACAGGATACTGACCTAAAAAAAGGGAACATTTGGAAAATAGAAAGAGCTCTCAGGAATTTCAAAAAGGAAAATTTATGAAAACCAAAAGCCAAACAAACAAGAAGATACGTTTGGAGGATAGCTCTAGGAAATCTGTCGGGAAGTAAAAAGAAATGGAAGATGAGAGAAAAGTTCAGTAAAGTGAAGAAAAAAATCAGTCAAGATTTCCATTTTTCCATTTCTCTTGCTAGAAAATAAATTATAGTAAGAGAAAGCAAATAAAATGAGAGAATTTTCAAATGAATAATAATTAAAACTTCCTATAATTAAATCTTTAGGTTAAGCAGCTCTAAGGGTAGGGGGAGAGATCTACACCAAAACAAATCCTTCCTTAAATTTGAGACTATAAAGGATAAATACAAGAGTCTAAAACTTTCCATTGAAAACAGGTCTCATGGATTTTTGAAAGGAAATAATGGCAGACAATGCAATAATATTTTCAGAATGGTTTATATCTGATGATTCTATACCCAGCCAAAGTATCAATAAATTCTGAGGGCAGAGTATGTGCATATTTAGACATGGATATAAATTTAAAACTATCTCCCTTGGACCTTTACTCAGAAAGCTATAGGAGGGTATGCTCCAGTAACATAAGGAAATAAGCCAAGAAAGGAGATAGTATTGGATCCAGTAACAGGGACTTTAACACAGGAAAGAAGTTAAGTGAGCTCCCAGGATGCCAAATATGTAAGATGCACGAGAATCACCAGTCCTGGTTAGAAGAGGAAGACAAAGGGATTCTAGCAGGAGATCTTCAATTAAAAAAAAACAACAACAACAGAATAAGGAATTGATATATTTTCTGATATGTTGACCACATCTTATAAGATTTCACAGATCTGTTGATGAGTTAGAAAAGAATCAGCTAGTGATACAAGTACACACACACACACGCACAAAAAAAAGAAGAGTAAATAAAGGAGAAGAGAAGAGAGAAAAATAAGGCAATTATGAACTCGGGGGGGTTGACCAAAAAATGACTGAAATCTCAATTTAGTACTTAGCTCATCAATGCACCATATTTATATTGTCCTATACTGTAAACCTACACTGTAAACACTGAATTATAAAAAAAAATTGTGACATAAGCATGCTGATGGGAGTGTTAAAACATATACTCTTTAGTCACCATAAAGGACCACCACCACCACCACCCTTGGCAAACCATTCAAGATATAGTAGTATAAATACGTTTAGAGATATGAAGAAAATAAGAGAGACCAAGAGATCAAAGTTGAGGGTAGTATCTCCAGTAACAGGGCTGTGGAGAGGTGGCAGGTGAGAAAGTCCTATTTAAAAGAAGTACACAGTAGCCCCCCCCACCCCGCCACCATCACCTTACTCATGGGGGGATACGTTCCAAGACCCACAGTGAACGCCTGAAACCACAGACAGTACTGAACCCTATATACACTGTTTTTCCCTATACATACATGCCTACGATAAAGTTTAATTTATAAATCAGACATAGAGATTAGCAATAACTAATAATAAAATAGAACAATTCTAACAATATATTATAATAAGAGTTATGTGAATGTGGCCTTTCTCTCTCCAAATATTCCACTGTAGTGTACGCATTGTTCTTGTGATGATGTAAGCAGTAAAATGGCTACGTGATGAGATGAAGGAGGTGAATGACACAGCCATTGTGACGGAGCGTCAGGCTTCTAGTCACCTTCTGCCCATGTGTCAGAAGGAGGGTCATCTGCTTCCGGATCGCAGCTGACTGTGGGTAACTGGAACCACAGAAGGTGAAATTGCAGATGGGGCTAAGGGGCAACAACTAGAAGTCTTTTGGTTATTCAGTTTTCTAGACCATTATTTGATTTAAAAAATACAAATTAACTTAAAAACTGTACTAGTTTCATGTGCAAAAATTAAGGTCTGGAAGACACACAAAAAACTGCTGGCAGTAGTCACCTAAATTTAGGGGATGGAGAAGGTAGAGTGAACACATAAAGGAATTTTTACTCTCTTCTGTAGCATTCTATATATTTAGAATTTTTAATAATGATTGTATCTTACCTTGGTTATTAAAATGATAAAAACTAATATATTTTAAGAAATTGATTATATTTAAAAAGTAATGTTATAATATGTAAAATATATAATTATATTCACATCATATAATTACACCATATCATATATAATTATATTTTATAATTTATTAAAATATAATTTTATAATATAATAAAAAGACAAGACATCTGAGGAAAAGACAAGTCCATTGCTGGATGTGATGCGGGGTCCAATGTTGGATGTCGCACAGAAAGAAAGTCATAACCTTTTAACTCCTACTTTGTTCCTGAATATTCTGTCAGGGAGAAGAACTTCATATTGAAAAAGGCAAAGAGAAGATCACTGAGAAGACACTAAGACTGGTATGGAGATGACTCTGAGAGACCACCCTAGTGAACTGCTCCGAGATCAAGTCTCTGTAGCTGCAGACGTGGCATGCTACAGCAAGACATCGATCTGGTTTTAGTTATGACCTTTTTGGTGAACATTATACAATTAGCAAGGCCAGCAGGCAATCGGCCCAAGGACTCTTAATTCTGATAGGGAGGGGACGGTGCGTGGAAGGAAGGCTGCTGCACACTGAGGTTTCAGAAAACCTTCAGCATCTCAGGGCAACACGAAGGCTCCAGGCACCCGTGCCCAGCGCCGCCCAGACAACTGCCCGGGAGGTGAGACGGAGCGGGGGACCAGCCTCCTTGACTCTAGGAACGGAGCGCCTCACTTCTGCATGGCAACTTCCTTACGGAGCGTGCGCTCTGTGCAGCCGGTCCACGGGTTACCTCGATCAAGTCACAAAGCCCTGTGAGATGAAGCATTCCTTTTTCCCGGAGTGCAGATGAAGAGATCTGAGGCTCAATTGTGAATTTTCCTGCCTACAAAGTCCCTGCGTTTTCTACTGAGCCACGTTGGATATTATCAACTGGTCAGGACTTTTATTTTTTTAAAGTATCCTCATTAAAAATAAGCAACATGTTTAAGATATCCGTACACATCCCTCATGTTTCCACCAAGCGAGACAATGTGCAATGGAGATGGGTGGTGAGGAGGGCTTCGTTCTCAGCCTCGTCCCCAAGGCCACTTGCTGGGAAGACCCTCCACCTCCCGGGCGGGGCTCCAGTTTCCTCACCTAGGGAAAATCTCACATTTTAAAATGAAAGAAAATCCAGTGGAAGAAATACCAGTAGAGTCAATATTTTTAGCTATTGTTTTTCAAAGGCTTATTTCGCTATTCACCTTTAAAAAAAAAAATCTACATCGCCTGGCACTTTGAATAGCATCTTTTGTAAAAAGCTGTCATTTCAAGGTGTGGAAAAGCCAAACCCTAGGCAAGAAAAGTACAGTTAATGACTGAGCCTCACTTAAAACACCTTGGAATGATCAAAAGATTCATTCCAGTTCTGGGAAGAGGAAGTAGATGTTCCTAGCTCTCTCTCACTCACTCCTCCGACACTCCCAATTAACTTTTAAGGACAAGCATAAAACGCTTTGTAGAGCCTAATGCGTTGAGTAGGCACGGTCGAAGATGTGAGGCATAAATTGCCTCCCATTGAACAACCGTGGAGGGTACCAGGAGCGGGTCAATCTCAAACAACGGTCCAGCTCAGTAGTCAGATCCCTCACTCTAGGCCTGGGGCAGCTTTGAAAGCACTGGGTAATGGGGAAAGTTACTTAATGCTGCTTTGTTGAAATTCCCAACCCTCCCTAGTTCTAGAGAGGAAATGTCAGTTGGTCTTGTCTAAAAGAACACAGAAATGGGGAACCTGGGTGGCTCAGTCAGCTGGGCGTCTGACTTGATTTCGGCTCAGGTCATGATCTCATGGTTCATGTGTTCAAGCCCTTCATCCGGCTCGGGTCTGTGTCAGGACTGTTCCTGTTACTACAGTCAGATTCTGGCAGTTTAAAAAAGTTGAGCTCAGGGATGAGGTGACTCCTCAGGATAGGCCGGGGGCAGGGTTAGGAGGAGGTCTGAGAGAAGAGCACGTCTCCCCTTTGGACCCTGGCTTCTGACATCTCCAAAGGTTGACTGTCTCCAACACTCTAGCTTCTCTGCTCTCCGTGTCGCAGCCTCAGCACTTGGGAAGGACATGGGGGCTTCAATTCCACTCTATCCCCAGGCTCTCAACACTTGTGTGACTTTCTCTCTCCCCGCTGTTGCCTAGGCTCCCTTCCTACGTGGAGCCCAGTCAGGGTTCCATGCGACAATACCTTGCCCTCGTGGCGGAAGAGGCTGGGCCGTGCGGACGCAATGAGCTGACGCCAGAGAGCCCTTCACAAAGCGAGGGCTCCTGGGCATTCACCCCCAGGGACCCTTTCTTGCAACTCCCTTAGACAAGCGACAGAGCATCTGCCAGGAAAACAGGCCGAGAGCTTTAAATACATCAGCAGGGTCTTCTCGTCCTTTTCTCTGGGTCTAAGAGTCTCAGGAATGTGGATGGATGGGAAGGTTCTGGTGAGGACGAAGGCACCTTACAAATATTTATTTACATAAATGGCATGCTCAATGTGGTTCATTTTTCTCCAGTCACTAATGCTGGGTCTTGCAGGTCAAAAGCTGTCGGTGCAATCCCACTTACAGTGTATACACAGCTCAAAGAAGTAAATTGGCATTTCTCTAAAATAAAAAAACCTACGAAACAGTATTTTCCCTTATTATATGCAATGTACTCTACTCAACTGCATTATAGTTTCCCTATGCTGCTCCAGCCACTTACATTTGTTAAAAAATACACTGAACAAGGCTGATTAAATTGATACTCTGAGCCAGTAATAGGTCTTGGTGTGCTGAAGAAAAATACCGTTCCCAATAGTCTGAATTTCTTAAATTTACACCATCATCTCCTTAATCACATATAACAAAGAAAACAAATATTTTGCAAGATTGGGCTAAAGAGCCTCTGTAGCCATGAGGATATCTGATTAGTCACATCTAGTCCATCTTTAAAAAAATGTTACCTCCAGGGGCGCCTGGGTAGACTGTTAAACATCCAACTTCAGCTCAGGTTGTGATCTCGCAGTCCTTGAGTTTGAGCCCTGCATCAGGCTCTGTGCTGATAGCTCAGAGCCTGGAGCCTGCTTTTGAATTCTGGCGCGCTCATCTCTCTCTCTCTCTCTCTCTCTCTCTCTCTCTCTCTCTCTCTGTCCCTTCCTACCCTGCGCTCTCTCTCTCTCAAAAATAAACATTAAAAATTTTTTTAATGTTATCTCCATTGAAAATCACCTGAACACCTATTTTCCTTCTATAATTGCAAATCAATATTAAAGAAGAAATAACACAATTCATTTTCATCAACATGGAGAGATTTCTAATGCATGGGCCAACATTCCATTATACTGACCCTTGTATTTGTTATAGGATTATCAAGAACAGATGTTGTGGACAATTTTTCTTAAATGCAAAATATGAAAAACAAGCAAGCAAGCAAACGTGTCTCTTTCCAGGTGCTGTGATCCTAATGCAGTTTTCCTTAATGAGCGAATATAGACGGAGCCTTATTAAGAACATTTTAAATGTAAGGAGGTTCTTATGACAATATAATCCCATTAGTAGTGATCAGGGTATCATCAGCATGCAGCTAAGAGCAAGAAAGAAGATGAATCAGTCGGGGCCATTTCCAAGTTTACAGAGGTTGACCCCATGCGCTCTACCTTTCCTCCAGCCACATGGAGTGGATCAACCTTCCTGAAGATGCCCATATTTTTTGGGTTACTGCTTTCCTTTATTTCCACCATTCACTGATTAGAGGATTCTTGATCCTTATGTTCCTATTTTGAAAATTGGCCTATTTCAAGTCTAGGCTTAAAAGCCACCTCTTTCTTTGCTTTTATTAATTAAAAATTTTTTTAATGTTTATTTTTGAGAGGGAGAGAGAGAGAGCAGAGAGACGGAGACAGAGGATCCAAAACGGGCCCCTCACTGACAGCAGAGATCCCAACATGGGACTCGAACCCACGCACTGTGAGATCATGTCCTGAAGTCAGACTCTTAACTGAGCCACCCAGGTGCCCCGAGAGTCGCCTCTTTTGTGAAGCCTCCCCAGTCACTGAGCTAGAAAATATAATCTCTGAAATCAGGCATAGTTACAATCATTTATGACATAATGTTACCCTGCTTTGGGCTCTGTGTCTCCATCTCTCTTTCTCTTTCTCTGCTCCTCCTTACCTCATGCTCTGTCTCTTTCTCAAAAATAAACAATAAAAAAATTTTCTTAATGTTATTTCCATTGAAAATGGACACCCCCCTCCTTGAGTTTACATGTATTCATGTAAATGTTATAGACTGCATGATCTATAGATTATAGATTTATATACTGTATACAATATTGTATAGACTATATGATCTATACTGTAGATCCTATGACGAATATAAACCCTGATAAATTGGGAACTTCTCTGAGGATAAAGGCTGGGTCTTACTTGTACCTATAATCTCTCCCAGTACCCAAACATCACCTTGTCATGGCAGCTGATCAGGAAATATTTGTTGGGTGAGCAAACATTTTCAACAAGGGTGAAATGGGTATATATCTACTATGGCGGAGGTAATGCTGCTCCTGGAAGTGATTTAAATACACACCCAATCATGAGTCTAATGAAGGGAGGCCAGTACAGCTTTGCCTTTCCAAGATTTTGTTCCTTTACAAATCCGTTCTCCCTTCAGAGTCTGAATAGACTGTGACACGTGGAGTCAATGGAATCCAATTTAGTGATCAGAAGTGATAAGGGAGCTATTAAGCATCTGCTTTCCACAGCATTCCAGGCCAGGCAATCAGTAATAGCCATTCCTTTCCCCCAATACCTTGACTTTTCGAAGAGTGTGTCCAGCTTTCTTTGTGGCCTTGACTTGCTCAGGCCAGCAATGAGTCCACATGTTCTCTGGAGATATGGCCAAAAGCATAGAAATATTCCAGAGTGGGCTGAGGGACTCCCCAGATGGAACTGGAGGGTTGGAATAATCCCACATGGAAATCTAACTCTGGGTGAGCCTGGACCTCAAGACAGGCACTGTACCATAGTTAAATGGGTTTCATGAAGTCCAGAAAAGACATGAGTAACTGTGGTTGGCCTACAAGTAAGGAGAAACTTTACAATGCGGGTGGGTGGGTGGGGGATAGAGGGGTGCAGAGAGCAGCGACCTCACGCGAAGCAATGCTGCCACCCTGTAAATACCAGAGTCAGAATCTGTGTTGGAGTCGATGGCTCCCCCTTCTCCTTAGTGATAAACAAGGAAGACTTTTTACTTCCTGTAATTTCAATATGATGATGGTTGCCAGGACAACTAGGAAATGAGGCAAGGAACAGAGAGACCTCCAAAAAGAAAGAGAGAGAGAGAGGGAGAGAGAAAGAGAAACCAGGTCACCAAAGTGATCCATTACATTAATTCTAACAGGAACTGTGTCCCTGCCAAGGGAAATGTAAAAACGAATCTGAATGAGGCGCCACGGTCCTGAAATACAGTGGCTGCAGGTATGCTGTGTCCATGCTTAGGCCTTGGGAGAAACTCCTACATCAAAAGGTGTAAATGCTGGGTCGCTGGGGGGCTCAGTCTGTTGGGCAGCCGACTTCGGCTCAGGTCATGATCTTGCAGTTTGTGAGTTCGAGCCCCACAGTGGGCTCTGTGCTGACAGCTCAGAGCTTGGACTCCGCTTCAGATTCTGTGTCTCCCTCACTCTTTGTCCCTCCCCTGCTCATGCTCTCTATGTTTTATTTACTTCTGACAGGGAGACAACATGACGGGGGGCGGGGGGGGGGCAGAGAGAGAGAGGGAGACACAGAATCTGAAGCAGGCTCCAGGCTCTGAGCTGTCAGCACAGAGCCTCATGCAGGGGCTCAAAGCCATGAACCGTGAGATCATGACCTGGGCCGAAGCCAGACTCTCAACTGACTGAGCCACCCAGGTGCAGGGACTCTCTCTCTTAAAAATAAACAAACATTTAAAAAAAAATTTTTTTTTAAAGGTGTAAATGCTTCCCTTGGCCGTGGATAACAAAATCACTTTGTCTTAAGTCTTATCATGCAGTGGGGAGGAAAACCTCATTAAAAAAAAATCTGTAGTCAGTTGCAAATTTAATCACCTTGCCAAGTATTTCTCTTTGTAGTTGAACTGCCAACAGAGAATAAAACAAACGTGGTGCAGGCAAAATTGTGATTACTGTCCCTCAGCAAAAATGACAGGACCATTCAAATATACAACAGAAATCTAGAAAAAAATTTAAGATGAAGCAAGAGGCCAGTGGCTCATTTATTTGGAGCCTTAACAGCAAGTGGCTCTGTACCTAATCAAGGAGTGTCTCACTGACGGGTCGCAGTATCTCACAGAGGGCAGGGAGAGTCGGTACTTAATGAATGTTTGCTAAATGGAACCGCCAAGCTGAGAGAAGCTTCTGGAGGACTGATCTGACGGGTGCTTTACGCTCCCACTCAAGCATTAAGGAATGAGCAGCAGGCACACTGACTTCACCCAGACCCGATCTCCCGGTTAGAGCAGACCCAACCTGCAGAGAAGAACTTGCTCCAAAACCCACAAGGCACTCCTGGTGACGCCAAGGGCAGAACGGAGTTTTCTCAGCCTTCAGTCCAAGTCTCTTTGCTTCCTTGGTCACCTACGTGGAACTGCGTCTGCTGTTACAGCCTCGTAACCCGGAAATGCTTGTACAAACCCTCTGGGTTTCTACAGAAGGCATTCTGCCGACCAATTTTGGCTTACTTCCTCCCACGTGGTTTGAAATTGAGGGCAATTTCAAAATTAGCATTCTTAGGGATGGGAATTTAGTTGCTTTCACTGAGGACTTTTTTTCTAAAACAGGTAGTAAAGAATTTAAAGCCAGTTATGAAGTCACATTGCTCAGACACATATTTGAGACACGTTCTTCAGCGTGATCGGTGGGGAGGTGGGATGCATCATATATATGTATATAAAATATATATTATATATATGAAAAATATAGGAGGAAGGTTTTCAGGGTAAGACAAGAGAGAGCTGCAGAAGGCACATCTTTGTATTCACTTTTACCAGAGTCTAACGTGTGGCCCTGCTTTAAGATGACAAGCAGTCTCCTTGTGAAACAATCATGCGTGTGTCGCCCACATATGGCTCTGTGGATACCAATGCTTTCAGAAAGAGAAGGGCTATGATGAAAAGTTTGCCTTTAATTAAAGAGCAAGTACGTTTTCACAATGAAAAAGATGTCTGAAATCAGATAGACTCTATGATAAATATAAAACTGTTGAGGACAATTCTTGGGAATGTGGTGGGAGGTTTGCGGGGGTACAGGAGAGGAAGCATAGTCTGAGAATTTAAACAATACTCACGGTGTAGGTAAAACTACCTTTTCCCCTAGAGTAGCCGACAAATACCAATTTGCTGTGTATCTGGTGATCACATTTATTATTCTACAGCATGCTTCCTAAGACTATTACTGTAGAATATAAATCAGAGGAAAGGCAATGGATGTTGTCCCTTGAAAGACCAATGCGTATGAACTAATTAAAAAGTTCATGAGCCAGTGGAATATTTAACAATGTTGGGCTACTCTCTGGACTTAGCGAATGCAACAACAATTTCCTAATCTGAAACAGTAAGAGCCAAATTTCCCAGAACTCTGCTGTCATAATGGTCTCCTTATCAAATCACTTTCCTTTCTTTGTGTGTCAGGACTGATTTCACAAGGCCAAAGTCAAGGAAAACAATTTCTCTTGAAAGCAAAATCTGAATCTTTGCCCCATAAGCCTTGCTGAGCAGAGTGCTGGGAAGTAACACTGGAGGAGGTGGGGGCCATGTGAAATATTAGGAGAAAACAGTCAGGAGCATTCAGAGTCCCTCTGAGCCAGTTTTGGTGTGGACGGGGCCCGAGAGTCTTATTGCTGGAAAATCCCTACCTGTTGTGAGGTGTCAGCACAGGCATGCATGCTTCCTTGTTAGGTCCCTTTGCTTCCTGGTCCCTCAGCACGTGTACTTACTGCTATGGAAACACTTTCCTATCCCGTTGCACTCTCACTGCCTGCTTCCCTCAGGGTCTCCTCCACTGGGCTGGGAGCTTCTTAAGGACAAGGAGAAGGATCTAGACCAGAGCATCCTAAGTATCTAGACAGATCCTGGGACACTCTATAAATATCTCTTGACAAAATAAATTGCAATTGTATATATATTAACTCATTTAACATTTGTAACACATTCCCAAATCCTAACACTATTTTTTAATGACGCCAGTGGTGGGGGGGGCATTTACAGAGCTGCAGAATTCCCTTGTTCTGCCGTGATATATTCCCAAGTCCCAGGCCTGGATATATTAACAGGACCTTGATGGCAGATACAACATGGTCTGGGCGGCAGGTATGTCACGACCAGGGAAGAGATGCTTTTTGCTATACGGGTGGCAGGCACAGGATGTGGGGATCGACTAGGAGTCCTTAATAGGAAAGACAATTTCCAGACCTGCCAAGCTTGCCAAAAATCAGAAAACTTAAGTCAAGGGTATATTGCAACCTGGATGTAACCAAGTGGTATGGTCGTAGGGTTCTGAGAAGCCACAAGTGCAGATGGTACCCATACGAGGAGCCTGGTGTGCCCCTGGGGCAGCGACTATTCACTGTCCATCTGAATGGGTTTCTCTCTTTTCCAATAACAGTACAGTTGTAGCCACAGGAACGACCTCCCTGCCGGATGCCACGTCCAAGGACATCCTGAAGTTGTATACAACCACGTGACTGAGTTCTTCCAAATAAAACCGGAACAAAATGATGTGTCCTGCTCCGTGTCTGGGCCTTAAAACAGCAGGTGTGGCTCCCCCACACCGCTCTTGGCTTTCTGCTCACCGAAACTGGATGTGGCAGTGACCCAGCTCAACTAAGAACCATGCCCTCAGGAAGGCAGGTGCGAGGACTTGAAGGAGCCTGGGCTCCCAAATGGTCAGGAGGGGCAGGTCTGCTCTGCAGCCCTGGAATGCTCCTTTAAAAGAGGAATGAACGTGTCTATGCTTTGAGTCGCTGCATTTCAGGGCTCTTTGTCAATAGCAGCTGAGCCAACTCAATTCTCTAAGGAGGAATGGGAATTAGGAGGAGATGAATGGTGGTGGCCTCATTTCCCCTGCACATTTCTGAGCTTCAACTTCCCTTATCTGTAAAACGAGAAGGGTGACTAAAACCCTTTCTGGCCCTGAAGTTCTATGATTCATCGGCATTCTCGTTCCCGTGAGACCTATCCGGTCCCATCCTAACAGAAGCGCACTATTCCCACAAGTTTGCTTTCACTCTGCCTTGTCAAAGCCTCCTCCACGGCTTTCGTTTACCCCGACAACCGCTTGTTATCTCCACTTGGAGCTTGTGCCGTTTGCCGAGGATCAAAACCTTAAATTGAAGGCTTGAGCTCAGGCGTGACAGTTCGGGTGCCAATCGGGGTTGATGGCATTCTGAAAAATCCATGACATTATTCCTGCAACATGGAACCTTCAAGTTAAGCTCTGCTTGCATCAAAACATAAACATGCCAGAAACTGGTTGTAACTGTCTTCCAGCTGACAGCAATGTGTCCCCCCACAAATACTACGAAACAACACCTCGTTTATCTTTTTAAAACCAGCAAAGGAATATCCTTAAGGTCCTCTGAACACACAATCATTTCTCCCACTTCTGGCTGCCTCAGTGTTCACCTTTCACCAGGCCTGCAAATAATTATCAACTTTCTGCCAGCTTAAACAAAATCTCTTCCTCACTTTCCCACAATTTCTCCGACATCCCCAGCCATTTTTTTTCTCCCTTTCTGCCTCCTCTCCAGCTCCTAAATACTTTCTGTTAGAGAAAGAACTGCTACACTGACTTTCATATCTGTATCCCTTAGAGCCTGGTGTCCACTCCAATGGCTCAGGTCCCCAGTTCTTCCTGGCAGAGAAATGAGTCACTGCAATATTTTTTTACCACTCCTACCAAGCCATGAGCTCTCACCAGTGAGCTCTCACTGGGTCTTGAATATCAACTTGTATCAGGACCTTCGGAACCATAACTGCACTTCCGGCTTCCACAAGTGGAGTGATTCCTTTAGCAACATAAACGTGCTCTGATTTCATTCTCTGCAACACAAACTGGCCACCGGCAGGTCAATCGTGTTTTCAACTTCGAGAGTCCATGACTGAGCTCCGGGAACACTTGAAAACCCTTATTTGGCGTCTACCCATCAACACGTAGCTCCCCGACATGGAAATACCATGTGCATCGGAACTGCTTTGACATTTCCTAAGCCTGCTAAACCCGACTCTGTCACTAAAAGCAAAATTCTAAAAGATACAAATAGCAATCCTCCCAACTATAATATTTCTTGACTAAATATTATGTCTGTCTATCTCTGTCTAAACATTACAAAAATTTAAGCCAAGTCAAAGAAAAGTTTATCTGGAAACCTCAAGTATAAAGGAGTATTTCCCTCCAGCAGGTGCGGCGGGGGTGGGGGTGGGGGTGGGGCATATTTAAGTATCTGTGTGCACTGCGATGCTGGGACATTTGCCCTACATTTGTTTTCAGAATTTACTTTTTACCCATCTTCAACTTCTTCTTGCCGCAAATGATCCTTTCCTCGAATACAGGTGGCATGTATTTTGATGTCCTTTTCCTTAAGGTTATTTGGCATAGGCATTAACATATAAGAGTTAAAGCGACAACCAAATTAAAAGCCCCGAACAGCATTTTAAGTGCTCTGGAACAGAACGTGGAGGGATATATTCAAGAAACATAGTAAGAAAGCATAGATGTACATTTAGACGGCACAAATGTTCCATATGACATATCTGTGTCTTAATGGCTCCTATATATCAAAGTGCTAATTCCTAAACTAAATTGCTAATTTATAAAGTGAAAATTACATATACATAATAACAAAATTTTAACACCAAAAAATGTGCAAAGAAAAATAGAACTTCTTCCACCTGAGATCCAGGTTACTGCCCCATTTCTCTCCTGCATCATTTCAGAAAAATTTTATGTATATATGTATGATATGAATGTATGTATAAATAAGGTTTAGATAAGTGGAAATACACTTTATGCATTGTCTGTATGTTTTACTTATTTTTCACTTAAATAATATGCTTTTGAAACTATGCTATGTCAGCACAGGTAAATCTAGTTCTTACGGTTTTTAAAGGGCTTGGATAATCTTCTGGGCACCTGGGTGGCTCAGTCAGTTAAGCGTCTGACTTGGGCTCGAATCATGATCTCAAGGTTCGTGGGTTCAAGCCTCGTGTCAGGCTCTGTGCTGACAGCTCAGAGCCTGGAGCCTGCTTTGGATTCTGTGTCTCCCTCTCTCTCCGTTCCCTCCCCCAATGCTTGTGCTCTGTCTCAAATATGAATAAAAATGGTAAAAAAAAAATTAAATAAAATATAAAGGGCTTGGATACTTTTCTGAATCAGTCATCTTTGACACGCATTTAGTTTTGCCCCAGTCTTTTCTCTTCTCTGCACTTCAGTTTTTGTGCAAATGTGCACAATTAAACTGTTGCAGCAAAGGACATGTACATTTAAAATTTGGAAAGATACCTAAAATTGTTTTCAGAGGACTGACTGATGTATGATTAATTAAAAAAGCAACTCATCTTGTTTGTAAAGCTAAAAACAGTCCATTAAAATAAATATACAGATAAAAATAAATGGACTCAACAGTGTCCTTAGAATATGAAACAATTTGGATATGCCTAAAACCTTTAAGACATAATTTGTTGGCAGAATTCTGTGGAATTCACAGAAATTTGAAAATACACATTTCAGATTATTTTGTAGATCAATGTTACCAACATAAACTTAGCATTCAAGACAATGTCAGGCAAATTTTATCAATATTTTTTTTAAGTTTATTTTGAGAGCGGGTGAGCGCGAGCAGGGGAGGGGCAGCGAGAGACAGAAAACCCTAAGCAGGCTCCATATTGTCAGTGCAGAGCCCAATGTGGGACTCAAACTCTCAAACTGTGAGATCCTGACCTGAGTCCAAATCAAGAGTTGGATGCTTAACCCACGGAGCCACCAAGGTGCCCCCCAGTTCTATCAACATTGATCTGAACCGAATGCTATTATGAACAGAGCAAAAAACATAATTTTATAGCTCTCTAATATCTTTAAAAATTTTAGTGAGTCTTTATTTTTTGGCTTTTCAATTCATCATTGGAAAATATTTGGATGCAGAGTGAACTCGACAATCCAAAAAATATATTTTTTAATATTTCTGTTCAATCCTAACAAAAGTGAAGTCTTGTAGGCATTTTCCAAAAAACAAAAATGGTATCGTCCCTAGCGAAGAGGTTCTGAGATAGGATGTTTTTCTACCTGTATGTCAAATATTTAAAAGCCTGTGTTCAGTTCCCTAATCAACAGCTGCAGGATGTGGCTGTAATTCCTGCTCCCTCTACTCTAGACTGTGAGGCGGGTCTGAAGGAGAGTGCAGAGGATGGACCAACGGACAGTCCCTGCTTCAACCTGTAACCCAGGAAACCACGCCCGTAACCCCAGGATAACTCATGGCAAGGCCGGACAATGACACATATTCTGTCAACACCTGGAACGATGAAACAAGGGAACAGGCTGGTGACAGAGGCACAGGAGCTGGTTGGAAAATTAAAAAAAATTTTCTTAATGTTTTGTTTATTTTTTGATAGAGAGAGAGACAGAGTATGAGAGGGAGAGGGGCAGAGAGAGAAGGAGACACAGAAATGGAAGCAGGTTCCAGGCTCTGAGCTGTCAGCACAGAGCCCAACGCGGGGCTCGAACCGACAGACGTGAGATCTGACCTGAGCGGAAGTTGGAGGCTTAACCGACTGAGCCAACCAGGCGCCCCTGGTTGGAAAATTTTAAAAACGTAAAACAAAAAATGTAAAACAAAGCTCAAGACTGCAATGTGTGTACAAAATACGGCCATCTGTGACACAGGTGCAGGCTTTTTGCCTCACTTTACTTTCTGGAACTACTATGTGCTGTGATAATAATATTCTAGGGGTAAAGCCATTGAAATTGGTTGGCCTTAGCCCACTCCTGTTTTCCATGAGACGATGATCTTGCCTTTTATGATTTTGCTACTTGTATTTCTCAGGAAGGTAATTCTGACTTTGATGAGAGATTACGGTATTGTGATAGATCAAATGTGAAGATATCATTTATATTCATTACACGGGTAAATAAAAACTGTTACTCGGAACATTATTGAGCTGTACAAACATAACGTGGAAAACGTCCTGTCTGGTGGGGTGATTCTGTAAACAGAGAGACGGAGGGTGAAAAGCAAAGCATGCTGGTAATGCAGCAGCAATTGACTTAGGGAAGAGGCAGGTGAGAAACTGTGTGTGAAAATCTGTAAATGATTAGCAGCCTTGAGCGCTGCAAGCTGCTCTGGGAAGCCTACATAAATGTTCCACATAAATGCTATTTTTGTACTGTCTTTAATGCATTGCCTTATTTCCTTAGTAGTGCCAGGTAAATTGCAGGCTTCTGTATCATTGGTAACATCTAGAACCAATAGGAGTCAAAGTTACAAAAAGTTTAAAAATGGTTAGCTGGTGCCCAGATTTCATCCAACGTCACAAGAAATGTTTACCAGGAACTTCCACAGTCGTATGGTCAAAAAAGAAATACACAATTAGGCTGCCAAACAAGAAGGTACATTTGACGAGCAAAGGGGAAAAAGTGAGGGCGGGGAGAGAGACAAACCAAGAAAGAGACTCTTAACTGTACAGAACAAAATGACGGTCACTAGAGGGGCCCGAGTTGGGGGATGGGTGAAACAGTGATGGGAATTAAGGAGTGCACCTGTGAGCACTGGATGTTGTAGGGAACTGTTAAATCACCATATTCTACACCTGAGACTATTATTCCACTGTAGGTGTGGAATTTAAATAAAAACTTAAGATGTTTAAGTTACAGAACTATCAGGCTTCTAGTCTCAGAGTTCCTGTCTCAGATTACATTTTTACATAATTCAGAGTTTGAAGTTCATCTGCATACATTTACCACAACCTCTTAAGTACATGGTAAGGGAACCAAGACTTGGATATGAAATGGTTTCTACAAGATTAATAGGTAAATTAGTGGAATTCTGCTTTCCTTATCTGTAGCCCACGGACCATTCACAGAAGCAATCTTGCTCACATCCGCAGTTTACTTATGGAAGAAGTGGCTCCAGCTGGGGCTGGGGCATGCCAGGACATTCTGGGAAGACTCTTTAATGGTAGGTAGTGGCAGCATGGGGACTCAGAGTAAGTGTCAGACAGGGAGTAGAAGTCCTCAGGGAAGCCTGGCTCCATCAGTAAGTAGCAGTATGACCTTGAGCAAGTCACTTAAACTCATTGGATCCCGATTTTCTCATTTTAAAGGGAGAAGGTTGAAATCGATCAACTCTACCCTCCACTGTTATCATTTTATAAATGTGATATGTTTGTTCCAGTTACCATGAATGCCATTATTTTTGTGAAGCAACAAGTCTTTTGTCAGGACAACTTTGGAATTTACCTTCAGCTTTATTTCAAAGTAAGAGTACCACCTAGTGGACATTTTGCTGACTTTACTTGCTGTGAGTAATATAAACGTCAGTTTATAGAAGTGTTAGAACTGTTTATCTATTTAAACAAACAAACAAAGGATGTTCAAAGGTCATACATAATAACTATCATCAACTTTTTGAGAATCTTTTTACTACTAACATGATGAGTGCTGTTATTTGGTATTACTAGAAAAGCAATGACTTCAAGCAATTAAAATCATCTATGGATTGGGAGAAAATATTTGCAAAGTATTTATCTTTATCAGAGCTTAATACCCAGACCTCATAAATAATTCTTACAACTTAACAACAACAAAGAACTTGATTCAAAAAGGGGCAAAGGAATTGAAGACATTTTTCCATAAAAGATATACAAATGGGCAATAAACACAAGAAAACATGTTCCACATCACTAATCAACAGGGAAATCAAAACCACAATGAGATATCACTTCATACCCATTAAGATGGCTATTATAAAACACACGTGAAAAACCAGAAAATACTAAATGTTGGGCAAGAATGTGGAGAAATTCAAACCCTTGCTTGCTGGTGAGGTTGTAAAATGGTACAGCCACTATGGAAAACAGTAGGCATTTCTTCCAAAAAATTAAAAATAGAATTACCAAATAATCCAGCAAGCCCA
Organism: Suricata suricatta; assembly: GCF_006229205.1. Classification (NCBI taxonomy): domain Eukaryota; kingdom Metazoa; phylum Chordata; class Mammalia; order Carnivora; family Herpestidae; genus Suricata; species Suricata suricatta. The sequence continues at coordinate 72,327,489 of NC_043712.1, read as the reverse complement.
TTTCTGAGTGGAAGAAAGAATCAAAAGCAGGAGCCCAAAAGAACTAAAAGCAGGGATTTGAACCATTTTCACCAGCAGCGTTATTTAAAGAGCCAGAAGGAAGAAGCAACGCAAGAGTCCATTGAAGGACGAAAAGGAAACAAAGTATGGAATCTACATACAAGAAATATCATTCAGCCTTAAAGAGAAAGGAGATTATGACACATATTATAACAAGATAAACACTGAAGACATGCTAAGTAAGATAAACCAGTCAGAAAAGGACACGTGCTCTATGATTCCACTTACACGAGGTACCTAGAGCCGTCGGGTTCATAGAGACGGAAAGCTGAAAGGGGGTTGTCTGGGGAGGGGAAGGGCAGAGTGGGGAGCTACTGCTTAATGGGTTCAGAGTTTCAGCCTGCAAAGATGAGAACATTGTGGAGATGGATGGTGGTGATGGCTGCACAAGAACATGGATGTTCTTACCACTTCTCATCTGTGTGCTTAGAAACAGTGAGTTTCATATATATTTCACTAAAGTAAAAGAGAATTGATACCAGTGTGAAGTGGAAAATGAAGTCTCTTTTTGGACAAGAAAAACTCATTTCCTTAAAACTTAAAAAAAAAAAAAACCCACCAAACTTCTTGGTTCTGATTAAGAGCTCACATACAATAAATAATGCATCAACTCCAATGACATCCTGGGAAGAGTGAACTGTTCTTGGTAACTGCTGAAAGGCTTTCAAAAGGAGAATGTGTACTTTTAAGTATCCAGGAGAAAGAAAATAAACACCATTGTCCCTGGTGATTTTTGCCTAATAAATAATGCACATTTGATGAGACTTTTGGGTATTTCTGATTTTCTTTGAGCTTGATCCAGAAGGGAGAGGTGCTAAAAAGGAAAATGTTCACTCCATTCCAGACTGGGCTCAGCGCCTGGGGAGATCAGACGGCGGTATTCAGATGCCTGGAGCGCCAGCCATGCAATTCTGCTGCCACACTCTGTAGCCCACAAGCGGGTGTAAACTAGTGACAGCTGGAGCTGCCTTCGCTGGAGGGGACCGCCACTCTGTTAAGAATGACTGGGTCTGAGCAAACGGCCTTTGCTCTTGTTTTCAACGAGGTAGTTGGGTGGGGCCTCTCGGGGAGGGGGACTGGGGGGGGGTTACAAAAGATATGTCTGTCCCTAGCAAAACTGAATTAGGTTCATTTCAGGTTTCAGTTAGCCCTCTCCGGAGCCTTTCCCTTCAGAATTACTCTCTGTGCTCCCATATTTAATCTATCTTTACAAAATCGACCTTTGGAAAAGAGACAGTAGGCAAAAGAAACTACCCTAATAAAGAAGTGTCAGGGGAAGCCTAATGTGCATTGGCATTTTAACAGGGTCTGACACAAGACAACCATATGAACCTCTAACTTTGGAATTCCTGGTGGTCAATGAGCTGGCGAGGGCAAAAATGGGGGAAGGTATGGTGGTCCTCTGTGTTCTTCTAAAGCAACGTTTTTCAACCTTGGCACTGTGGCCATTTTGGGCAGGCTGACTCTTTACTGGGGTTGGGGAGGGTAGGGTGTCCCGTGCCTTGTAGGATGATAGCAAAGTCCCTAACCTCCTCATGAGATGCTAGTAACACCCCTACAGTTGGGAGACCCCCAAATGGCTCCAAACATTGGCAAATGTTTCCTGAGGGGGGGCGGAAATCTTCCCACCAGCCTCGTTAGGAGCCACTGCTCTAAACACAACCATGTAGGTGGTCAGCTGCTCTGCCAACACACATCACTAGCTCTTCTTGCCAAGAGCTTATAATCTCACTGAGGAATTCAGATCTACACCGAAACTATCAGCAAATGGTACAAGTACTCGAAAGTGCAAACAATGCCAGTAACTCTTGTCCGATTTCCATAAGAGGCTTCCAGAGCAATTTGATAAAATGGAATAAGAATATTAATACCTAAATGGAGGTCTTTTTCTTTAAGATGACCACGGGAAAGGGAACACTACGACATCTCAGATTGGTGTGTTTTCACAGGATTTCATATGTGAACCTTTTACCATCTCTCTGTCTCTCTCCTTGGCCCATCCTGACATCTGATCAAGACTGCTACATCTTGAAGTCATGGGTCCCTCTCCCCACTTGGTCCTTCTGCAAAGGAATAAGCCCTGAAATCTCTTCCAAGTGTAGGGAATTTATTGAGTTTTAAAGTTTCCGGGTTGTAGCTTTTCTCCTCTAAGCCCCAGGTAAGGAACACATTTCCAAGATGGGACTATTTTCAGACTCCTGGATAAAGAATCATCATCATCATCATCATTATAACACTCACTTTTATAGCATTTACTGTGTGCCAGGGACTGTCCTAAATACTTTACATATGGGAAGGCACTGAATCCTTACAATCACTCTACCACTGCTGAAGAATGCACTGTTCTTATCCCTACTTTACAGCTAAGCAGACTGAGACCTTGAGAGCCCCATGGTCAAACCATGAGAAAGGAGGAGATCTGGGATCTCCATCCTCTTTAGAATTCTAAGCTCTTTTGGCTAAAATTCCCAATAGAAACTTAACTCTGAATAATCCTGGATACTCAAATCTCTCTAGTCTCAACTGTAGAGGATAATGAACTAGATGGTTCATAAAGATCCTTCCAGTGCCTACCTCGCGAGAGGTGCTCAAAAAATCTTTAGTCCTGGAAATTTCTGTTGTGACATATTCAACTCAGGAACAAGGATGTCCCCGCCTTAGCTTGATCTCCAAAGCAAGGTGCTGCAGACCGAACACCGAGCTTTCCCCTCCTCATACAAGATGCGTTTCCTCTTGAGCCTCACCCTCCGACAACAGACTGGTTAACGCTAATGGCCAGCAGAAGAGCAATACAAACTTTTTCTTTGAGGCTTTCCTTTATTTTGAGAAGTCTCTTTTGAAGGAATTCCTCTGGACTTGAGGTTAACGAGTCCGTTCTACGGGTTCTCTGTTCGGCGCAGCTACACCACTCATTCAACCCGTGGATTCTGAGACCTACAGGGACTTCAGTTGGCAGCAGTCTCTGACTGGCTACTGAAGGCGCGGCAGGTCACTCCGAAGCCCCTGGTATTGGCAGCACTGAGAGTCCCTCTCTTATAAACTTAGTGATGGTCCGGTAACACGCTGTGTGGAGAGTCTGGTTCAACAGTGAAATTCTGAGGAAGCCGCTGTGATGACAGCAAGGTGGGACGAGAACGCTAACTCAGAGACTCCCTTACCCCTGACAGTGACGTGCAGGCATCGAGGAAGCGAGGGCCTGTGATGCCCTGGAACACAGAGTGAAGTGGAGCCTGGGCTCCTTGAACTTCGCAGGAGTAGCACCCTGTATGAAACAGTGAGACACCTGTGGTTCAGCACCAATCCGATAAACTACATAAACTACGTAGGAAAGGGGCACTGCGGCTGGAGAGGAGACAAGGAATTAGAAGCCTCCCTCGATGTTCACACAGCTTTGTCAGGAGGTCTGATAAGAATGCATGGGTTTCTTATCTACTGGGACTGTGATGCTCATTCAAAAGAACAACACAGATTGTAGGCATTCCAACAAGAACTACCCTTCCTTCTCAGCATTAAAGATAAAGAAACAAAAACTTAACAGAGACCCTGTACTTGCGTAATTAAATAGCAACAAGCACTATTTCTCCTCATGGTGGTGCCTACCGCTTCCTGGGACTAATTAGCAAAGCGACTGGCACCGTTGGAGAAATTTCAGGTCAGTTTTGGAATGTAGCGGGTGGCTTGGGACATGAAGTATTCTAGGTCAATTTCAGTGTTTTAGGTGATATAGATTATTCTGCAAGAGCAGGCTTACTATTTATCTGTACTTTTTTGAAAGGCACTCTGTGGACGAGAAGAGAAAGAAGACGATGTCTATAGATGAACACTCACACACTGTCTGATAACGCACAGAATGATTTTTATCCAGTTAGATGTTGGCTCATTGGTGCGCTTGGTGATTGGAGGGTCTGTGGGAAGGAAGGTAAATAATTCACTTCTCATCCCAAGACTCAAAAAACACCCACAATCTCCACCGAAACAAGAAACCAGGGCCTGCCAGACTCAATACACACACACACACACACACACACACACGCACGCACGCATGCATGCACACACACGCACGCATGCACGCTTGCATGCATGCACACACAAACCCAAAAAAGCAAGGAGCTTAGTATCAGTGTCAACAATAGGCCTTTGTCGAAAGGCCTTGTTGTTTCATTACTGTCTTTCCCGGTGAATCAGCCAGATGGCTCAGACCGCCCAAAAACCCAGCTCAGCTCCAACATCTTAGGCCACTTTTTCTCTTGGTCTGATAAGTCCCACAGCAAGACCTCTCTACCCAATGGGAAAGGAACAGAACAGCATCGAGCCACTGATGGTTTTAGTGAATGTGAATTAAGGCACAATGAAACAGAAGATTGTATAGGTTTTGTATCTGTGCCAAAGGAACTCTTCCTGAGCACTGGGCAACTTGGAAATGGAATCACAAAAGCATAAATCACAAAGATAAAACTGTTTTCCAGGGTATGAGAAGTAAAACATTACTTCACCCAGTTCATCCATAGTGTTTAATTAGTTGGGTATTTGCGGAGGGGGGGGAGCACAGGGGGACGCACATGGGTCTAGCCATTAACTCAGTTCAGAAGACAGCTCTGAGACGGGAAGGAAGTGCTGGCGAAAGAACACTGTATGTTAGAAATTCAGTTTAATGAATACATAACCTAAGTGGAAGTGCTTTTAAATTCGATGCTGTCTCTTCCCTTTTAGTAAGCTGACAGCCTATTTAGGGGATGCGGGGGCAGGGCAGGGATGGGTGAAACGGGGCATACATTAAACATAAGTTTGTGCTGCCACGGCTCCAATGATTAGTTTTTGACCGTCCTCATTGGGCATGTCAGCCTGGCACTGTTGGGGAAGTGAGGCAGGAAATCAGCTGCTAATTACAGTATGTATTAACATGATGCAAATTAATCAGGAAGAGCACGTTCCTTGTCATTTTTTTTTTTAAACAGAATTAAAGAGGCACCAGGTGAAATGAAGTTTAACAGCGAATTGAAGATATAAAGTCAGATCTCCTGGAAGTATCGTGTGTCCCACAAGCACAGGTGAGATCGAAGGGTGTCCACAGGTCTCTGCAGGAGGCAAAAATGGTTCTAACCACTCATCTCTCAGTTTAGTGGAAAGGACGGGCTACAGAATTTGCAGGACCTGGTACAAAATGAAAATGCAAGGCCACTGCTCAAAACTTAAGATGGGCATTACTCCAAGCGGGGTGCCCCATGTGACCGCACAGGGCTGCACTCCTGTGAAGCCCAACCAGATAATGAAAGAGACTCAAACCACACAAACTGAGTGGAGTCTATGGCTGCAGCCATTTCTGAGAATTACTTCTATCTTAATTGAGTCACAGAAGGTTGGGGTAGATAACTGTCCCCAGATTCCCCAAACAAAAACAGAAAACCCAACCCTGATGACTTGGAGGCTGGGGAGTAACGATTTTCCATCTGCAGTGGTGTGCCATTCCACACTCACTGTCCCTTCCCAGTGTCTAGGCTAGAATGGAGAATAAGAGCGCAGGACCCAGTGGACTCCCTGCTCATTAATAACAGTCATTTACCATAAAAGCACTGTACAGTGCAGCCTTGGCACTTTGTTTTCAATGTTCATTTACTGTTGAGAGAGAGTGTGAATGGGGGAGGGGCAGAGGGTAAGAATCCTGAGCAGGCTCCCCACTATCAGCATGAAGCCTAATGGGCGGCTTGAACCCACGAACCATGAGCTCATGACCCGAGCCCAAGTCAAGATGCCCAAGCGGCTCAGTCACCCAGGTGCCCCGACTTGGAGCCTTTTAAAATTGCAATGCACAAGAATAAATATATTTTATATTGCACTTAGTCCAAATACATATGTGCGGTGCACACGTGCACACAATGGAAACAAGTTTTGTGGAACGGTAATTCTCCTGACTGTGATATTCTTTGATATTTTCAATTTCATTTAAATCTATTTTATTTAATTTTTTGGAGATGCAGCTCATGGTCCACTACCATATGGAATTCACAACGCAACGATGGTTCTAAACTTTATGATATGTTGAAACCCACAATTTGAAAACACCCTTATAGCAGCGAATGGTTTTCTCTGCCAGGTGTGTTCTGCTTCATGCCCTCCAGTCTCCGGAAACACAGTCTTCCCCTGAACATTGGGTCAATGTTAACTTACACTGAGATTGCTAACATGTTATCTATCCCTCTCTCCTGAAACCTTTAATTTGCACGAGAAGTGGAAACTCCTTTTTTTCTTGGGTTGCTAGGATGGGAAGGAGGGGTCCAGCACTGTTTGACCAGAGAAGAGATGCCCAGCGACATCCCTGGTTCACGGAGCCTCTAAGGCACCTTCCTGGGTACATGAGCCACTGTGTGCTTGAGTTACTTTGCAAGCATTTCCATCTTTTTCAAGCACAAAGTCATGACTAATATAAACACTATGATAAACAAAACATGTAAGCAGCTCACAAATGTGTTACGAATGGGAGTAGCTGTATTTTATTTTATTTTTTTTTCAATGTTTTATTTATTTTTGAGAGAGAGACAGAGCATGAATGGGGAAGGGGCAGAGAGAGAGAGAGAGAGAGAGAGAGAGAGAGGGAATCCAAAGCAGGCTCTCCACGTCGAACTCACCAACCATGAGATCATGACCTGAGCGGAGTCAGACACTTAACCGGATGAGCCACCCACGTGCCCCAGGAGTAGCTGTATTTTAAAAGCCATATGGATTTCAGTTCCTTTTTTTTTTTTTTTTTGCATTTTAAACCTTTTCCTTCTAATATAATGAAAGGAATTTTCCTCCCAAATTTTTATTTAAATTCTAGCTAATGAACATACAGTGTAATATTGGTGTCAGGACTAGAATTTAGTGATTCATCACTTACATATAACGCCCGGTGCTCAGCATAACAAGTACCCTCTTTAATTCCCATCGCCCATCTAGCCCATCCCCCCACCCACCTCCCTCCAGCAACCCTCAGTTTTTTCTCTGTATTTAAGAGTCTCTTATGGTTTGCTAAAAGAAATTTTCTTAAACAAGAGGCTGCCTTATTTTTAGCATTTGCACAAATAATAGTTTCCTCCCTATTTTATCTTATTGAACAAATACTAGTTTAATCTATTACTCTGGCTATAAGGCCATAAATGTCACATCAAAGGTTCTTTTGATGAAGACTGAATTAGCCACAGATGATACTGTTTAGAAATGAAATCTACCAAATCATTTCCTTCACCATTAAAATAAATGATAACACGAAATATCACTGGTTGAATCTTAGTGTGCTCCAGCAAGTTTAGACATTGCCTATTTTAATTTTTTTTAATGTTTATTCATTTTTGAGAGGCAGAGCGAGAGCAAGGAAGGGGCAGAGAGGGAGACACAGAATCAGAAGCAGGCTCCAGACTCTGGGCTGTCAGCACAGAGCCTGATGCGGAGATTGAACTCACAAGCTGTGAGATCACAACCTGAAATGAAGTCAGATGCTTAACCCACTGAGCCACCCAGGCGCCCTATAGACATTCCCTATTTTAATAATCCTCATGACACTGAGACATATAATATCCTTATTGTGCAGTGAAAGGGAGACACAGGGATATGAACTTCTTCCAGAGCATCCAGTTTGAAATGGGTAGAGCTGGATTCAAACCAGGACAGTCTGACTCTTTCTACTTCCCTAATGCCGGTTGGGGCATTGCTTTGGAGTTGTATATCAACACAGTGGCCCCTGTCCCTTAAAAGCAATCCCTGTTCTCTTAGCCCTTTTTTAAAGTGACGATTCCCATTACGTGGATTGGCAACTCAAAAAATATATAGCTTTTATTCATTTCTTCCTAGATTCATGTGCTGAACATGTTGGGGATGTCACTGCAGCAGATTTAACTGAGGCAGCAGAGGATACAAAGAGAATGGTTCACGCCCTCGAATCTTACTCTCATGTCTCGGAAGAAAGCTTCATGCGACCCGGACCTCCTAGGCACTGTGGAGCCTGGATGTCCATTACATGTGCTAGTTTTCTAGAGTAACAAAACCTTTGATAAGGATCAGGCTTTATAAAATGCAGACTTTATACCAAAAGACAGACTCTTCTCTTGTATAAAAAAAGGGAGAATCAGATGGTACTCAAGAAAGACCCCAGCTGGTTAAGTGTGGCCCCCAGAGCGGTCCAGACTCCTCTGGCGTTGAGCCCGCAGCATTTGACTGTCAACACGTGGAGCTTTCATTTATTTTGAGTATTCAACCCTCTGCCTTTGCTCCATCCAAGATGAACAAACAAGCGTTGGAGTACATCCTGGCCACATAAAACTGTCTCCGTTCCTTCAGTGAACTACTTAATTTGTATTATTTCTAATAGATGTCTCAGTTCTTGAGATATTTTCAGCAAACGGACAAAAATGGATGTTTTCTAATGTGCCTAGCTGCTTTGACTAGTCATTTGTACCAATTTCTTTATTCACTTGTATCTCCATCTTACCCTCCTGAAAGCAATTAGGAAAAGAGAAAGATGCCCAAGGTTTATTTTTATTTCACCAGGCTTTAGTTGGTTAACATTCTAAAAAGATCTCTTGATTTGATTTTAAAGATATCTATCATTTCTTTAATCTATACAGTATATATGTTTATGAAAAACATTAGAAATGCACGTAAGACAAATGAAACATAAAAACAAAATTGCCCTTAATCCAACCATTCAGAGACAATCCCTAACAGCTGCAAATTCTCTAACCTTCCATCTTTGTATATGTCCATAATAAATATCCCTATTATAGGTCTTTAAAAATTAGACATGTGCTATTTTGAAATCATTTATTTACATCAATATGAAAGAAGGCACTTTCTACCTAATATTAATTATACATCCATATTATCACTTTTACTTTGTATTTTCTAGATATACAAGTTCCCCCACTATCCAAAAGTTCACTTTATGCCACTTTGCTTTTAGGACAGGCTATGTTTGTACCTGTTTTTGCTAACTGAAAGAAATTGGAAAAAGGCTTTTGCTTTTATGAAATTACAGTTGCTTCTTCACTTTATGCCACTATAGCTCATGAAAGGTTTTGGAAAAGGCAAGCATGTTCTTTCAATGAGTCAGAAAGGCTTACTGACATTCTAAAATTTTGGCCCCTGAGGTCAACCAATGGTATCTTAGTAGACTGTCTGGTTTCCATGCTCTTAGATCACTGATTAGCCTTACACTATTTAGTGGCTGAACCAGCGGAAGTATGTGCTATTGCAAATACATCTCCTTGTTTCTACATTAATGTTTCTGAAAAAGGGGGAACAAAGGGCTAACATTCTCTAACAGGCCTGCTGGCTACATAATTTTAAGAATGCCACTCAAGGGAGCATGGGTAGTCAAGTCAGTTAAGCAGGGGTCTCTTGATTTCGGCTCAGGTCATGATCTCAGAGTTTGTAGGTTTGAGCCCTGTGTAGGGCTCTGCACTGACAGTGTGGAGACTGTTTGGGATTCTGTCTCTGTCTCTCTCTGCCCCTCCCTAGCTCTCTTTCTCCTTGCTATCTCTCTCAAAATAAACTTAAAAAAATTAGTTGCTTCCAATTATTCACAACTATACACAATGTTGTGATAGGCTATCCTGTACGTATCACCGGGACTCATAATCAATTAAACAACTACTAAAAATCCCTAGAAGTAGAGTTATTGGATCAAAGGGTACAACCACCACAAAGGATTTTACAAATTACCACAGTAGAGGCACACTGTGCCAATTTATTCTCCTTCCAGGAGTACATGAGTATCTATTTTTTTACACCCCTCTTTCTTTTGAACCTTTGCCATCCTAGTATGTGAAAAAGCACTTTCAGACATCAACTGTGTTCCTATGACTATAGAATGGTCAGATTGATCTTTACATTCAATTTGGAGAAGTTCATATGGATGACACAGCAAGACCACCCCAAATCACCTGTCCAGAAAAATAATGACAAAACTGGCAAAAAATGGTCAACATCAGCTTTTTCAGAACTCCAGGAATGGGGACACCTGGGTGGCTGAGTTGGTTAAGCATCTGACTTCGGCTAAGGTCATGAAGGTCATGCGTGATCTCACAGTTGGTGGGTTTGAGCCCCGCATCGGGCTCTGTGCGGACAGCTCAGAGACTGGAGCCTGCTTCCGATTCTGTGTCTCCCTCTCTCTCTGACTCTCCCCCACTCATTCTCTGTTTCTTTCGGTCTCAATAATAAATAAAAACATTAAAAAAAAAAAAAGAATTCCAGGAATGATCCAAAGATTTGCAAGAATCTGAAGAACATTGGCTCAAGAGAAATAGCTGATGTGGGTGAGAACAGCGAGTTTTGGGGCATTTAATTTGCACTATTTCCAGCCCCCTTTTCCAGCTCTGTAACAGCCTTGACAACCAACTGCCTCCCAGCCCTGGCGACTATGAAAGTCAGCAGTAAACACAGTCAATATTCAATAGACAGAGATCAGCAGAATGGATTAAGAAAACAAATTATGATCCAACTACATACTGGCTACAAGAGACCCACTTGAGACTCAAAGACAAAACGGACAGAATGTCCAAAGATAGAAAAAGACACAAGGGGTGCCTGGCTGGCTCACTGTGCCGAGCAAGCAACTCTTGATGTCGGCGTTGTGAGTTCGAGCCTCATGTTGTGTGTAGAGATTATTTAAATAAACAAAACAAAAAAAAAAAAAGAAAGGAAAAAAAAGAAAAAGACACGTGTAAAAGTAACCAAAAGAAGAGCTGGGTGACTATACTAATATTAGGCAAAATAAACCTTCTGACAAATATTGGTACTAGAGACAGAGGTATTTTATAATGAAGAAGATTAAACACATCAGAAAGTCTAATAATTATAAACATATGCACTGAAAAATAGAGGCTAAAATACATGAAGCAAAGTCTAACAAAATCAAAGGGAGAAGTAAATAATTGAACAGCCCAAAATTTTCAATAATGGATGGAACAACCAGGTAGAACAACAAACAAAAAGATTTGAAAAACATTGTAAACCAACGGGACCTAATGCATATTAATAGCCCCTGACCCAAAACGGGCAGAATTCACATTCTTCTCAAGTGTTCAGACAGCAATACTCCTCAAATTGATATAAATATTAAACTTCATCCCTGCCAATCCCAGTTAGATTTTTTTTTTCCCTGAGGTTTGCAAGAATGGACAAGGTGATCCTAAAAGTTATATAGAAACGCCAAGGGATCCAGAGGTGCCTGGGCGGTACAGTTGGTTGAACATCCAATTGGCTCAGGTCATAATCTCACTTGGGGTTTTGAGCCCGTGTCGGGCCCTGTGCTGACAGCTCAGAGCCTGAAGCCTGCTTTGGATTCTGTGTCTCCTTCTCTTTCTGCCCCTCCCCTGCTCATGCTCTGTCTCTCTCTCTCTCAAAATAAATAAACATTAAAAAAATAATAAAGGGGCGCCTGAGTAGCTCAGTCGGTTAAGCCTCCGGCTTCGGCTCAGGTCAGATCTCACGTTTGTGGGTTCGAGCCCCGCGTCGGGCTCTGTGCTGACAGCTAGCTCGGAGCCTGGAGCCTGCTTCCAGTTCTGTGTTTCCTTCTCTCTCTGCCCCTCCCCCTCTCATGCTCTGTCTCTCTCAGTATCAAAAATAAATAAAAAAACAAACAAACAAAAAATAATAAAAAGAAATGCAAGGGATCCAGAAAAGTAAAAATCATCTTGCAAGAGAAGAACAAAGGCAAAGGCCTTACACTTTCCAATTTCAAAACTTATTACAAAGCTACAGTAATCAAGACATTGTGATACCGGCTTCAAGACAGGCATACACATCGACAAAATAGAATCAAGAGTCCAGAAATAAATCCTTACATTTCTGGTCAACTGATTTCTGATGAGGGTGCCAAGAAAATTCAAGGAGAAAGAAGAGTCATTCAGTAAATGATATTGGGACAAGAGAACATCCACAGGCAAGTAAATTAAAAAATAAAGTTGGGCTTTTACCTTATATTGTATGCAGAACCCAACTCAAAACAAATCATAAACCAAAATGCAAGGCTAAAATCACAAAACTTCTAGAAGAAAACATACGTGTAACTATCCATAGCCTCACGTTAGGCACATTTCTTAGGTATGACACAGCATAAGCAGCCAAAGAAAAAGTAGATGGAATGGACTTCATCAAAATTAAAAACCTTTGTGTATCAAAAGATATGTTCAAGAAAAGTAAAAATACAACCCACGGAACAGGAGAATATCAATCATACCTTGAAAGAACGTAGTGTCGATTTTATATAAAGAATGTTAGCCATCATCAATAAAAAAAGAAATAAGCCTATTAATATAACAAAAGATTTTAACGACATTTCTCAAAAGACAATACACAATGGCGATAAGCAAATACAAACATCGTTAGTCACTGGAGCAATCACAACCACAGTGAGATACCATTTGACAAGCACTAGGAAGCTAAAGTAGAAAGGGCAGACAATAGCAAGTGTTGGTTAGATATGGACAAAGTGGAACCCTAATATATTATTGGTAGGATTTCAAAATGGTGCAGCCATATTGAAAATGGTTTTGTAGTTTTTCAAAATGTAATCATAAGCTTACCAAACGACTAGACATTTTACTTCCAGGAACATCCAAGAGAAAGAAAATATGTGTCCACAGGAAAAAAACTCTCCATGAATGGTCAAGCAGCATTATTGGTAATGTAGGCAAAAAATCTGATCAACCCAAGTATCCATCAACGGATTAACAAATAAATAAAATAACGGTATATCCATTCAATGAGGTATTATGTGGCAGTAAGAAGCAAGCACTGAAACATGCTACTGCATGGATGGACACAAAAGCCCACATTTACGTAATTTCATTTATATGAATTGTCCAAAAATGGCAAATCCATAGAGACATAAAGTAGATTAGCACTTGTTGAAGGTTGGGGAGGGAGGGTATCCCAAATTAGAGGGGAGTAACTTCCTGTTTCCAGTCTGTCCTGTAGGGAGCTTAGAAGTCATCACTCCATCCTAACTGGGAAAAAGGTGAACAAAAGGTAAAATTAGTAACTCTTAGATCCAGATCTCTCAGAGAAGTGAGGACACAGGGCAAAGGGCTGTTCCCCAAACTGGAGAGACAGTCATGTGAATACAGAGAAGCACAAATTACTGGAACAGAAACCATGAGAAAAAAAGCCATGAAAAAAACCCTCAAGAGAACCAGTGCTGTGGTAGGAAAACCTAAATGGTATCTGAAAAATGGCTGGAGGCTCAGCATGGGCAAATCTGAAAACTCAAAACTCTGGTGTCACACGGTATTGAGAGAATGGAAAAGGAACCATGATGAAATACACCTGAGTATTCCGTTCTTGCTAATGCAAGCTGGTCTCAAGAGAAATTATTTTACCAGAGTATAAATTATCGGGGTCTTATCAGAGCCTAACTTCCGGCTGGGATAACAAAGAAAAAAAGAGAGAACACCAATTACTAGTATCAGAAAGAAAAGAAGAGGTCACTACAGAGCTCATGGACATTAAAAGGATAATAAAGGAATACTCTTAATAATTCTATGCCCAGAAGACATGAACAGACACTTCTCCAAAGAGGACACCCAGATGGCCAATAGACACATGAAACGATGCTCAGCGTCACTCATCATCAGGGAAATACAAAATCAAAACCACACTGAGACACCACCTCACGCTAGTCAGAGTGGCTAAAATGAACAAATCCAGAGACTATAGATGCTGCCGAGGAGGTGGAGAAATGGGCACCCTCCTACACTGTTGGTGGGAATGTAAACTGGTGCAGCCCCTCGGAAAACAGTGTGGAGGTTCCTCAAAAAATTAACAATAGAACTCCCCTAGCACTGCTAGGAATTTACTGAAGGGATACAGGTGATGATGCATAGGAGCACATGTACCCCAATGTTCATAGCAGCACTGTTAACAACAGCCAAATCATGGAAAGAGCCTAAATGTCCATCAACTGATCAATGGATCAAGAAGATGTGGTTTATCTATACAATGGAGTACTACATGGCAATGAGAAAGACTGAAATATGGCCATTTGTAGCAATGTGGATGGAACTTGAGGGTGTCATGCTAAGTGAAGTAAGTCAGGAGGAGAAGGACAGATATCATATGTTTTCACTCATAGGTGTAACAGGAGAAACTTAGCAAAGGACTATAGGGGAAGGGGAGGGGGGGAAATAGTTGAGGAGAGGGAAGGAGGCAGACCATGAGGGACTCTTAAATACCGAGAACAAACTGAGGGCTGATGGGGAAGGGGGAGAAGGGAAAGGGAGTGATGAGCATGGAGGCGGGCACTTGTCAGGATGAGCACTGGGTGTTACATGGGAACCAACTTGACAATAAACTATAAAATAAAAAGAAAATAAAGGCAAATGAGGAAAAATGAAATAGCTAGAGCTTAAAAAACAATTAAAGAATCTCCTAGGTAAATAGAAAAAATAATAATTCTATGCCCACAAATTTGATAACCTACATGAAATGGACCAATTCCTTGAAAGATACAATCTGTCCAAAGCCTACCCAAGAAGAAATACAAAACCAGAATAGGCGTTTATCTAGTAAGAAAAGGGAATCAATAATTAATGACCTCCCACATCAGAAAGCAGGCCCGGAAGGGTTCACCTGGGATTGCACCACACATTTCAGGAAGAAATTACACCACTCATCTGCAGTCTCTTCCAGGAGACAGAAGGATCCACGCTAACTTATTCTATGAGACACCATTTCCCTAGTATCAAAAACAGACAAATACATTACAAGAAAATGCAATTACGGAATAAAAAGATAAGCTACAGACTGGGAAAAAGTATTTGCAAATGATGTAACTTGATAAAGAATATTATCCAAGATACATGAGAACTCTCAAAATTCAGTGATAAGAAAACTAAGAACTGGATTTAAAAATGGGCCAAATACTTGGGACAGGCAACTCACCAAAGAAGATATGCAAATAACAAACATATGAAAAAAAACGTTCTGCAACATATGATATTAGAGACACACACGTTAGAACCACAAAGGGCTAGCGCGCCGGGCCTGGACGAAGGGCCCGAATCCGGACCACTGCCAGCTCCGATGCTGGTGGGGATGTGGAGCATCGTGGTGGGAACGCAACACGGTTCGGGAGCTTTGGAAGACAATTTAACAGTATCCTACGAAACGTAACACACTCTTACACGATCCTGCAATCGCACTCCTTGGTATTTGCCCAGAGGAGGTGAAGACGTACGTCCACATAAAAAACTGCATATGGGTAATGACGGCAGCTTTATTCAAAGTCGTCCAAGTCTGGAAGCAACCAAGCCGTCCTTCAGGTGAACAGATTAACAAACTCTGGTCCATCCAAACAACGATATTTTATTTAGTTCTAAAAAGAAACAAGCCCTCAAGCCATATAAGTCATAGATAAATCTTGAATACGTATCACTAAGTGAAAGAAGCCAATCTGAAAAGGCTACATACAGATTCCAACTCTGTGACATTCTGGAAAATGCAAAACTCTGGAGGCAGTAAAAAATCCTTGGTTGCCAGAGTGGAGGAGGGTGAGTGGGAGGGAGGGAGGGAGGAGGGGTGAATGGGTGGAGTGCAGAGGATTTCAGGGTAGCGAAGCCATTCTGCATGACACGAGAATGGTGAATGCATGTCATTACACACTTGTCAAAGCCCATAGAATGTATAACGATCCATACAAAGAGTGAAGCCTGAAGTGAACCGTGGACTTTGAGGGATAATCACAGGTCAATACGGGGTCATCGATTGTAACAAATGTACCAAATGTGACAAACGAATAGAATAAATCCCCTGGTAGGGGACACTGATAATGGAGCAGGCTATGCATGTGTGAGGGAAATCTGCCACTCGATTGTGGGGTGAACCTAAAACTGCTCTAAAAAATAAAGTGTATTTATATTAAAAAAAACAACTGGGTGGTGGCGATATTTGTAGAATTCTATGAATATACTAAAGTCTACTGAAGCATAAACTTTAGAAGGGTGAACGGGACGGCATAGGAATTGTATCTCAATAAACTGTTAATAAAAAACCCTCCATTTAAGCTTTTCTGCCTTCTGTATGGCTTCTGTCACTAGCGACGCTGCTCCTGAAATACTCTTTCATTCCCAAGTTAGTAACAGCATGTTCAGCTCACTTCCTGCGTATGCAGCCTGCCCAGCGCCGGCCCTGAGCTGCTGCTGCCTCCGACTGCCTGCCTTCCTCTCTTCTGAAAACACAGCCTTTTCTGTGACTCACCAGACCGAAAGGCAGGACATTGGCACTTCCGGTTTGCTTCTTGCATAACTGCTTTATTTCAGCAAAAAGCGCTTCTGACTTAAAAACCAACAACAACACAACCTTCTTGATGACAAAAAGAACAATTCGTCAGGAATATATCCAAACTGCAAACTGATAAAGGACATAACACTGAAATCTTAAAACATAAAAAATAGAAGTGTGGAATTAAGAAAATAGACAAGTTTACAACCGAAGTGGGAGGTTTAAAAATAACTCCGTCAGTGAGGGAGAAAACTCCACATGCTGCTTTTCAGATGGCTTTATTTTTTTCCCCAAAAAAGAGAGAGGACAGTTTTTTTCCTTTTTTTTTCATTTTAGGGATTCATTTCTATACACTTTTATGAGCCAACTATGACATACAAACATATTTATGACAAAAGATTGGCAGGGTAGCTTGATATACAGTACACAATATCAGTTTTATTATATATATTCATATATTTATTTATACTAATCTAAAAGAAACATGTACCTTAAAATAAAAGGCTAGTATATTTCAGTTTTCTCCAATGTTCTCAAAGTACATAAGTACGTATTGCTATCCACGTGATTTTACTATCAAGGAAAAATTACATGCTAGTGGTTATTTATGCTTATGATGTTAAAATGCTGGGGTTAATATTAGTATCTTATTTCTAAATGTAATTAGAATTAATGAAAACACTATTATACAAGTAATATAATTCAACACCAATAAATTTATAGCAAATTTCATACTAAAATATTTATTTTCAAAATATAAATGCTATGCACTACAACTGTGGGAAAGGTTCCTTAAGAAGGAATATATAAAGGTCAGAATTTAAAAGACCACTTAATTGACCACATCAAAAGATGTGATTTAGGGGTGCCTGGGTGGCTCAGTCGGTTAAGCGACCGGCTTCTGGCTTCGGCTCAGTTCATGATCTCACAGTTCGTGGGTTCGAACCCCTTGTCAGGTTCTGTGCTCACAGCTAGCTCAGAGCCTGGAGCCTGCTTCGGATTCTGTATCTCCCTCTCTCTCTGACCCTCCTCTGCTTGAACTGTCCCTCTCTGTGTCTCAAAAATAAATAAAAAACATTTTTTAAAATGTCATTTACGGTGGTAAACAAGCAAGTCATAGACTGGCACAGTTTTTTGTTGTTTTTTTTCTTTACAAAGTTTCTACCAAGAATATGCAAAGACCACTAAAGTAATGATTTTTTTTAAAGGCCAACCAACAGAAAACTGGTAATGGAATTAAATAGGCACTTTAGGAAGAGGATATCCAATGGTAAAGAATATACAAAGTACTCAATCTTGGGGTGTCTGGGTGGCACAGTTAGTTAAGTGTCCAACTCTTGATCTTGGCTTAAGTCATGATCTCAAAGGGCGTGAGTTCAGGCCCCATACTGGGCTCTGCACGGACTGCATGCAGCCTGCTAGAGATTCTCTCTCCGTCTCTCTGTCCCTCCCCGAGTGCGTGTAGCGCACTCTCTCTCAAAATAAATAAACAAAAAAAAAGTACTCAATCTCATTATAATCAGAGAAACGCAAACTCCTACCACAATGAGACATTACTACACACTTAATATAATGCCTGAAACTTAAAAGCTGACCATCTCTATGTTGTAAGAATACGGACCAAATAGAACACACGTTCACTGCTGTGGGAGGGAGAACTGTTTTCAGAGTTCAAACTGGCAGCGCAGGGGTGGAAGGGTGACCCCCAGAAAGGTGTGTCCATATGCTATCCCTCAGAACCTGTGAATGTGACCTTGTTTGGAAAGAAGGTCCTCCAGATGTAATCAAGTCACAGATCTTGAGATGCGATCCTCCTGGATCACCTGGGTTTACCCTAAATCCAACAACAATCGTCCTCCTAAGAGACAGCAGACAAGAAGCCATGGACACAGAGAAGACTATGGGAAGCCAGAAGAAGAGACCTGGGCTGGGTAACTATAACCAGAAGAAGCAGGAATAGGAGGAAAAAAGGGAGATTCTCTTTAATAGCCTGGAGATGGGGCACGGCCCTGCCGATACCTTGATTTCAGACTCTGAGCCTCTGGAACGGTGAGAACAAACTATTGTTGTAATCGGCCACGTCTACGATTTGTTACAACAGTCCTAGCAAACAGATGCGGGCAGTATCCACCACAGTCAAACATCTATGTTCACTGTGAATCAATTCTGCTCCTACTCGACAGAAAACCAGGCGCATTAAGCCAAAAACCGTGAAAATAATATTCGTAGCCGTATTCACAACAGATGCAAAGAGAAAACCATTCAGATGCTAATCAAAAATAGGATGGATAAATCATTTGAAATTTAGGATGGATAGTCATTTAATTGAATGATATAAAGCAATAAAGATGAAAAATTACAATGACAAACAACATGAATTTATCTAATAAACACTATTTTGAACACAGCAAGTTGACACAACAGGATGTATTTAATTTCAATTTATATTAAGTCAACATAGCAAAACTATGGTTAGAGTTACCCTTGGGGGAAGGAGGTGAGGTTGTGATCAGAAAGGGGCACAAAGTTCCTGTGGCACTAATAATATCTATCTCTGGTGGTAGATGGTAGGTACATGGATGTGTTCACTTTGTGATAATTCCTCAAACTGAACACTTATAATTTCTATGTTGTTATATATACGTGTATGTCATCAAAATAAAATTAAAAATAATTTAAAAAGTAACTCAGTGGGGTACCTGGGTGACTCAGTCGGTTAAGCGTCCGGCTTCAGCTCAGGTTATGATCTCATGGTTTGTGGGCTCAAGCCCTGCTTCGGGCTCTGTGCTGACAGCTCAGAGCCTGGAGCCTGCTTTGGTTGCTGGTTTCCCTCTCTCTCTGTCCTTCCCCATCTCACACTCTGTCTCTCTCTTTCAAAAATAAATAAACATTAAAAAAAATTTTTAAATGTAACTCAGTAGTTAATGAAACAGACAAGAAATTAGTAAGCATTTAGAAGATCTGAATAACTCAATGAACAAGTTTGTTGTAATAAACATAACATAGAACCTTGCACCCAAAAATATGAAATCACAATTTCAAGCACATGTGGAACATTTATAGAAACTGACCACATATAACACAAACAGTGTTTTAAATGATAAACGGTGAGCTAAATAAACCACGTCACATTTATGGATGGTAAAATTTAATACTGTAAAGTTAAAAGACTAACCTCAAATATATCTATGTATTTATTAAAATTCCAATCAGCATTGTTTTTGGGAATTTGATGACCTGAAGTTAAAACTTACAAGGGAGAGTAAAGGATCAAGACTAGCCAAGAAAATTCTGAAGAACAACAGGATAGGCAAATGTGATGCACTCGATACCAAGATTATGATAAAAGTAGTGACTTGGTAACACTTATATTTGTGCAGAAGCAGTAAAAGATCAACCAAGCAGAGAACCCAGAGAAAGACCCACATATGGAGTAAAACTTGACATGTGTCCCTGGTATCATTAATATCAATGGGAAGGAAGTCAACCAGAAGAGCTAACAAAGTAAAAAATACACCTGCTTAAAGGCCCAGAGAGCTGCAAAGTAGGGAAGAATTACCAGGGCAAGATCTGGGGAAGGAAAGGCCTAGAGAATTGAGCCCAGGAGTTGAGGCCTCTTTCCCCAGGGGCGGCTGCTGAATCTGGAGGTGGCGGCTGAGAGCCGGAGGGAAATGGGGCTGGAGGGGAGCCACCCCGCATTGCACCCGGAGGGAGGCTGTGCCCACGGAAGCCTGTGCATGCAGGGACTCGAGCCCAGCTCTTCAGCCACAAGGAGACTTAAAATGAAAGACACTGGCAAATAACAGAAGCTTCAGGCAGTGCTGATGGGAGTGGGAACTGATACGTTCACTTTGGAAAATACTTTTGCCGTATCTAACTGCCGTTGAAGATACGTATTCCCTATGTGCCTGCGATTCTACTGCTAGGTATGTAGCCAACAGAAGTGTGTGCCCATGTCCACCCAGAGAGAAGTATCTGAATATTCTCAGGAACATTATTTGTAATAACCCCATACCAGAAACACACAAAAAAGTCTATAAATAGTAGAATGGAGAAACGAATGGTGGTGTTTTCATGCAATAGAATATATGTGGTAATGAATGAGTTATAAATGAATAAATCATATAAAATGTGTACCCCTTACAAGCATAAACTTGAGCAAATGAAGCTGGGCACAAAAGTTTCTATAAAAGTTCAAAAACATACCATTTGATTCCCTTTGTAGAGAAGTTAAACACAAGGAAAAACAAAACTACAGGATTCAGGGGTACATGTTTAATATTAGAACTAAAGAGAATGCCAGGAAGCGGTTCTGGTCACCTGCTCGGGGAGGGGTGTCAGGAGAGCTTGTGTAGCCTCAGCAACATTCTATATCGGGATGAGGGTGCTGGACACACACACACTTTGTGGTAACTCTGTACTGTGCATTTTGAGTTTGTGGACTTTTCTTTATATGAATGTATCTCACAGGTAAGGGCGCCTGGGCAGCTCAGTCGGTTAAGCATCCGACTTCATCTGAGGTCATGATCCCACAGCTGGGCTGATAGCTCAGAGCCTGGAGCCTGCTTCGGATTCTGGGTCTCCCTCTTCCTCTGCCCCTCCCCTGCTCATGCCCTGTCTCTCTCTCTTTCAAAAATAAACATTAAAAAATTAAAAAGGTAAAATGGATGATGGATTTACTATTCAATAAATGACATGAGATCAACTGAACAGATATATAGTAAGAAAATATGAAATCCTTATCTCTGGTCATACTCAAAAATCAATTATAGGTATATAGAAAACCCATGAAAAAGCACAACCTTGTTAATTTTTAACAGGTAAGAAGGGATGTCTTCATACTCTAGAGTAAGACAAAGAATTCCAGAAGAAAATACAGTAAAACAGCCAATAAAGGAAATGAGTGAGCTGACTACATTAAGATGAAAACTTCCATAAGCAACAAACAAATAAAGACAACCCATGTACCGAGCAGTAATTTTTAACAGGCAAACAATAATAACCAGAATGAGTTTAAAAGGCATATCCATATATTAGGGCGCCTGGGTGACTGTGTCAGTTGGTCATCCGACTCTTGATTTTGGCTCAGGTCATGATCCCAGGATGGTGGGGTTGAGCCCCACGTCCTGCTCCAAGTTGAGCATGGAGCCTGCTTAAGATTCTGTCTTCGCTCCCCCCGTTCCCTTCTTGCACGTTCTCTCTTTCGCGCTCCAAAATAATTTTTAAAAACACAGGACAACACTAGGGATTGGAATGAGGGGGAGAACAGATAAAGGTGGGAAAAGGTAATTCCCACTGAAAGCCATCTGCGGGCTGAGAAGTGTGTGACACACAGTAGCGCCATATGCACACAGTGGAACTAGATGGTGGTCTAAACAGGTGAATTAAAGCCATGTGTAGCAACATAGAAAAAATAATAAATCTGAAGAACAATGCTGATGGAAGGAATAAAACTCACAGTGTAAAGTCATCTAATCATGCATATTAATCATGAATATCATGAATATTAAGCATCCAATATTACATATTGCTTATTGACATACACGTATGTAGGAAGGAAGTGAAAAAAGAAAATGCACAGAATGACAGATGCCAACGTGAGCCCAGTAACTTCTGGGGAGGGAGAGAAACGAATCCGAGAAGGTTATGCAAAGTCTTTAAATGCGTCCGCGTCATTTTATTTCTGTGAAGACAAAGATTTAAAGCACCTAAATTCTCTAGAATTTTAGGCTCTCCTGGATCACTAAAATCGTTTCTAAAAACAAACAAAATCCACTTCCTCAGCTCTTCTCACTTTTAGTCTTACAGTGAGCTGTGAGTCTAGACTGCATGGTATTGGCCCGTGACAAACTGTGATGTTATGTCACGACTTTACAGGGACAGAAGCTTAAGGGACAGCCCTATGAATGCCACTATTTCCATCCCGGAAGGATGTTATTGTGGATGTAACTTGCTCCCTCCCCCCAGCATCTCTTTGGGAAGGTGCACGAGAAGCTCCGTACCAGAAGCAGCCAACTCCAAAGATAAATGATTCTTCTAGCAGAAGCCACGATTACCTCCTTTTCTTGGTTGCTAAGCGATGCTAACTACATTCGTGAACTGCTGCTAACAGAGGCACCTGGTCTGCGATTTGTATTTCAATTCTTAACCTCACCCTCCAATCCTTCCTCCTTTCACCCAGACTTTTCAGGTGATTTGCCTTATCCTGTTGTGCGTGCATACTTGTAGACACGTGCATGCGAACTGACAGCCAGAAGGGGAAACTGCCATAAATTTTATTGTATTAGAATTTACGTCTTCATCAAAAGACACAATTAGGAGAATAGATGGCTGCAAGGCAGATGTTTGCAGTACGTATGACAAAGGGCTCACATCCACAGAACGTGAGGAACTCCTAAAAAGCAGTAGGAAAATGACAGATAATCCAAAATGAAAGATGGACAGAGATGTTCCAAATGGCAGAGCTAAAATTCCAATCTGATCTTATTTTATTTTAAAACAACTATTGCTTTGGTTATTATTTGTAACACTCTGCTGAGCAACAATGCCAATCACTGTTTATACCCTGGTCATGGTAGAAAATCTTCCAAATTCTTTTTTGAGGGAAGGGGTTAATAACCTTTTCTATAATAATTATATGGATATCATTCTAGAAATCGGTTTATGCTAAATATATCCTTCAGCAGTCTGCCTTTTACATACAATTCATCTCTCAAAAAACACAGCATGGATTATACTGGTATGGGTTCAATGCAGTATTTCAAAGATTTCCAATATACACACACGAGAAGGGTCCACATGCGCCTGGCTCTCCACACACTCACCAGCATCCAGTATGTGTCTCTGGTTCAAACGCATAAGTGGGACTGGAAAACTTCCTCCTCACTTCCTTCAAGTCACACGAGCAAAGAAGCTGACAAGTATAATAATATGGAAACAGAAAGTCTGAAGGATGAAAGGGGTGATGGAAGGGTTTAAGAAAGGGAAACATGGCTAAAAATGAACAAAGGAATGCGGAAAAGAGAAGAGGAGTTAAATATAAAAAAAAGTAGGACGTCTTTCAGGAAGAGCCTTGTTAATCGGGCCATGATTCTGAGCCAAGTATACCAAACGCGGAGGCGCAAGATCAAGTTTCTGATTTCATAATTTAAGATCAATACGGGATGTGAGAGCCCATGCAACTGAGAGTGGCTATCATAACTCAGCTCTGACTTTTAACTACTTCTAAGTTTCCAAAGGTCTTCCCTTTCAGTTGCAATTTCTTTTCTTTTCAAGTTTTTGTCCGTTTCCCCACCAATGCTGAATTTTACACGAAGAAAATTCCCAAAAGTCACTTGGAGGTCTTGGAACAGAACAAAGTCCAGGTTTCACACCGTTAAAGGAAATGTTCAGAGTGTGGGTTATAGATGAATGATTTCAAAGGGGTTTCATTTTAAAAACTAGCAGAGGAGAGATATTTCCGGTTTCAAGAATAAATGTTTACAGAAAGCAGTGTGGGGAATCTACCTTGGTTCAAAGAAGCGCTCGGGTGTGGGATCTACTTGATACTGAATCAAAACTAAAACCTAATGGGGTGTGACCATTTCAGAAGGATTAATTTCAGTTAGAATGGCACACTCAAAAAGAAAGTGGAAGAGAAAAACGTTGGAGATTCTGTGAACAGCATGGTCTACAAGACAGTCCCGAGTCAAAGTCTGAGAAATTATCGTTGTATTTGTGCTCAGATATTCATGTAACAGAAAACCAGAAAAATAAAAACTAAAAGAGAGACTGTGCGTACATGTTACTAAGCTTAAATGTGTTATGGGGGTGCTTCCTGTGGGCTGCGGGCTCTCATGGGTCCTTAAATAATGGAGACACCAAAGGATGAGAGGGGAGCAGTTGGCTCGTGCTGATGTGTCATCACAGGGAAAAGGAGACAACAAAGAGAATATGCAAATCTACACTGCTCTACAACCCTGCTCAATCTCACTCACTATTGGATGATGTGTGTCCCTCTCTGGAGGAAAAAAAAAATTAACTAATTCCCCAAGCTCTAAGAAGGCTAAGATTCTAGAAAGATGAAAGCACATCTACATAAAAACTTGATGATTAAAACAAAAGGCTTAGAAATATGAAAAGCAGCAGCAATAATCCAAAGTATTTTCAGCTGGTTTTGCCTATGGCCTACAGTGTCTTTTCCAGAGTTCTCCATGACCGGAGGGGAGGCTGTCCCTTTTAGGTGTTTCTCACACATATATACCAAGGCAAGTACCAGAAGGTCTGCTTTGGATTAAAGTTATGGACACCAGATTTCAAAACTCAGAACAAAATGTTTCAGGAGTTCATTTTGGTTTTGTCTCACAGAAACCAGAAAGTTTGGGGAAAGTAGAATACTATAGTTCTGAATTTCCTTAACCATTTAAGGAAGTGGAGAGGCAAAGGCATTTTCATATATTAGTCCAAGTGGGGGGAGGGGGGGGAATGATTGTGACTACATCCCAACATTAAAAACCACTTTTGACAGTGTTCCCTCATTATCAACAGTGATGGCTGTGGCTAACACGAAGGAATTAGTGAGCAGCATTGTTCTTATTATGCTTACGATCATCTGCAGTATTACCAACAGATTGACTTAAGGTCAGAGAAAAGAGCACCATAGAATGATTTTTTAAACTCAGAGAATTACAAGGTAGGATTCAAAAATATTCACAAGTAGGGTGCCTGGGTGGCTCACTGGGTTAAGCTTCTGATTCTGGCTCAGGTCATGATCTCATGGTTTGTGAGTTCAAGCCCTGCATCCAGCTCTGTGCTTACAGCTCAGAGCATGGAACCTTCTTTGAATTCAGTGTCTCTGTCTCTCTCTGCCCTTCCCCTGTTCATCCTCTCTCTCTTTCAAACATTAAAATATTTTTTTTAAATATTCACAAGTGGGTCGCCTGGGTGGCTCAGTGGGTTAAGTAGCCAACTTCGGGTCAGGTCATGATATTGCAGTTTGTGGGTTTGAGCTCCGTGTTGGGCTTTGTGCTGACAGCTCAGAGCCTGGAGCCTGTTTCAGATTCTGTGTCTCCCTCTCCCTCTGCCCCTCCCTTGCTCACACTGTCTCTGTCCTTCAAAAATAAACATTAAAAAATTAAAAAAATATATTCACAAGTGATCAAGGAGTCCTAATAAAAAAGTGATAGATTTATTATTTTAGTTTGTAGCATAATGCATCACCAAAGAATAAATGAAATCGGTGAAATATTTTTAGATGCACGTAATGCCTATACATTGAATGGCAAGTTACTGTGGAGACTTCAGTTATGCTATCTGCTCATCAAAACAATGTCATCTTATTCTAATTACAAAAAAATATAATATACTTTGACACAAACACCAGATATCCATGAGCAATGTCAGGTAAAAACTGGACTAAATAATCTGTAATGTCCAGATAATTAAAGAACTGGATTTATGTGGTAGATTTAGGTAATGATCTACCTAAGGAACTTTCTTTTCTATTCTGTATATTTTAAAGTGGAAAACTGATGAACATTAAAGTACAATATATACGTCTTTACAGATACAATGTGCTTGTCTTGTATAAAATGTGTATTGATAAAAAAATGTGTACTGATAAACATTTCCATTTCTCTAGCTAAAATGTAAACAGTGACATAAGAAATAAAACCATGTGTGCTTCTTACATCTTGTGTGTAGGTGATAAATGTCTTAAATGTCATTTTCCTGGACAGCAAACTAGAGGCATCATGTCCTACACAAAACTAAGGGCTTCCTCTCCCCCTACTCTCTACCCAACATAAGCATATCTCTTTTATGAGGTCCTTCTGGGCAAAGTTAATTTTATTTTTCATTTTTGTATCTCTTTAGATGCCTGGTACCTAGCACATAGTAGACAAGCCTTCGAAATATTTTCTATCTTGACTCAACATTCAAAGAAATCAGAAATGTTGTCTTATTGTGTTCCCAACTATGATATGCACTACATTCAAAATACTACATCTAAAGATTAAGGAACAACAATTGAACACAGATATAAAGACAAAAATGCATATAGAGAGATTACAGCTCAAATTCGGATAGTCATTGCTTATCTTAAATTTTGGAAACTGACTATCATGTATTTTAGCTTGCTTTTCAGGCACTTTTCAATGACAGCTACAGAGGGCAAATGGCTGATCAAACATTCTTAAAAAGTTATTTGCTTCAAAACCCATATACTTGTAACCCTGAAAAGACTCTGAAATGTGTGAATGGGTAACTCAGCTCTATATGGGATATTGGCTCCTGAACCTTCATTTAATTTTTTTTCTTTTTTGAGAGAGAGGGGGAGAGAGAGAGAGAGAAAAAAGAGAGCATGTGCAAGTGGGGGAAAGGGATTGGGGGGTAGAGAGAGAGAGAGAGAGAGAGAAAGCTTAAGCAGGCTCCAAACGCAGCACGGAGCCTGACACAGGGCTGGATCCCACAACCCTGGGATCATGACCTGAGAGGAAATCAAGAGTCGGACCCTCAACGACTGAGCCACCCAGGCGGCCCTCCCACACTCTTTATCATCCTACAACAAAAGAAATGCTATCAAAGACTGGATGTGTGTTTTGATAGAGATATTAATGCTTGTAGAAAAAGAAAATATTTGATAGGACCAGAAGCTAAAATTCTTCTATGCCAAAACATGTATAGTATGAAAAATGTATTTTAATAAGTCAGACTGTGTTTTAATCAGCTAGTGGAGACCTCTCACTTCCTTCTCTTTGTTTTCTATCCTATTAGAAGGACATTTAATATTTCCCATTGGCAGGTCAGTCTGCAATGTCTGCCTCTAACGGGATGCCAGGGATCTTTTCCGTTCCCCCAACACACATGCGCTGAATTCCAGCTCAGAGTGAATTTTCTATGTCCCCGTATTATCCTCCATAGTCAACTCTGACTCATCAAGACTTTATCATCCTCAAAATCCATATTTATACCTGTTAGGATTTCATGCAATGGGAAGAAGATTATAAATACTGAATCGGTTCTCTAGACAAGCGTATCAAGGGTATTTTTCCAAACACTCACTGCTTAGCAGAGACAAAATTATGCCACAGCCTATGGAATTCTGTAAGAACAGAAGGGCCACGTCACCGAGACACTTCTTGGCTCCACAATGAACTCATCCAGAGCCCAGCTGCAAAGTTACTCACATTTGCCAAGAGAGGTTTTGAGTACTCTTTGGGGCCCACCCAACACACAAACAATGATTTAAACCAAATGAAAACAAAACAAAACAGGCTGACTGACTCCAACACTCCCAGCTCCCTCCTGGAGGAAAAGGGCTACAATAAGACGTGAGGGGTAGCCCAGGGATTTCCATGATCTTTTCATTTTCAGAGTGTCTGTGCAGTGCTCAAACTATAAAACAAGGCCAAATTAGCCCTGAACACACAGGCCTGCTCATACATCTGACAAAGGAGTTTGCTGTTCTGATTATACCATGTGCTACCATAGGGTTATGTTTATTATTTAAAAGAATTCCCAACTCAGTAATCAAAATGCAGAATGAGTTTACCCCATGCTCCACACCCTACATCCTCTTATTTCATTGTATCAGACATTAAAATGATAATCCATTGCCTGTCCAAAGAGCACTCACCTCATTGTCCGACTCCACGAGAACTTGATCATATTCACTAAGCGCTACTAGAAACATGATAGAGGTGACATTTTCAAAGCAGTGTATCCATTTTCTTCTCTCTGACCTCTGGCCTCCTACATCGACCATTCTGTAAAGTTTACAATATTCATATTAATAGCATATAAAGAAAAAATTCAACATAAACATAGCATTGCTTATACTCTTAGGAAAAACACTCTCTAAAGAGAATGGTCGTCCAAGTCAATTCAATTAATACTTATCAAACATCTACTAATTTTCTGTTACCTAACAAAGTCAAGACATTCTGGGTAATAAGAAAGTTATCTGATGTGTATGAAAATGATAACTTTGTAAAAATCCTATACCGAAGTCCAGCAAAATGGTGTTTCACCTAATCGTGCACAGAAGAGTCAGAAACAAAATAGGATTTGTGGTAAGCTCTAATGCCATGTACTGACTTCAGCTTCTTTTTCTATAAAGTGAGAATGAAGATCCTTGTGTTTTTCTCAAGGACACTAGAAAGGACTGTAAATACATTTAAAAGACAGAAGATGCTATGTATTTCAATATGGGTGTGTGTGATGCTTCAACTAAATGCAAACAGGGCTGCATGGATACTTTATCCAAAGGGTATTTTGATTTGCTTTCTCCTTCCAATACTGGCAATCATTTGGGACAGGTCCAGTCATGTTGGGTAACATCATGCACCTGGCCTTATGCACAAACCAACTTGTTAACCTGCTACAAGTCAGGTGTATACACCATCAAGATATCATAAGAGGTCATCACTCGAGCTCTTTCAATGATTTCTTTTTTTTTTTTTTTAATAACAACTGTGTGCTGCGGTACTGGTTAGGAACCCCCAATGACGTCAATTAATTTGAATCTTAATGTTCATATGAAAATATCAAGCCATACTTGGTACTGAATCCAAGTTGCCTCAACATTTGTTGACAACTGCAATTATTGCAGGTTTTCTCTGCCTCCAAACGTTAAACGTAAAGTAAGAAATCGAGGATTGTCTAGTGACTGCTTCTTAAAGTTCTCTCAGGCACGGGAGAGAGATTTCAGGGGCAAAGCAATGGATTCAGGGAAACCTATAAACTATGGACATCAAAACTAGAATTCTCAAGTCTTTAGAAATATTACATGCCAAAGGAACAATTCACTACTCATTTACATGAAATCCTCATTCTATAAAACCCTGCCACACTGAGCCCTATAAGATGTTTTAGATGGTGGCAGGAAATTACTCTTCTTAGTCATTAGTTTTACAGTGGTGGCAAAAACTGTCCTTTACAGCTAGTGAACACCATGCAATAAAAATGAGATGCTTCAGAATTCACTAATAATTATAAAACAATGAGGAGATAAAAATCTCCATGAAATGCTCTGTTTTCTGAGAACATTCTGTAGTACAGGTATAAGAGGAAAGAAATTTGGTTATTCCAAATGAAAGATCTTTAAATGCCATGAACTCAAAGCTTAAGTGATCCAAAATGCTGGAGCTGTGAGGAACGCTGGTGATCTTCTAATGCAACCATTTTAGAGATGAAAACAAGGAAGCTCAGAAATATTTCCAAAAACATCACCCCCTTTGTGGCTATGTCTATGAGTGCCGCATTTGGTGGCCAGGCATGACTGCAGGGCAGAGACTGATTAGACTCAAATCCACTGTGCCCTGTCAGGGAATGATGGAGAGCCCGCTCATCTGAACTACTGCGGCGTCACTCAGTAAGAGTCACGTAACTCCCATGTCCCACCCCTGCAGTGAATGCCGTTGTCTTCAACGGGACAGGCTTCCCCAAAGAACTCAACTCTCTGTGCTCCAAGACATATTCACATAGCTTCATTTCTCAAAGCACAGTTTGGTTTGTATTCTAACTAAAAGTATGACTGAGTGATTAAATGAAAGCATATTAGTATTCTTCTCTTCCTAAAAAAATATTAGAACACTTCTACTGAAGTATTACCCACACAGAACAGGAACAGAAGTTTTCATTCTTTTTTTCCTACATCCATTTAGGTTGGGCAAACCAATCCATTTTCAAAATGACATATTTTGAATTTTTTCAAGCAAGTTATTTTAGCAATATGAAACACCCCATATTGTTATTGGGACTGAAGAATTTTGCATCAGTATCAGCATACTTGGGAAGTAGCACAAAAATTTCTGACAGCATATAGTTTCTTTTTTTTAAATTTTTTTTATGTCTTTTTTTTTTTTTGAGAAACAGAGACAGCGTGAGCAGGGGAGGGTCAGAGAGAGAGGGAGATACAGAATCCGAAGCAAGCTCCAGGCTCTGAGCCAGCTGCCAGCACAGAGCCTGACACGGGGCTCGAACCCACGAACTGTGAGATCATGACCTGAGCCGAAGCCGGCCGCTTAACCGACTGAGCCACCCAGGCGCCCCGGTAGTTTCCATTATTAGTAGGGTCATAGGATCACTCATGTCTTATACAAATCTAAAAATCTATCCTCACAGTTAAAATTATTCTCAAAGGGTAATAGGACCAATGTGTAGGTGACCGATTTTGTTCAGCTACCAACAAACTAAAATTTCTTGATTTCTTGGTGACTCAATTTGAAATGAAAAAACCTGCCCATACACCTTTCCCCTACTTCCTCTTTCTGGAACACATTCCTTCATTTGTGTGTCTAATAATAATAATTGGTACCAAGGTGATATTTTTTCAAAGTCTACACCAGATTTCAGTATTTGTAGAGTTCACTAAACGTACTCAAGGCATAGGAGCTGGGAGGCGGGTTTTATGGACTCAGTTACTACCTGAAAATGACACTTTGTAAGTCAAAGGGGTATTCGATGATCCCTGTGGTGGGGACTCGAACTCTAAGCACATCTTGTTGCGTAGGCAGGTAGGCGGGGTCGGCAACGCGGTCCAAGTCATTAAGATAGCTGGAGAAGGGAAGACACAAGAGAATGTTAGGACGCCATCAGGCCAAATCTGCCTATGGAAATGGAAAGGCAAAAATAAATCCTAACAGAGAGGTAGAGAAGAGAAAGCAAAATTTTGGCAAGTGACAGAGAATGGTAAAGTAACCTTCCATTAGTCATAGCAAAGTTACCCATCTGTGGATTACCTGGTCCGCAGGCTTTCTGATGCCTTCTCTCACTATCAGAACCCATACAAAAAATAGAGGGGGAGAAGAAAAGAAATTCAATGAGTCTTCTACCCTCTACTTGTTTAGCAAGGTCTGAGGAGTTTATAAAGCAAGAGGTTAAAGCAAATAGTTTTTGAATTACTTATAAAAAGTTTATTTGTATATTTGTATAAATGAATAGATAACAGTTACACATGAGGTCAGGATATATTTATACATAAGACTTGCTAAACCCTTTGGCCCTGGAGATGATGGGCACAGATATGGTTCTGTGTGTGTGTGTGTGTGTGTGTGTGTGTCTGTCTATATGTATATATGTACATATATATGTATATACACACACACACACATATATATATTTTTGCCTTTTTGCAGAACATCAGAGCCTTTTCCTGGAATATATCTCCTCATTCACCTAAGAGAGGACCGCAGCATACCATGTCCTAAATTCTGCCCAAAGCTGAAGTCATTTGTAATTAATGTGAAGCCACAAGAACTGAGCTTTCTGGTTACTGAGGTCACATTGTCTAAGGTCAGCTATTCCCAGTGTTTACAGTCACCACACCTAAGCTTTCAATTTATCTGCTCACAAGATACTTTTCCATTCCTTTAAAAAAAAAGCTTTTTATTTTGAAACAATTTTAGACTTATAAGAAGTCACAAATATCACAGAAAATTCCCCTCTAACCTTCACCCAGCCTTCCCCAATAATATCTTACAGAATGACAATATATTATCAAAACCAGAATACTGGCATTAATCTAATAGTATTAACTACAGACCTTATTTAGATTTCACCAATTCTTTCTTTTTTTTTTTTTAAGTAGTCTCCACACCCAGCATAGAGCCCAATGTGGGGCTTGAACTCATGACGCTGAGATCAAGAGTCAGACACTTAACTGAATGAACCATCCAAGTCCCCTAGATTTCACCAAGTCTTAAACACACACACAGTGGTTTTTGAGGGGGGGGGGTGTATGGTTCTATGACATTTGATCCCATGTGGAGATTTGTGCAATCCCTGCCACAATCAGGATACAGAATTGTTCTGTCAACCACAAAGAAAGGGTCCTGGGTACCACCTCTCCCAAGCCTGGCAACCACACATACGTTCTTCATCAGAATGATCTGGTCACTTGAAACATGTTACGTTCCATTTACTTTTCATCTTCTCAAGTTGCAAAAAACATTTTGCAACTTTTGAGAAGGACGCGATGTGACAGAATTCACGGCAAACAGGTGAAAAGGACTGGTCTGCACGGCACCCTAATGATTTCAAAGACTTGCTAGGCCCCTCAACCTGGAGAGGATGGGCACAGACACGGTTTCAAGCATCTACCTCCCGAAGTGTAGACACACAGTGGCTCACATGCAAATGAGATTTAAAGAACAGGTGGCCCCATTAACAGAATGAGAAGGGCTTATAATCCTAACACCCTTATGCCCACAAGCAAACAGTACGTTTTGATATACACAACAGGAGATGTCTGGTGCAGAGCGTGTTATAAGTGCACACTCAGTTATGTCCTACAAAGGGGAAGGATTTTGTCTCACACACTGCTATTCCTGCCTTAGAACCTAAAAGAGTGCCTGGCAGAGAGTATTTCATGAGTATCTGTGGGATGGGTAGATGGTTTTCTTCTGCTGGTATTTAGTTTTACTGTTATTTGAATATATCACTATTACCAGTGGTGTTTCCATATTTATTACATTACTGAATTTGAAACTGCTTGTTTTTTTTTTTTAATGTTTTATTTATTTTTGAGACAGAGAGAGAGACAGAGCATGAGCTGGGAGGGAGCAGAGAGAGAGGGAGACACAGAATCAGAAGCAGGCTCCAGGCTCTGAGCTGTCAGCACAGAGCCCAACACGGAGCTCAAAGCCCAACACAGAGCTCAAACCCACAAACGTGAGATCACGACCTGAGCTGAGGTCAGAGGCTCAACCGACTGAGCCACCCAGGCGCCCCTGAAACTGCTTGTTGACAAGAACGGTTGCATTAATTCTCCAAGATCCATGCATCATGAAAAATAGTAGAGCTAAGTGGCTTTTACAAGGAAATAAAATAATTGCTTTTTTGGAGGTATATCAATTCTTTGATACCAAAAAGGATCATCTCGGAAATTCCTAATGCAAAGCAATGAAGTAATTAGTATTCTAGTGGACTTATCCCAAGCACATCAATGATTCTCTAGCCGGCAATTAGCTCTGTAGTAACTGGTAGGAACCAGCCTGCTACCTTTAATTATTATAAAAATGGCCGGAGGATGAAGACAGGAAGGCTGAGACGATACTGGTGCGGGAAGAAAAATGGACTGGATCCAGAATTTTAGGCAGTCCCTTGGCATGGCTTTGGAGGTATCTGATGGGCTTAACAAGACCATGTTCTGGGAGTTGGTTTGTATTTCATTCTACAGATAAACCAGCTCATCACACTATAAATGCAAAATCAACTGGTGAGTCTGTAGAGACAGACTTTTCTGATTTATCAACCCCATGATTTGAAAACCTTGAATGTACATTCTGAAACCCATAAGACCACCGTTTAACTACTGTCTATAAAAATCAATTCAGAGCAATCAGAGAACTTCTAATTTACACTGGCAAGCTGGCTCAGAAAGATGCTACCCCATAAACTATTTCTACTCTCTTAAAACAATTCAGAGGTCAGTGGAGGGGGGCTAATTCTTGAACACAAGGCGCTAGCTAACATGTCCCCACAGAGAAGAGAAATCATAGCTTTCCAATTCTCAAAGAAGAACTAAACAGGCTGCTCATGGCCACTCCACTTTTAAACACGAATGAGTATTTGCAAAGGAGAATTTAAAGAATCAGCACATGAATTGGGAAATTATCTATCACACTGCATATGATGGGGTAATGACAGATCCTACAAACAAAAATGCACGTAAAATGACTTACTGACTGCTTTAAAAATACTGCCCACAGTAGCTCTCCGTGAACCAAGCGTACTACTGAAATATTAGCATTCATACTTGAAAGAGTAGTTTTCCTTCTTCATCTTTCTTTTGCTCCCCCCCCCCCTTTCTTTGGTAAAGGTTTATTTATTTTTGAGAAAGCATGAGCTGGGGAGAGGCGTAGAGAGAGGGGGACAGAGGATCTCAAGTGGGCTCTGAGCTGACAGCAGCAAGAGCCCAATGCAGGGCTTGAACTCATGAAACCCGAGATCATGACCTGAGCTGAAGTCAGACACTTAACTGACTGAGCCTCCAGACGCCCCTCTTTTGCTCCTTTTCAACGTCAGTATAGTTCACAGACAGTAACAACAACCTCATAGCAAACTTACGCCAAGTATTTACTTGCTGCTTCCCACACTTGGTTTTATCCATTCACTGCCCAGGTGACAACAGACTTCATAGCATGGAAATAACTACTGAAGGTGTTCATACATTTTTGATTAAATGAACTACAGTTCTCGCTTGACGTTCTTTTGGCTTTGCCTCAGCTGGGTGGTGGAGAGAAGGACTCACTTCAATTTGGAGTCCTAAAGTTGTATTAACCCAGCTTAACACAAGACAAGCGCTGAATGAACAGTATTGAGGTCTGTTGGTTGTACTGTACATCATCTAGAACCCAAACCAAGCCAAACCCCAAACACCTTCAAAAGGAGGCAAGAAAAAAACCCAAAAAACCACCACAACAAACCACCCAACTAAGCGAAAGACATACAAATGACTAAATCCCGGTGGAGGACCTGGGTGGCTCAGTAGCTACAGCCTCAGGATTGAAGACACGTTGTGGACCATTTGTGAAGCAGGCAAAATGTGTACGTAACCAAGACCTGCAGTTTTCTGGGCCCCTGGGTGGCTCAGTCAGTTAAGCGACCGAGCCTTGATTTCAGTTCTGGTCATGATCTCACGGTTCATGGGATCGAACTTTGCGTCGGGCTCTGCATATACAGCGTGGAGCCTGCTTGGGATTCTCTGTCTCCCTCTCTCTCTGCGCCTCCCTTGTTCTTTTTCTCTCTCAAAATAAATAAATAAACATAAAAAGAAAAAAAAAAAAAAGACCTGCAGGGGCCAGTGAGGAGAGCGTGCTCCTGTGTAAGCCCCGCCCATGTGCCCTGCCCCCTTTGCTCTGGGCTCACAACTCTTTCTGCATTTCACATTTGCTGTGGGGTGAAAGCCACTCTGTTCCTGGAGAAATGGGGTTACAGAGCAGGAGGGACCAG
The DNA here is from genome assembly GCF_006229205.1 of Suricata suricatta. Lineage (NCBI taxonomy): Eukaryota > Metazoa > Chordata > Mammalia > Carnivora > Herpestidae > Suricata > Suricata suricatta. The sequence continues at coordinate 72,292,245 of NC_043712.1, read as the reverse complement.
CACACCCTCATGTGTTGATTCTCGACAGATTCTGAGAAAAGGTAATAGAAGAGTCTCTGAACTGAACTGTGCTTTCAATCGAAGCATCTCATATTGTGAAGAAAAACTTGGGTGGAATATGCCAGGGGGAGGAGGGCGGGGGAGGAGGTTCATGGTGAATTATTCAATTCATTTAACCTTTTACAAAGAAACACCAGGGTCTGAACAAATTTATACTGCAGAGTAAATTCAGAAAGTTAATTATAGCTATAATTTGTTTTGTAGGAATGATTCGGAGTGGCTGCTGAGGTCATTCTCAGCGTGTTGCTATGGTGACAGGCACAAGGTACATTTCCAAGGCAATGTATGTGTAGCAAGTGGCTGGCAGGAGTCCTCTCCCAATGGCAGAGATCTCCCATGGTATACATGGGACTTATTTAACTGTCTGGGAGACAAGACGTGTGCAAGAGTGGGCTGGTAAATGGGAGGTTTAGTCGATGAAATCACCTTCCTCCAATCCATCCATGAGGACTGAACAACCTGCCATTGCTTTGAGACATGTCATAATTGATAACTTGCAAAGTGATTAAAAAGAGAGTCCTCACTATTTTCCTACACGTGTTTGTCCAGTCGGGGCTCTCATGCTCAGTGCGATCAGGGACCGTGACTACCTTTGTTCGTGTCTGGTCCCCGGCACTTATTTGAAGGCCTCAAACACAGCAGCAGGTGCCCAACATGTGACAAATGGAAACAATTTGGTGGAAAATGCTGTCGTGGTTAGAACTGCAAGTTATACCTTTTAGGCGAAAACACAGGATAAGGGGGGTGTTAGCTACCTGACCTTATTTAATTACCTCGCTGGGTTGTTACTCGCCTGCGTTATGTAAGAACTAAACTCTGAATTTAAATGTCTCTGACGAATGTAGGGACAAGACAGAAAGGAAAGGCATCATCTGTTTAATTTCATTTAGCAGATGTACTTCCTGCTCTTCTCTAGGTCCTGGCCACAGAATGATATAATTTGTAGATCTGTTTTTATGCTGGTCAATATCAAGGTCTTGGGCCTTGGAATTCCCCCAATGCTGGGCAAATGGGGGGCGTGGTGCTTTGCTGACAAACAACTCTGACACACTCTCCTTCGTGGAAGAAACAAGTCTCTGATGGTGTTTAGTGAGAAACAAGGCAATAGGAAAACTCATGCCGGCAGATTTCAATAGTTTCTTTCCTACCACGAGAAAAATGCAGGGTCATCTAGAAATCACTGATACATTTTGACCATGACATAGGTGCTAAGGCCAGGAGATTTCCAGGACACAGTCCCGGCCTGTAAGAAGTTTACCCACCTATGGCAGGGAAGGGTCATATGAAGAGGCAAAACGGTGACGTGTATTAGGGATAGAATGAACATTCACATATTTTGGACACAGTCATTTTCTGGGAACTTGTTTGAACTGTCTCTAATCCTTGGTGATGATCCACAAAACATCCTTCTGTCGTATGAGTGATTTGATTAAGGAAATCACGCCCCTTAGTTTATAATCACACCTTGTAACTGCTGAATTCTTTATATATTTAACTTCAGGGTCACCCCTGGCTATGGAAAAAAATAAGAAATTCAGAAATAAGATACAATTACCTTAAGTGATTAAAAATATAGGAGAAAAACTTAACTGTCCCTAAAATGAAAGCTCCAATCAATTTAATTAGGGCATTTTCTCTCTTGATTGTTTTTTAAGAACAATTCCAATCATTTCTCTTTTTGGACAATAGGCTGTCAATACAGTGTTGAGTTCACCTTCCCATTTAATTTATGCTCAATCTGACATGTAATGACAACTTGTTTTTGATAGAAACAGCTTTTTAAAATTAAAAAGAAAAAAACTCCCACCACCTATGACTGGAAGAGTAACTGAAAAGAAATTGGAAATTAAATGGCTTTCTTTTCTTAATGAAAGAACCATGAATAAAATTCAGAGATGACTCAACAAGTAAACTATATCGCATTACAGCTGTGGGTAAAAAAAAAAATGTAGTAAGTTACAGGCATACAACCCTCAGCAATTACACCAAAAGGGGGAAGTACCTGTGGGTGGTAAGTGAAAAAAGAAAGCTCTGACATTTGGTATAAATCCAACCAAACATAGTAAGATAAACGAACAGCTCCTTGGAGTAGTTAACGTAGCCTGCCATGGGCTGGTGTTGGGTGTATGTGCCTGCGTCTTTCAAGTCCCGCGGAAGGACCTGCTATCGACGGGCCGTATTTATGACAGATCTGCAGCTCAAGTCAGACATTAAAATGAAGTTCTGGCACAGAAAATGACTCTGGGTAGAATTTCACATTTTTAATTATTGAAAAGAAGGTTAGAAAAACTAGGTCGACTTCATCAAAAAACCTAAGACCTCATTGTAAGAGGAACAGTCTGGGGGGCGGGGTTCAAAGCTAGATCACGCGGGGAGATCTTCTTTGACACTGTCAAAAGCAACAGAAGCTAAGGAGAAAAGCAGAAACACGTGGTTCCCGTAGAGGTGCCATGTGGGACCACAGGGGTTTGAAGGCAAAAAATAAAAGAGATGGTCAAAGCGAGCATTCAAAGAAAAACATGGAGGGAAGCAATAGTTCTGAGAATCCGCCCATCTCTGGGGACAGTCCAGTACAGGGTTTGGTGCCAAAGCTCCTGTATCTGGCAGATCCTGTTGCTCTAAGGAACCTGCTTGGTAATCTGGTTAGGCTGGTTAGCTGCACGGGATTACTCACTACACAAACACTTCCATCCCATGAAGAGCTCGTTTGGTGGGGGGCACACCAACTTCCCTCTTCGTTTTTACCACCTGGCACACCATGAGCTGAGTTCAAGGAAGGGCAGTGTGTATTGTGGGGATGTGGTTCCTAAGAGGTTGTTTTCAATACAAAATTACCGAGTTAAAGACCACCCAGGGGTAGCAAGTAGGTGACACACGGTTTATGAAAACAACTCAAGGGAAAATATTCTGGGGGAGAAAGGAGAAGTCTAAGAAATCACGCATTTCAATTATCCTTTGCCAAAGAACTAAACCAACCCAGGAAAGCAGATTGGTAAAAGTAAATGTCGTGTCTCATCAAAAGACTCATCGCTGCAAATGTTAAATAGTTTCAGGCTCTTAGGAATCATATATATGGATAGTTGATATGAATGTTTCACATAAAGAGACCATCAATGTCA